>NW_027493477.1:0-393720 GCF_021521415.1 Bidens hawaiensis | reverse complement strand
CCGTGGCCCACGGTCTGGGGCGTAGGACCAGCTGCATGTCTTTTTGTTAGTGCATTTTTAGGTGCCTTTTCATTTACCTTTTCACTTAGGACGACTTGGAGGCGATTTTGGAAGACAAGAATCATATTTTCGGTGTTTGTACTCTTTTGTTTATGTTTGGGATTGCTAATAACAAGATACTTGATGCAAGAATGATCTCTCGAGCCATGAGTGGCTAGTTCTATGGTATTCCTTTCGGGATGTAAGGTTAATCACAAAACACTTTTGTTTATTTTTCTTGAACTTGGATTGATTATCTAAATGTTATGTTAGTATAGTCATGATGTTTGTGTGATTGTTTGTAGCTTGTCTTTATCGCTCATATCTAGTTTTGAACCTGACATAACATTTATATCTAGCTTGTCTTTATGTTAGTATAGTCATGTGTATCGAGTTTGTGATACATGTGTATCGTGGGCCACGGTGGAGCTTGCTTCCAATCCTTGTTTTCTTCATATCTCTTTCGTTCCAGCTCCATTTTCTTCATCGTTTTCCGCCCGTGTTCTTGTAAGGTCATTCTCTAGCTCCTCAAACCTGCAATCACATGAACAACCGTAGTCAACTAATTCCATGAAATTAAATTAATCCCGCAAGTATATTTATATCTTTTACTCCACTTAGTTGCTTCCCAACGGGTCGCTCGTCACAAGCCTACGCGGAGACTCATCGAAGCAAGTGCATCTTCGCGATACACGAAGCTGCAGAAATTTTGCTATAAATAGGGTAGCCATGGGGGGGGGACTTCTCATCCATCTTCACACCCCAAAACACACACATAACCTCGATAATCGTGCCACCATCCCGATATGCCGATATCCCGACAAGTTTTTTCTCGAAATGCGTGTCGTAACTCTATCTAAAAACTCTCTCGACTCTCCTCCAAGTAGAAGTGCGGTTCAAGTAGAGCATAGGCATTTCGTATAATAAGCCATCCAAGGTAGGGGTTCTGCCAGTTATTATATTATAAAATGGCTTAGACCCTAGTCAGGGATATAGCCCATACCTTGAATATATAATAAAGGGAGAAAATAGATTTTTATAAAGTTGAGATTATAAATGAAATATATTTCTTTATTACATATAAAGATAAATATTTCTTATAATAAAAGAAAATTTAAATGTACATTTCTTCATGAAGAAGAAACAAAGTTTATAAATGACTAACAAATGAAAGGACTAAAGGTCCTTATATTTTATAAAGAGATAAATGTCAAGGTAAAGGTTATGCAAACGGACTAAAGGTCTGAAGCTAGATCGTTGATCTAGTACTTACAAAACGTTATTCTCGTACCATAAGTCCGAGGTAACAAGGTTCTACAAATCAAGTGAGAAAAACCAAGAAGAAATGTAAATACGTCCAACTTTTTATAAAACAAGTCTGTGAATGTTTGCATAGGATTATATCCCTAAAACTTTATAAACAAAAGTAATCGCTGGCCCTCAGGCTATTGTATACGTTTGTTTGGATCCTTACATATGTGAGTAGACGGTGGGCACACCGCACCACACTTGCTACTCTGCCTCCAGCCACGTTGGGCCGGACCTAAGTAATGTCCGAGAGGGGATTATCTCGTGTATATTGATAGTTGCTAAGACCTCGATGCTGCGGTATCGCTGAGAGGTTTCAAGTAGAACTGGATGTTTATAATAGTAAATTTAACTTGGTTGTTTCCTAAGCCACGATGGGCCGGGTCATAAGATACCCTAGGGGATAACCAAGTATTAAAATATTTTGTGTCAGCGTGTTCACCTGCACGTGTTGTTGACGTATTTTTATAACTGTTTTACAGGTAATGAAGAGTAGGTGTTTGGAGATGATGGATAGCCATTAGACTATCTGATGGCTCAATAGTTGTTTTATTATTAAAATAATGTAAAACGGTTTTGTAATCCAAACACTTTTGTAAAAATCAACGGGTGTTTTAAAATCCCGTCTTTCAAATATAATAATATTTAAACATGTCTTCCGCTTTACAACCTTAAACTCTGATATATTTACAAAACAGGTACCAACGTTGGGTCACATGCCTAGGCCCTAAGTCGGGTGTGACAAGTGTTGGTATCAGAGCCATCGATCTTAGCGAATTAGGTATATAAGTATACCTAAGCTTTGATCAGAGATAAGTATCAATGATTTATATATAGAGATAAGATAGGCTGGTATTCGTCCCTATCCCTTATTATTCTAACCCTTATAGATGTCGATATTCAAAAAGATGATAGAGTCCTTCTATGAAGAAATGAGACAGGCAGGCTGTCCGGAACCCATCATTCCTCCCGATAGTGAAAGTGATGACTACTACACTGACTTCTTCAACCAAGACAGACCAATTGTACTAGTGGTACCGTATGGAAGCCAACCCATTCACTTCCCGGGCACAGAGCAAATGCCTATCAACATACCAAGTGACCCGCTAACCCCGGAGAATCATCCTTCGGATAAAATGCAGATTGACGAGCCAGCTAAGTCCAATCCCAAGGAGGGTACCCCAAGCTAGATGCAGATTTACTCTGACCCAAGAACCCCAGTCTATAACCCCACAGATTCTCCTCATGATTCTGTTTCAGGTCCATCAAGGAGACCCAAGATGAGAGTAATGCAACCTTTCAAAAAAGTAACCATGCATGTTGATGTGAATGAAGGAAATGTGGAAGTTGAACTAGAAGAAGATCCCGAAGAAGAAGTCGAGCCAGAAGAGGAATCAGAGGAAGAACTAGAAGAAGAATTAGAAGAAGATCCGGAAGAAGATCCAGAGGAGGAAGCTCTAAAGGAAATGAGCATTGATGAGAAAAGCCTTGAGGCGCAAAACCACCCAGGATGTGATTGTCCACCGAGTATGGGCTGTCAACAACCGTTGTTTCACCTGTCCCCACATTATGATCCGCAAGACCCGTATGTCCAAGAACTTACATATGGTTTTCCACCCTACACTGGTGTTGTTCCAACCATCTCAGAGCAAGCAGATGAGATCAGGCAGCAGGAAGAGGCTGCGGAAGTTTTTCATAACATGTCATTTGAATCAAGTCCACCACCGCCGTATCCAAGGAACCACTATGACATAGTCATGATGGGTTATCGTGATCCACCACCACAGTATGGGTACCTGAGTTTCATTCCTCAGTCCCAAGAAGAGCATCTTGATCGAGCACTTCATGAAACCGATGAGTTGCGAAAGAAGTTGGCTACAGAGAGTAGCAAGAAGAAGAATGTGGAAAAAAAGTTACTACACAAGTGTAGTAAGTTGAAGAAGATGATAAAAAAAATACATGAAGGATTAAGAATCCCGCTCCATTGTAGTTGCACCGTCTATTTTTCGCTCTATTGTAGTTGCACCGTTTGTTTCCCGTTCCATTGAAGTAGTACCGGTTGTTTCTAGAATAAGTTCGTTGTACTTGTGCTAAGTATCGTTTGTTCTAAGTCAATAGTAGTAATAAGTGGTTGACGATGTAGGATATTCTCGTTGTATTATGAATAAAAAACTCTTAGTAATGAGTCAATTTTCTTATAATTTCAGAATGTTAAAACGAAGCAATCCCTCCCAAAATAAGGAAGCTTCGAAAGCTAAAAGTTGAAAGAGCTCAACCGGATCTAGATCTTGTGATTACAACGATGATCTCGTCAAGTATGAATACGATTAGGCTAGGATTACATTAGTGTGTGTAGTGTGTGTGTTGAGAGAGTATTTGGACAGAGTAACGAGAGGGAAATCAGAGAATAAGAACTGTTACATTAGAATAGTTTACAGGGGGTATATATAGAGGATGACCTCATTCGTTAAGATAAACTTAACGAATGGGTCATTCGTTACAATTACTTCACGAATAAACATACTTATTCGTTAATACATTAAGATAGCAAATAGCCTTCATTCGTTATATTTCATTCGTTAAGCCGGGTTAACGAATGGAACTTACATTAACACGAATGTGACACATTCGTTACGGAGTAACGAATGTGCCTTACAATTAGGCATATTTACATTAATAACCCCTACAATACTAAACTATTACATTATCAGATGATAAAGACAAAGACGTATAAAACATGTATCAACAAACTCCCCCTCGTCTCGAGCTCTTTATCTTCATCTCTGGAACATCTTTGTCTTCCAGTCCACACAACTGTGAATCTTGTATGCATAACAGACACGAACTACTTTCTGGAATTGCATAGCAAGTTCATAGTCGCATACGTTAGCGATTCTGATCTGACTTGTAAATAACGCATCGTTATCAGACTTAGATAAGTTAACCAACTACATTGGATCAATAACACGTATAGTCTTTGTGTTTGACCCAAATCTATAAACAATAACCGCTTCACCTGTATGATTGTCATAATACCAGTAATTAAACGAGGTGAACAGACTCTAAGGGAATGTCTTCATTGGAACCCTCTTCATTGTCTTTGGCGACTTCACTTGCAGTATCATCTTTCTCCGGCCAGTGCGAGGATTAATCTCATCAATGTACTTATGATTCGGCACCTGTGGCTTGAAGAACTTGAAACCATAATGGGTTTCACGCAATAAATGAGTGTAGAACCACCCAGCCCACTGATCATCTCCTCGATTCACAAACAGTCGGTTGGCTAGTGTTCTAACGTCCCACCTTGGCATGGATAAAATATTGTGTGGGCGTTTGAAGTAATAAATACCGTGCTCCCACTTTACGATATATAGTTTAAGCTCAGAATCAAACTGCCACGCGATCAAATCACCCTTCACGTCTTTTCCCGGTTTGTACTTTTTCATCTGGTATGCAGATGCTCGAGCCTTTGCCATTTTGACTTCCTCCCGTTCATGATAACGAAAGGTCACGATCATCTTGTTCTTCTTCGTTACGTTATGCTCAAACATACCATCCAAAGCACGTTTGCGCTTTTTCTCAGTCACCGAGAAGTGACTTGTTTCAGCAGCTTTATTCCATCTTTTTCTCCCTTCTTGTAATCGATGTTCTGCTGCGTCAAAATGTTCTGCAGTGAAGAAAGGAATACCTGAGTCGTTGTTGTTATCGGTGTAGAACTCAGGATACTCCTCAGCAGTAACGTCTTCTACTTCCACTTCATCAAAATCAGGTACATTCCCACGAGGAATACCTGTATTCGTACTTTCTTCAATCTCCATATCTACGTCCACACTCTTACCCAACTCCTCAACCTCATCTTAATTTAGATCCAGAAGCAAGGCTATTTGTTCTTTTGATAACGAATTATCAACAAATTCACCTTCTTCGATCTCATCTGCGTTTACCATGCTGTACACAATCCCATCCATACCCACAAATAGAAGCATATTAGCCGGAATAACATCTATTGGCTTACCCGTTTACCATGCTGTAATCTTTGTATGGAACAATCTGTAGATTACCCGCTTCAGCTCCACCACCAGTACCCAAATCAGTCTTATTACCCGCCGACGAAGCAGAACTACCGCCCGGTTGCTGATCTACACCTCCCGATCCATCTTGGTCATCTTCATCATTCTTTAATTTCTTCAATTCATCATCTTTACAAGTGAGCTGAAGTATGATTTCATATTGTTTGTCTAATCTCTCCCCCTGAGCAGCAACAAGGGCTCTAAGTTCCCTGTTTTCGCGTTGAGTAAACTGAATATGCCGTAACAAATTCCTTTGCGCTAGCTCATGGGCAGCTCTGTCAACTTGCATTTGAGTCTGTTGATGGTGCAACAGATTCATCATATGAAACCATTGATTTTGAAGATTCATTCCAAAGAAATTAGGATGAACGAGTTGCAAGGGACCTTGAGGACGATTAAATGTCATAAATGAGTGCTTAGGTATCGGCAAATGTGTAGTAGTCACTGGAGTAGCTGGAGTAGTCGGCTGTGATGTAGGCATACGAGCCAACACAGTTTGTAATACATCTCCAAAATAAGAATCTGACCTCACAGTAGTAACTAAGGTCATAGTTGGAGGTATTGGAGAAGTAGGCATTTGTACAGGAGTCAGAGAACGAGGAAAATCTGTAACAGGAGTAGGAGTAGGAGATTGTGGAATACTGTAAGAACCGAGCCCTGGTGCGGAAGCGTGAATAATGGTCGTTATGAACGGCGGAGCTCGGATCTGAGCTAGGATCGAATCGTATTCGCTCTCGAAAGGTGGTTTTGGACGGATGAGTGGTGTTTGGGAGAGAGCCTGAATCGATTACAATGAACAATAGACTGGATGAACAAACATATGCAATCGATTCACAAAGATAAAGAGGTGGCAGTATGATTTCATTAACCAAAAGATTGTCATTCAAAGCACTCATACATACACGCACACATACAGTAAAGATCAGCCACCTCCAGGAGAGCTCATCCTGTAGGCGGCGGCTCACTCAAAGAGATAAACCCTAGATCTCACACAATACACAATACACTAATGCTAGACAAATTAGCAAATACATCTATTTATACTAGTCTAGCATGTCTTGGTCTTCAATCCATCCACCCTTGGTTGAGACCAAAAATATTAATTATTTTTCACCCATAATAATACTAATTCGATGTGTCGGTTTAAAATATAAGTCCCAACAATCTCCCCCTTAGACCGATGCCATCGAATTTTAACTCTATGTGATCAGCAAATAATCTTCCATTCTTCAAATCCGTTTCTTTCCTTGTAAGTCATCTTCAAACCTTTCCTTTGCTAGGTATGCTCGATGAGTGCCTTCGAGTAGACTTCACTTGGAATATATTCTCTTTCGGAGAATACATATTCCCTTAGAGTAAGCTTCGTTCCTCTTGACTTATTCAAACTTTGCTCGAATAAGTCCATCGAGCAAGCTCATTCTTCTTGATGTCTTCAGCTTTTCTTATTCAGCAATCTTTAGCATGCTTGGATGTAAATCTTGCTCGGTAACTGAACTGTGCTCGAAGGCTTTGCTTTGATTCACGTGACATCCTCTTATTGCATCCATGCTCGTCCCCATGTGCTCGATCATCCTGTGCTCGTAACACTTGGTTAAAACCTGTGATCAAGCTGTTTGCTCGATTGGCAATCCATGCTCAATAGAAGAATACTCTTGCTCGTTGAAGTGTAGCTTGCTCTAAGCCTTTAACACTTAGAGGCATCAACCATTTAAGGTTCAGAACCTTACTCGAAGTAGTAAAAACCATGCTCGATCGTACCATACTCATAAACAAAGAAACGTCTCTAAAGAATCTTGGATTATTGATCAACTTTTCCTTAACTTGAGTCTTTTCACTTGATTTGAAGTAAGCAATTTGCAATGAAATTCAAGAATTTTTACTCCCCCAATTTCGTTGCAATTGTCTTTGAAATTTGTGTCTTCAAATCAAGTATGGGTGAAACAACCTTGACCATCCATATCAAGATTGTTGATTCTGTAATAAACAAAGATAAACAAAACATTATGGTGGTTGACACTCATAAGGGATAAAATCCGTAAGCTTGGTCAACACTTGTTCTTGTAAAGCTCTTTGATGAAGTTTGTGAAAAATTGATTAAGCTTTGATTTCCTTTTGCTTGTTGATGATTGGATAAAATTTACCAAAATACCCATGGTATATATCTTCCGTAAAGATCAGCTTGGTCAAACGGTCAACGGCACCAAAAATCTCAAGTGTAATTCATTTACGAGCATGTATTATCGGTTCACGAGCACACAAGTCCTTTAAATCCCTTCACAAGCATACTCATAATAATTTAATTTTTTTTTTAAATCGAGCGTGCTCAATTTTTATTTTTTTTTTGCACAAGCATGGACCTTGCTCGAGAAAATACTTAGTCTCTTTCTCACATCGAGCATGCTAGAGGGCTTGCTCGAGGCCCTTGCTCGAGAAAACACTTAGTGTTTTTCTGTGTCGAGCATGCTGGAGAGCATGCTCGAGGGCTTGCTCGAGGCCCTTGCTCGAGAAAACACTTGTATTTTTCTGTCGTTACTCGAGCATGCTCCTGTCTTTACTCGAACATGCTCGAGACCTTGCTCGAAATACTTAGTCTTTCATCAAGTATGCTCAAAACCATGCTCGAGACCTTGCTCGAATTACTTGGTCTTTTTTCTCTCTTTTCCTGAGCATGCTCAAAAGCAAAAGTGTGCTCGAAAACACTTGTATTTTTCTTCTCTTTTCATGGGTATGCTCAGGAGCCAAAGTGTGCTCGAAGAAGGTTTGCTCAAGTAAAACAAAGTGTGCTCAAGAACAAAAGATAGATTCTAAGATAAACCAGGATGTGCTCGGGGTTCATGTGCTCGAATCCAAACTTGATGTGCTCGATATAAGATATGCTCGAGATAAGCTGTGCTCGAAGCAACACTTAGTCATTTTACATACTCGAGACCATTCTTATCATGCTCGAGACATCCAGACTTCTTTTCTGCATCATCAATCAATGATTTTCCAATACAGAACCTGCTTGAATATTCCCTTTGCATCTTCCATCTGCTGCTACAAACAATGATTAGATTGCTCCTGGTACCTGTTCATTCTTGACTTCTGCATATCAGATTGTACCAGCAGCAATGTTCTACAATATTCCCTTTACTCATCGGCTTAACGTCCATGGTGGATTCAAGAGCGAGATGAATCAGATTCAGCGGTTAGTCTGAACGATTCTGCAACCCTGCTTTGATACCAATTGTAAGAACCGAGCCCCGGTGTGGAAGCGTGAATAGTGGTCGTTATGAACGGCGGAGCTCGGATCTGAGCTAGGATCGAATCGTATTCGCTCTTGAAAGGGGGTTTTGGATGGATGAGTGGTGTTTGGGAGAGAGCCTGAATCGATTGCAATGAACAATAGACTGGATGAACAAATATATGCAATCGATTCACAAAGATAAAGTGGTGGCAGTATGATTTCATTAACCAAAAGATTTTCATTCAAAGCACTCATACATACACGCATACATACAGTAAAGATCAGCCACCTCCAGGAGAGCTCATTCTGGAGACGGCGGCTCACTCAAAGAGATAAACCCTAGATCTCACACAATACACAATACACTCATTCTAGACAAATTAGCAAATACATCTATTTATACTAGTCTAGCATGTCTTGGTCTTCAATCCATCCACCCTTGGTTGAGACCAAAAATATTAATTATTTTTCACCCATAATAATAATAATTCGATGCGTCGGTCTAAAATATAAGTCCCAACAAATACTTTGTGGTGCTGGAGAAGCAGTAGCAGGAATAACTGGAGTAAAAACAGCTGTAGACGGAACAAACGGTTGACTAGGTATTTCTATACCCGAACCTCGTCTAACCCGTTGTTTCTTAGGTTTCTCCCCCTTTTCCACTATAGGTTCTTTCCCTTTACGATTACGTTGCTGAGCATATGTTAATTCAGCTTGTGGTCCTAGACCACCATCACCACCATCATCTCCACCATTACCACCATCACCACCTTCACGTTCAGAATCGGAATCGTCATGAGCCCAACGACCATTAGGTGGCGCGACATAATCAATATTCGCTAAATGACCAATCAATCGTTTAAACTTTGTTCGATCTGCCAGAATCTGACCTCTATAAGATCTCAAACGTCTCATCATCACTTCATTCATGTGCTGAAGCTTCATAACGTCATCTTGATCTTTATCAAAATCCGGCACCAGATCATTGATTATCATTTGCAGAAATCTGGGATACATTAAAAACTTATGAAGGCTTGTAATGTTCTCTTTCAGATGATAATAAACCAATTCCGAGAAGTTGAATGGTTTATTCAAAACAAGGGCAACAAAAGCTGATTGGAGCATTACTCGGCACTCGTCAAATCCACCCTTGCGTCCACCGAGACAGTGAATCAACAAGTGAAGCAAATACTTGTATTGTTCACACAAGTTTGCTTTGTTATACATAGATCTGCCCAAATCCCCATTATACTTCACACGGCCAAACAACCCTCTGATCAATTCTCTATCAAACTCACACCTGTCGTCGATCGTATCGCAAAATGCCAAAGAATCCCGAATTACCCCAACATCAATCACAACTCTTTTATCTTGAATAACTGCCTCAATTTGATTTTCTGCCTCGTTGAATCTAGCAGTATTCCAGAATGCTCGAATAATCTTCTGATACACAACAGTACGAGTTGAGATAGCCTTGTAAATTCTCGAGCGTGTCAGAAAACTAATCATGCCTCCAAAGATCGGTGTGTCTTCAAAATTCGGCTCTAAATAGGCACAGATGTTATGACTCTTGTTCCAAGATAATATCACTTGAGCTTGTTCAGGTTCAACTTGAGCTTGAGGCTGTTCTGGATTATCTGGATTCAGCTCGAGAACAGGATTTTGAATGTTTTCTTCAGCCATTTCTGTTTTCACAAACAAAAAGATTAATATAATATTATCATATTTAATTTGTTTAACGAATGAATATCTCATTCGTTATACTTGTTTAAACGAATGAGACGTTCGTTATATATTAACTGTTTACATTCGTTGCCAGAAACAAATCAACTTTATATGTTAAATCATTCGTTATCATAACGAATCTGGTTTTATTACTTTAACGAATCAACTCTGATTCGCTATACTTATTCGTTATCAGTTAAAGACCCATTCGTTACTTTAACGAATCATATATACATGCGTTAACAGATTAACGAATAATACTGTCATTCGTTAAACAATAACGATCTAACGAAAATCACCAATTTGACTATAAGAAGTCAATTTTTACAATTATTTTTACCAAAACACAGTCAAAGACGAGGATGATTATCATAGAAACCTTTAATCTTCTATTACATTTAACGATTGACCATAACCAAGATAATATAGCATCGGTTTAAAACACAAAACACAGATTATCTGTTCGAGAATTGATTCAATTATAATGTTTAATCGATGTTAACTGTTCGATTATCATGCAAAACAACTAAATTGATTAACCCTTGAATATCCGATGAAACTCCATAAAAATCATATCATTGTAATCGCCTATACCTGTATAACATAAATTCGTTAACCAATTGAGATAATGAGCAGGTATAGAATTCTAAGAAAATTGTGTCAGAGTTTCTTTTAGAATGAAGGTGAAATGAAAAATGGCGAATGAACAGCCATTCGTCAAATATCGGGATTATAAACCCAATAATTTCACACAACCCGAGGTCATTCGTTCAATTTTGAACTAAAGAATGGCCTCATTCGTTAACTTAAATCTCTGATTCGTTCAAGATTATTAAACGAATAAAATTCTCATTCGTTAGACTTTTAACGAATAATACATTAACTCATCCATTCGTTAACATTATAACGAATATTGGAGTCATTCGTTAAAAACTTTAACGAGTGATACACTAAAATCATTCCATTTCATTCGTTTAAGTGTTTAAGCGAATGTCTTCCATTCGTTATGCACAACGGAAGCGAATGTCATTATAACGAATGAGTACCTCATTCATTATGTTTAAATAACGAATGACTTTACATTCGTTAAACCAGTTTAACGAATTACCATTACTCCTTAGCGAATGAGACAAAAATCTCATTAAGGAATTAAATATTTATTAAAACCAATTAGGGTTTTAATCAATGAATTAAATATTCAATTAAATCCAATTTAGGTTTTAATTGCCTACATTAAAATACTCGATCAACCACGGATCAGTAAGGATTAAGTTAAATAGATTTTTACGTTAAAAATCAATTGATGCCAATTGAAAATTACGTTAAGCACGATTAACTTAAAAATTCGGGGTAAAACTTCTTTTTCTTTTTTTTTTGATTTATTCGCCAGCTCGGTAAATTGAAAAAAAAAATAAAACAGAAAAAAAAATTTAAATCTTTTGGTATTTTTGAGAGAATTTTCAAATAACAAACAACGTAAAACAATAAAACTATACTAATAAAGCAGTCGTATTTTTGTGAGTCGAGCAGGGAATCATATTGACCAAAATTTCCATCCATCACAGTTTTATTTTAAGTTTTTATTATGACTGGTGTTAAGTCGATTATTGGTATTGTTGTCCACCTAAATCTTCAAACAAATTTTTTAGAACTTTCATTGATATTGTTAATTGGTTCAATTAAGCACAAAAATCAAACATAATCAGTTCCAATCTTGATTCAAGCTTAATTTGATTTTCTCCAAATCACCCTAACTTGACTTAAACCTTAGAACCAATTTGATGAAAATGATTATTTTTAAGCAATCATAGTCCGTAAACCCCACTACAAGATACACCCTCTTTATCAAGCAATACCCTAAGTTTCGTTCCCATGGATGAGTATGCACGATTTCATCTGTCGGTTTACAGACATTGTGTCCCTTGTGGTCCGTTTCTTAATGGTAATGAGACGCGAGCAAGGGGACAATGTATGACTCACAGCGTGGTTTGATCAAGTCTATAATTCATTTTTGTACACGAAGTACCTTTTTGCGATCAATTTTAGAGACTTAAGCAGTTACATTGCGGGTTCGCTTTTACAAGCATTTTTAATATTCATCGAAATGAATACCAGATGTAAAACCGCATAAAGACCCAATGAAATCCGAAACATTAAAGCATCCCATCAATACGGGATTTAAAGTAACAAGACCATACATCGTTGAAGCGTTAACCACCAACTAGATACTTTTGCTAAAATTGTTTTCATATTAATTAGAAGGCTTGAGTATGACCGGTTTATTACATTTCTGCCATCATCATCAAGACTTTTTATGGAACCAATATCCCTTCTTATTCATCAATTTTATGTTTATATCACTTACTAGCCCATACTTGTTTGTCAAAAGACCTACCAATACATCAATGCAATTAAGCACAAAGTCTGTTATTACTTACTTTTTACTAGCCTTAGGAGTAAATGACCAATGTACTGTCATTTCCCTTTTTGCTTCTAAATTCATTTTGAGGAGCATTTTTCATTGTTTTTGGATTTTTCAATATTTGAATGTTTTTGGAGTTTTTAATTTTCTCTGTACAAACTGAAAACACAATATTTTTGGATTTTATATTTTCTCCCCCTAAAAATAACAAAAATTGAACTAAACACAAAAAAATGATTTAGCCAAGCTTTTGAATATCTTTCAAAGTTTTTAAACCATTTATACCCAGCAAATATTGAAAACATGTTTTGTCAAAAGCTTTGGTATAAAGGTCAGCCTTTTGAAAATCCGTATGAATTTTATCAATTGAAATTAATTTCTTTTCAAAACAATCACGTATAAAGTGATAACGGATTTCAATATGTGTGGTTTTCGAATGGTGAACCGGATTTTTGGTGATAGATATAGCGGCTGAATTGTCAATAAAGATAGGAGTAGTAAGAAACTTCAAACCTAATCCCGCAAATGTTGCTGGATCCAGAGAACTTGTGAACAGCAACTCGAGGCCGCCACATACTCCGCTTTGGCTGTAGAAGTTGAGACCGTTGTCTGCTTCTTACACTACCAGGAAACAAGCCGGTTTCCTAAGAACTGATAACCCGCTATTGTAGACTTGAAATTGATCTTGCATCCTCCATAGTCCGAATTAGTAAAAGCAGTGAGATCAAACTTATCGTCCTTGGGATACCACAACCCAATGTCTAGATTTCCCCTCAAATAATGTAAGATACGCTTTACTGCCGCCAGATGAATCACTCGGGGACTCGATTGGTACCTGGCACATAAACAAACAACAAACATAATATCAGGTCGAGATGCAGTCAAATACATAAGAGATCCGATCATAGCTCTATACAGGGTTGGATCTACAGTATCCTCCAATTCATCCGGTGATAAATTGTGACCCACGGGAAGAGGTGTCTAAGGAATTTTGCCATCGGATATCTTAAATCGGCTCAAGAAATCGTTCATGTATTTGGTCTGATGGATAAAGATCCCGGAATCAGACTGGTGAACTTGCAATCCTAAGAAAAAGTTCATCTCCCCCATCGAGCTCATCTCGAATTTGGTTTGCATCATCTTCTCGAAATCTTTACACAGGCTGTCGTTTGTCGAACCGAAAATTATGTCGTCTGCATAAATTTGGACAAGGAGCAGATCGTCACCCACGTCCTTATAAAATAAAGTACAATCCACAGTTGCCCTCGTGAATCCACTTTCAATCAGACGGTCAGCCAACGTGCTGTACCAGGCTCTCGGGGCCTGATGTAAACCATAAAGAATTTTGTTTAATCGATTAACACGCTCTGGAAAGTATAGATCCTTGAAACCGGGAGGCTGCTTCACGTAGACTTCTTAATGAATAGCTCCGTTTAAGAATGCCGATTTCATATCCATTTGATAAACCTTGAAATTTTTATAGGCTGCACAGACAAGAAAAATACGATAGCCTGTAGTGTGTGCCACAGGAGCATATACTTCAGTGTAATCTATGCCTTCTTGTTGATTGTAACCAAGAATGACCAATCGTGCCTTATTTCTCACGATTACCCCGCGGTCGTCCTTTTTGCACTTAAAAACCCATTTAGTCAGACTTCCCTTTTTCACACGGTCGGGTTTATCAATTAAGTCCCATACACCCAGTCGAATAAACTGTTGCAGCTCCTCCTGCATTGCCTCCACCCAAGATAGTTCCTTGAGTGCCATCGTGAAACTTGTCAGTTTGATTTGTGACAGAAAGCAGGTGTATTGTGCAAAACTAAGGATATCCAAAGAGTGCAAATCCGCATAAGCACATACAATCGAATCCTTAGTAGGAGATAAGTTACATTCAACTTGTTCATCACATATGTTAGCTAATTGGTGTCTTGTACGAACCCCATCATGCACATCACCAATTATCTGTTCCTGCGGATGATTGATATGAATCCTTAAGGAAGGATTAGCAGGTACAGATACGTTATCACCAAGATTGGTGATATATTCCTCTGCCGTGTCCAAAGAAACAGTTGGAGAATCATCATCAATTAGAATAGGCTCGTTTGTGTCTGTAGCTTCCTCTAATGGACCTGACGATGAATCAACAAAATCAACTTCATCGGAAGACTCAGAAACATCATTCGATGTCTCTGATACATTAGGAGAGTCATTCTCATTAGCATATGAAGAACTAGGAATTGGAAGACATTGTTCCTCCAAATAAGATCGAATAAAATCTTCAAGTATGTCTTCAACGGCTAACGTGAATGAATTAAATAAACCGTCGTAATCGAACATCCAATCGGGACCCTTGCCTGTAGGTGGAATGGTATAGCTTTGACAATCAACATGGTACCACTCTTCCACACAACCCGAAGAGATATTGAATATTCGCTTCTTCGGAGAATTGTATCCAAAGAAATAACCCTCAAATGCTTTTTCTTCAAATTTACCGGCATCTCTCTTCAAAATAGTACAAGGACACCCAAATGGTTCGAAATACTTTAGATTCAGTTTACGATTATTCAGAAGTTCATAACTTGTTTTCTTGAGCTTCTTTACTGTGAATACGTGATTCAGCGTGTAGCATGCTGTATTCACTGCTTCATTCCATAACTGAACGGGAAGCTTAGAATCAACAAGCATCGTTCTTGCAGCTTCGATCAGCGTATGATTCTTTCTTTCAGATACCCCGTTTTGTTGAGGAACATACGGCGCACTGAATTCACGATGAATACCCTTCTGAATGCAGAAGAAATCCAATACATTATTCCTGAATTCCGTACCATTATCACTACAAATTCGTCTCACTTTCAGTTTGTAAAGTGATTCGATCTTTGTGATAAGATTCTGAATCAATACAGGAGCCTGATCTTTAGATCCCATAAATAACACCCAAGAGTATCGTGAAAAATCATCATTCACGACCAAGCAATAAAAATCACCCGCGATGCTAGCACAATTCACAGGACCGAATAAATCCATATGAAGTCGTTCTAGGGATGTAATTATCGAATTGATCGATTTACACGGGTGTGACTTCTTCTTTTGTTTTCCCTTCTTGCAAGCGACGCAGTGATCATTCAACTTGAAGTTCTTAAGAGTTACACCATCTACCAAATCATTTGAAACCAAATGATTCATTTTACGCACATGGATGTGTCCCATACGTCGATGCCAAAAAATCGTATCTTTCTCCGTGGCTTTGGAGATAAAACACGTTTCTGAAGGAGAAACGTTTACATTAAGATTCATGTCTAGGATATAAATATCATTCGATCGAGGTGATCTCATGACAACCATTTCTTTAGGAATTGTGTATCCCGGTTGTAGGATAACACATTCCTTATCTGTGAAAACTGTGGTATATTGTTTATCACAAATTTGTGAAACACTCAACAAATTATGATCCACTTTTTCACAATAATTCACTTTCCCGTTTGAAACTTCTCCTTCCTTTGTTATCACCCCATTGTTCTTACCAGCAAACGCCACATAACCCCCTTGAATATCTTTAACATTGTCCAGAAGGTCCATGTTGCCAGTTATATGCCGAGAACATCCACTATCCAATATCCACTTGTGACTTGACACGGATCTAAATGAACTCTGCACAACAAGGTAAAAAGATTAGTTCAAAAAGGCAACCCAAGCCTCAGTCTTAGGCTCTCCCTTTGATACCTTAGGAGAAACATTTAAATTAATACTGACCTTCGAGACTTGAGAATAAGTGACAGGTTTCTTGGTTTTCTTCTTTAAGTACCCATCACGTATTCTACCTGAATCAGTGTTTTTACAAATAGGTTGAGCACGGTCAACAAATTTGTTTGATACATTATCAGTATCAACCCGAACAACTTTATTCTGATTAATATTTGAATACATTATGACACACTCATCAACTTGATTTTCTTTTAAATTAGTAAACACATCAGTCTTTCGAGTTGATGAGGGATTGATATCATCTATCTTCGCTTTGCATTTCTTTGAGATATGACCAGGTTCACCACAGTTGAAACATAAACGAGAGTCCAAAGATTTTGGTGGTGAAGTACAAGTCTTATTTGGTAACAAAGATTGATGAATATCAACTTTGGGTTTCTCAAATGTTACCGTCTTTGGAATTTCATGTTTTAAACCCTTTTTGGTCTTATAGAATTCAAGATTTTTTGAATTCGAAGAATTCTCCAATCCTGATGACTTTACAAATGTGATAGGTTTAAATACATTATTTCTTGGTTTTTCTTGAACATTAACAGATTTTGATTGATAGAATTTTTGTTCAGGTTCGGTAACCTTTGAAGTGTCATCTTGATATACACTTTCAATCATTTCGGGTTTAAGAAGGTTCAATGGAACTTCCTTGTCCGAAAAAACTTTTGATAAACCCTTTAACTTAAATACTTTCCCATTCGAAGAAACAGACTGAGGATTGACAAATTTCATCAATTCCTCATCAGTTACAGTCGGTTTATCTGACTTCTTCGATTTAGGAATTACATTAGACTTTTTTGCCAAATTACCCGAAGATTTTGAGCCATAAACTGCTTTCTCAAATTCTTCTGGTTCACAGAGAATGTGATTATCTACAAGAATATTTTTGTTTTTAACAATCTTCTCAGGTTCATTAGCTCCTCGATAGAACCGTCCAATTCATTCTTTGTAAATACAGATTTACTTTTAATATGAATCGGTTCTTGAGTAGTTTTAGTTGTATCAACATCCTCAGATTTAATAGCAGGCATATCTGAGCATTTTTCCACATCGGGAATGCTACTGTAATCTTCCTTAAAAGGAGGAGGAATTTCAACATATCCTGACCCTGCTTTTCCATTTTTCTTATGAGCATGGTTTACTTCAATGATTTCATTTAAAAGAAACGAGGAATCTCGAAATTTTCCAAGTTTGTTTTTAAGTTCCATGACTTCATTTTCGAGTTTTGAAATACAGGTTCGGAGTCGAAGAATCTCCTGAAAATGTTGATCAAAAACGATAATCTTACACTGAATCTTAGCTTTAAGATCATGATTGCTTTCAGACAGATTTTGAATTTTAAGAGTTGACTGTTCTAGTAATTTTGATTTCTGTTTGTAGGATTCATTGATCATAAATTGATCTTTTGTGAGAGTAGTGTTCTGATTTAAAGTTGTTTCAAGTTTAGATTTGAGTACAAAACATTCAGAACAGTCAATCACTTCAGTTGAAGATTCAGATACATTAATTTGAGGTTTAGAACATACCTCATCAATCTTAGCCATACAAGCATAAGATTCAACTTGATTAAGAATTGATTCGGTTTGAGATGACGAACTCTAATCAGTATCAATTTCAGAGTCAGATGAATCACTTTCCTCAGATACATTATCACTGCTTGCATCTTTTAATTTTTCAACTGGTTCAACAATAGCCATATTTGCTTGATTACTCAACAAACGTTGAGACCAGTCAACAACTTCATTCACCACAAGAGCTTGAGTAGCTGGAGACTTATCTTGTTCACCACCAGATGAAGTCGTTTTACTCTTATCCCCACCAGATGAATTATTTCCTAAAGATCTATCTGAATTGCGTGGCCCAGAATATTCTTTTCTTGGTTTATCACACTCTTTGGCAAAATAGCCAAAGTCCCCATAATTGTAACATTTCACCTTTAGTTTATCAAATCCAGCCCTTTTATTCAAAGTAGGAAGATCTTTCCCAGTTCGTTGCATGAATCTCTTGACTTTTCTAACAATCATAGCCATGTTCCACTTGAGATCCATTAACTCAAGATCATCTGAGTCGATTTGATCATAGTCTTCATCTGTTAGTTCACTCGTGGCTATCTTGCTTCCAACAAGCTGTTCATACGAAGTCATGAAAGCGCACAAGAATGCAAACTGTTGTTCAGCCTCTTGAAGATTTAATTTAGGCATACTTGAAGCAGAAGCATTTGTGCTTGCATTGGCTCCATTGGCCATAAAGCATACATTAGGCAGAGTGTTTACATTAGAAGTTTCTTCTTGAGCTTGTGGAAAGAAGGCATTGATTGGAACAGAACTTGAAGAATGATTAGCTGGCATTGCTCCTCCATATATTGAAGGATTATGGTTTGATGAATGTTGGTTCTGATTTTCCTTCAACGAATTTTGACATTTGATATCAAATTCCCTTTCCTCAATCTTATTGATAAACTGTACAGCAGTAAGCTCGGAGTTTCGAAAGAAACCGTTTTCTTTCAATACAAACAGGAAAGTCGAATATGAAGGAGGCAAGGCATTCTTCAGCGTATCAATCTTATCTGTTTCAGTTGGCTCAAGATTGAAACTGGACATCTCCACAATCAGATGACTAAATTGGTTAATTAACTCTTCAACCGTCTCATTTTTCATCAAAATAAAATTTCTAAATTGAAATTTTACGGGAGTCTTCTTACTCTCGAGAGTATTCCCCAAACTTCTTGTTTTCAAAGTTGTGAACAATGAAGCACAGATCTTGATAGTGCTATATTGATGAAAGATTTGTTCAGGTAATGCCATAGTGAGAGTTGAATAAGCTTTTGTCTCACTCTCAAAATCTTTCAACTCTTCAGTTTTATAATTCTTGAATTCCTTAGGAGTCCAACCCATGTTGTCACTGCCTACCAGAGGTGCCGCATACACATCATTGAGAAATCGTACGCTACTTGGATGAACTGATCCCAAGTGAGCACGGAACCTCGGTTCCCAATGAGCAAAGTCTGAAAGTTTTAACAATTTGAGACATTTGTTGTGACTACCAATTTCATTATCCATGGTCAGCATCTGCTGCATTAAAGCGTTTTGAGATGCTAATGCATAGTAAGAAACGTTTTGCGAAGCCATGAGTAAATAATTGTTTAAACTTCAAGGATCAAAATTTTCAATTCTTTAAAGCGTACACAGTAACGAATGTGATTTGTAATGATTAACGAATGACAGATATGATTTGTAATGATTAACGAATGTGATTCAAGAATTACTGTTTACACAAATACGTACACAGTAACGAATGTGATTTGTAATGATTAACGAATGACAGATATCCGTTAAAATTCTAGGCGAATGAGACTGGATAACGAATGGAATGATATTCGTTATGTAGAATAAACGAATAAGAATAAACGAATATGAGTAACGAATGTGATATTAATGGACGAATGTGAGTAACGAATGGGATTAACGAATCAGATCAAATTGAATGGGAATGACGAATGGAAACAGCAAATGTGTTTAGCGAATGACAAACTAATGAATTCAACGAATAATCAGTTACTGGATTTAACGAATTAGAATTCATCAGGTAAAGAATATGAATACATCAGTTAACGAATGAGAATTCATGTCTTCAAACCTTCAAAACCTCATATCTCCGTCTAAACTAGTCCGAATCCCAAAAATCTATCTCAATCAATTTGAAAACCAATTCTGAACCTCACTAATCTTGTCCGAACTCACAAACAACAATCAAACTTGTCAATTAATCAATCCAGATTAACCACAACAATCCGAACTCACAACAGACTATCCATACCTCAATTCAATCTTAATTCTATCTTAAACGTCCATTTATCAATCACTAATACCTTAATAATAGTTCTATACAATTAGATCAGTTCAATTATCCATGAAATAAAAGTCTTTGTTTCAATTAGGATCAATTAAACTTTTATTACGATCAATTCATCATAAATTGAATCCAATACAAGATGAATTATACGATTTATAGCACAAGAATCATCGAAGATAAGATCTCAGGCTCTGATACCACTTGAAAGAGCTCAACCGGATCTAGATCTTGTGATTACAACGATGATCTTGTCAAGTATGAATACGATTAGGCTAGTATTACGTTAGTGTGTGTAGTTTGTGTGTTGAGAGAGTATTTGGACAGAGTAACGAGAGGGAAATCAGAGAATAACAACTGTTACATTAGAATAGTTTACAGGGGATATATATAGAAGATAACCTCATTCGTTAAGGTAAACTTAACGAATGGGTCATTCATTACAATTACTTAACGAATAAACATACTTATTCGTTAATACATTAAGATAGCGAATAGCCTTCATTCGTTGTATTTCATTCGTTAAGCCGTGTTAACGAATGGAACTTACATTAACAAGAATGTGACACATTCGTTACGGAGTAACGAATGTGCCTTACAATTAGGCATATTTACATTAATAACCCCTACAATACTAAACTATTACATTATCAGATGATAAAGACCGAGACGTATAAAACATGTATCAACAAAAGTAACCAATCAAAAACTGAGCCTGCTCAAGGAAACCATGAGCAGTTGTAACCAAAATGCAAGAAATGATCAATGCCATGAATACCTTATTACCCTCCATGAAAGAAAAATATGTCCATCAAAGTGAAAATCGACAACCCAATAAGGCTGTTAAATCCAAACCTCGTTCAAATCCTACACCTCAAAAAGAAGAGAGTGATCAAGGATCAACAAATGGTGAAGCGTTCCACCAAACCTTTAAAAAGAAGTTATCGATCAAGGACTGTTTGTTCAAAGACTTCAAAAATTGTGGGCCGAAGGAATTTTATGGCGACAAAGGAGTCGTTGCAGCCATAAGATGGCTTGAAGAAATGGAATCAATCATCATAATAAGCAAATGCAATAAGGAAAAGAAGATTCAATACACAGCACAAATGTTTAAAGGGGAAGCATTAGAGTGGTGAAACACTCTGTTGATGACGAGAGGTAGGAGAACCATGTATCAGTTGTCATGGGAGGAGTTTAAAGAACTAGTTTTGCAAAAGTTTTATCCGACGCATGAGACCGACTTAATCCAAACCAAGTTTCTCAATCACAAGGTAGTCGGGACTAATCTAAGAGACTACAATACCAAGTTCTAAGGGTATAGTAGACTTGTGCCCCAGTTGGTAACACCCGAATCGAGCAAGGTGACCCGCTACATATGGGGTTTACCGAGAGAGATACGAGACATGGTGAGGTCTTATTTGCCGCAGACGGCCGATTCCGCCATGGAGTTGGCTGGTTATTTGATGAACGATCTGATCCGCAACAAAGAAGAGGACAAGAAGGAATATTCAACGAATGACAAGAAAGGAAAGGGAAATAACCATTTCAAGGGAAAGGATGTGGATAGGAGGAGGGGTGGTTTTAATTCCAACTACCCGCTGTGCAAGATTTGTAAGAGGCATCATCTGGTTCGATGCCGGTTCACAGTGTCTACATTTGTTATCTGTGAAACATGCAAAAAGCCAGGGCATGCCTCTGCTGATTGTTGGAAGAATAAGATAACATGCTTCAACTACAAAGAGATGGGACATCTTAGTTTTGAATGTCCTAAAAAGAATGTTGCTGGTTGTGGAGGTACTGGAGGTACTAGAGGGAGAGGCACCAAGAATGATGGAAAGAAGGGGAACGCTCGAGTCTTTGTACTCGACACCAAGAAGGCCGCAGACATACCGGAAACCATCACCGGTACGTTCTTAATTAATAACGTTTATGCGAGAGTTTTATTTGATAATGGTGCAAATCAAAGTTTTATAGATTATAAGTTTTGTAATCTATTAAACGAACCTTTAAGAAAATTGAATAAAACTATAAACGTCGAAACAGCTAGTGGTGAGGTAGTTAAAATTTCTGAAACCTTAGAAAATGGAAAGATCTTGTTGGCAGGCTACGTCATCCCAGTACAATTACTGCCCATGACCTTAGCAGGCTTTGATATAGTTCTAGGTATGGACTGGCTATCGGACAACCATGCCCGTATCATTTGCAATAAGAAAACCATAGAACTCCAAGCCCCTGACAAGCGAACAATTCAAATTGCGGGTGACAACGATGCTGGTCATGGTAGCATAATCTCCATGATGAAGGCTAACAAATACTTAAACCTAGGATGTTTAGCATTTATGGCTTATGTAACGGAAGAATCAAAATCGAAGGAAATCAAAGACGTACCTATAGTATCCGAATTTCCCAATGTCTTTCCAGATGAACTTCCAAGAATCCCACCCAATCGAGAAGTCGAATTCAGAATAGACTTAATGCGTGGAACAGCTCCAATAGCCAAATCCCCCTATCGTTTAGCTCCAACAGAAATGAAGGAATTGAAGAAAAAACTCGATGAGTTGTTAAAGAAAGGGTTTATTGGTCCAAGCTCATCACCTTGGGGAGCGCCGATATTATTTGTCAATAAGAAAGATGGTTCTATGAGAATGTGTATCGATTACAGAGCCTTGAACAAAGTAACTATTAAGAATCGATATCCGCTACCTAGAATTGACGACCTATTCGATCAATTGCAAGGCGCGAGTTTCTTTTCAAAAATAGATTTACGTTCTGGATACCATCAGATGTAAGTTCAAGAAGAAGATATTCCAAAAACAGCTTTTCGGACAAGGTATGGACATTATGAGTTCACCGTAATACCATTTGGACTCACTAATACCCCAGCCGCTTTTATGGACTTCGTGAACAGAGTTTGTAAACCCTATTTAGATAAGTTTGTAATCGTATTCATCGACGATATACTTAATTATTCTAAATCGGAAGAAGATCACAAAGTTCATCTTAGGATCTTACTTGAGATACTCCGAAACGAGAAGTTGTATGCTAAATTTTCCAAATGCGAGTTCTGGCTGCATGAAGTGCAATTTCTTGGCCACGTTATCAATGCAAATGGAATTCAAGTAGACCCTGCAAAGATTGAAGCAATAGCTAAATGGGAGATTCCTAGATCGCCAACCGAGGTTTGAAGTTTTCTAGGTTGGGCTGGATATTATAGAAGATTCATTGAGAACTTCTCCCGTATAGCAGTTCCCTTAACTTCTTTAACCCGAAAGAATGTTAAGTACGAATGGGGAATCAAACAACAAGAAGCATTTGATTTACTTAAGAAAAAGCTCACAAATACACCTATACTGGCCTTGCCAGAGGGTACAGAGAATTTCGTTGTATTTAGTGATGCATCTCATTCGGGTTTGGGTTGCGTATTAATGCAAAGAAAGAAAGTAATAACCTATGCTTCTCGTCAATTGAAAGTGCACGAAAAGAATTATACGACTCACGATCTAGAGTTAGGTGCCATAATTTTTGCCTTAAAATTATGGAGGCACTATCTCCATGGAGTCAAGTTTATCGTGTACACTGATCATAAGAGCTTAAAGTATATATTTGATCAGAAGGAACTTAACGTGCGTCAAAGAAGATGGATGGAAACCTTAAACGATTACGAATGTGAAATCATCTATCATGAATGAAAAGCAAATGTGGTAGTTGACGCAATGAGCCGGAAAGAATGTGAGAAAACCAAAAGAGTTCGAGCCTTGAGATTAGAGCTACAAATAGACTTAATCAAACAAATCAAGAAGGCTCAGAAGAAAGCAATTGAAGAGAATCATATCTTTGAAGAAAAGCATAACGGCACCATTGATTCTTTGGTTAAAGGAGATGATGATATACTAAGACTTGGAAACATAATCTGGGTACCGGTTGTTGGTGATTTACGTGAAAGGATTATGAATGAAGCTCATAAATCAAAGTACATGATGCATCCCGGTGGTGATAAAATGTATCAAATCTTAAGCCAAACTACTGGTGGAATGGGATGAAAGGGGATATTGCTTTATATGTTGCTAAATGTTTAACTTGTTTACAAGTCAAAGCAGAGCATCTGTGAACGACTTAGGACGGCAAGAGATCGACAAAAGAGCTATGCAGACGTTCGCCGTAAGCCATTGGAATTTCAAGTATGCGATAAGGTCTTATTAAAAGTATCACCGTGGAAAGGAGTCGTACGATTCGGCAAGAAAGGAAAGTTAAGTCCATGTTTTGTGGGACCATTTGAAGTACTAGAACGAATCGGTACTGTTGCTTAACCCTTACGATTGCCAGAAGAGATGAAAGGAATACACGATGTATTTCATGTCTCTAACTTACATAAATGTCTGGCTGACAAAACTTTAGCCAGGACCTTAAAGGATGTCGAAGTCAACGAAAATCTGAAATTTGTAGAACAACCTCTACAAGTTGAAGATTTCCAAGTTAAGGAACTTAAACCGAAGGCTAAAGCCAGTCAAGATACGATGGAACTCTCGAAGAGGACCCGAGTTTACTTGGGAGTTAGAATCAGAAATGAGAAAGAAATACCCAAATTTGTTCTAGAAAATCTCGAGGACGAGATTCATTTTAAGGTGTGGAGGATGTAACATCACGAAAAATTTGGTCCGAATTTGACAAACTAATAAAACTTATGGACTAAAAATATCCACGGTAAAAGTAAAGAGAAAAATAAGACAAAGAATGGAAATAGCTTATGTTAAGGAAATGAAGTAAGGAGACTCCATCCTACATGGAAGGTGGTAAGAAAATAAAGCACTTTATAAGGAGAGAACTTTCCATGATAACATTCTTAAGTGGTTAACCACTCTTCATAGCCCTAGCGGAGGGTGTGAAACACCTGACGCGCACGGGCATGGGCACGGGCTCGGGTGAAGGGCGATGGGAGCAATGTGGCGCTTTGATGGCGCACTTCACATCGCCAAGAGCCGCCTTTGTATTTTTGGATGATGAGACTAAATCAAGATATGGCAAGTTACCAAAAGAGCAGGGACTAAAAATGAACAGATTCGAAATTTTGCATCTTCGCGCATCGCGAAGAATCCAAGTTGCATCTTCACGATACGCGAAGTTGCAAGACAGGTCACGGGACACGTGTCACCACGCGGTGACACATGGTAGGCCGTAGTGACAAGTGGCAATCCTACGCGGTGACTCATCAAAGTTAGTGCATCTTCGCGATACGCGAAGCAATTTCGCGATACGCGAAGTTACAGAAATTTCGCTATAAATAGAGCAGCCATGGGGGGGACCTCTCATCCATCTTCACACCCCAAAACACACACATAACCTCGATAATCGTGCCACCATCCCGATAT
This sequence comes from Bidens hawaiensis, assembly GCF_021521415.1. Classification (NCBI taxonomy): domain Eukaryota; kingdom Viridiplantae; phylum Streptophyta; class Magnoliopsida; order Asterales; family Asteraceae; genus Bidens; species Bidens hawaiensis. The sequence goes on along the minus strand of NW_027493477.1, from coordinate 367,962 downwards.
GTCGATATCCCGACAAGTTTTGTCTCGAAATGCATGCCGTAACTCTATCTAAAAACTCTCTCGACTCTCCTCCAAGTAGAAGTGCGGTTCAAGTAGAGCATAGGCATTTCGTATAATAAGCCATCCAAGGTAGGGGTTATGCCAGTTATTATATTATAAAATGGCTTAAACCCTAGTCAGGGATATAGCCTATACCTTGAATATATAATAAAGGGAGAAAATAGATTTTTATAAAGTTGAGATTATAAATGAAATAATATTTCTTTATTATATATAAAGATAGATATTTCTTGTAATAAAAGAAAATTTAAATGTACGTTTCTTCATGAAGAAGAAACAAAGTTTATAAATGACTAACAAATGAAAGGACTAGAGATCCTTATATTTTATAAAGAGATAAATGTCAAGGTAAATGTTATGCAAACGGACTAAAGGTCTGAAGCTAGATCGTTGATCTAGTACTTATAAAACGTTATTCTCGTACCATAGGTCCGAGGTAACAAGGCTATACAAATCAAGTGAGAAAAACCAATAAGAAAGGTGAATATGTCCAACTTTTTATAAACAAGTCTGTGAATGTTTGCATGGGATTATATCCCTAAAACTTTATAAACACAAGTAATCGCTGGCTCTCAGGCTATTGTATACCTTTGTTTGGATCCTTACATATGTGGATAGACGGTGGGCACACCGCACCACACTTGCTAATGTCTCCGTCACGTTGGGCCGGACCTAAGTAATGTCCGAGAGAGGATTATCTAGTGTATATTGATAGTTGCTAAGACCTCGATGCTGCGGTATCGTTGAGAGGTTTCAAGTAGAACTAGATGTTTATAATATTAAATTTAACTTGGTTGTTTCCTAAGCCACGATGGGCCGGGTCATAAGATACCCGAGGGGATAACTAAGTATTAAAATATTTTGTGTCAACGTGTTCATCAGCATGTGTTGCTGACGTATTTTTATAACTGTTTTATAGTTAATGAAGAGTAGGTGTTTGGAGATGATAGATAGCCGTTAGACGATCTGATGGCTCAATAGTTGTTTTATTATTTAAATAATGTAAAACATGGTTTTGTAATCCAAACACTTTTGTACAAATCAACGGGTGTTTTAAAATCCCGTCTTTCGAATATAATAATATTTAAACATGTCTTCCGCTTTACAACCTTAAATTCTAATATATTTACAAAACAAGTACCAACGTTGGGTCACACCCCTAGGCCCTAACTCGGGGTGTGACATGTATGGTATTTAACATGATTAAAACAAGTTAAAATTGATGAAAATAATGAAGTTACCCTTGTTCTTGGCTGAGTATTTTTGTTAGCGCAACAGGTTCTTCCAGAATTTTAGAGAAATTATGTTAAAAAAATATCTTAAATAAACATATTATAAAAGAAACCTTAGTTTTCCCCTTTTTGACGGTCGGGAGAATGTTGGGCCCTTTTTAGGCCCAACTTTGGTCCAATAATTTCGTTTTGCGTGCTCGAATGTTAAATCCCGAGTCCAAGTTTATTTCGGGTTTGGTTTTTGGCACGAAAAATTTATCGGGTACAACAAACAGCACTAAAACAAGCGTTTTTCGGCCATTTTTGTGTAAATTTATAAAAACATACTATTTGTTTGTAAAAATCGAAAATATTTTTACAGATCGCTTAAAACATTCCAAGTAAGTGTTTTGTAAGTCTTTTTCGGCTTAACGGATGATACAATGCTTGTTTTGTAACTCTCTTTCGCGTTTAAGTTCATAGCGGGTAGTTAAACGAGAATATTTTCGTTTAATTGGTTTGCTATCGTACTAAGGCCATAATACTAATAGGTTGGCTTATATTAAATGTATATCACTTATAGATGGCCCTCGAGATATCTGGGTCATAACCAGACCCGTTCGGTTATTCGTTTGTTCGATATGTAATAAGCAGTTAATTGTTTATTCGGTATATACGTACTGAGATGTACCTGGTTTTGTCTCAAATGTCACAAAAAGACATGTGAAACTTTCGTGTAATCGTGCACAACAACCCAAAACGGTAAAATGTATAAAAGAAAAGGGCATCTCGAACTCACCTTAGTAAAGCACACGAGTAAAAAAAAGCTATAGACTGAAAGACGAACAAGTCCTAGAATGCTTGGTAACCTGTTCACGCATACGAATGAATTACTAAGATTCTATCAACCTTCAAAGGGCATTCGCTAACAACCGATCATAACCATAATCGCATGGTTGGCCCAAGAAACGACACTGCGTCCAGCCCAACCGAAACTGAGCCTAACAAGACAGCATGTAGCCCTTACAATAGTTGATTGGTTGAATAAGACTTTAGTCAATCATCTTGCTGTAACATTTCTCAGTTTTGGGTTTGCACCTAATTTTATGTGTATTATTTGGATCATTAGAATTAGGGACTTATTGAAAATATTATGATGTAACATTCCTTTATTTTAAATGATAACTTGTGAGTTAATATGATATTGCCATTATGTGACATATGCTTTATTTATCCATGTTGTCTTGAAGTACGTACGAAAAAGGTATGACCCTATTTATAAAGGAAATTATATTACATGGACGTTATGCAGTCTATTGTTCTGAGAGCAAGGGCAAAGCATAGGAGAGACGTGGGGGTCCATGCCCCCTATTTTACTCAGTAGCGTAGATTTACGTGTTTTTGTTTGAAAAATTTTTATACGTATTAAATGATGTGGTTATGCATAACACATATACATATACATACATCATTTTACATGAATCAACTATTAAAAGAGGTTTCGGATGGTTTTTGGGTTGCTGATAAAATTAACAGCCCTACTAGAACAATGCGTAAACCATTTGCATGTGTGTGTAGTAGATGGCATGTATACATGTAGAAAGTGTATGTGGTTGTTTGCTGTTATAAGGTTATATAAGTATGCAACCACCTTGTGAATAACTATTAAAAGATATATACATACATACATACATACATGCAGGCAAAGTATAGAATGAAGACTCACTTGAGTTGTGAAAACCTGCGAAAACCATATGTAACATCGTTTTTTTTTGTTACATGTAATATATGTTGTAACATTTAATACAAAACATCGGAACATTAAAAAAAATTGTTTTGCTATTTTTTATTAATTTTTTTATATGTTTTTAGGAGAGAGAAAGGTTATATTTATGTTAACATTTTTTATTAACTTTAATTGTGAACTACAAGATTTAATCTTTAATTAAAAACATGTGATTGAGAATGGGTTTCTAAAGTTTTCATAACTCAAGCGAGTTTTTATTTTAACCTAACCCCATATATATATATACATATATACATATATATATATATATACACACACCAATTTAGCTGTTGGAGTTTTATTATACTATAGAGCTAAAAGCATTTTATTATTGACTATACGATATATAATAATAGAAGTAAAAAGGCATTCGCTTTTAATAACGAAAATTTATAATGTAATTAATTTGTTTTTGGCATTTATAAATTATAATATAATCATGTCTCATGTTGTTGGAATTTTATTTGCTAATTTGTCGGTGGAAGCATCTGGTTCAAACGTATTACCTCGTTTACCTACGTGGACACATGCCATTGGATATACAGCTGTCACCCTTATTTCTTTATTTTGCCCACATCTTTCTCAGAACAAAAAACACCCCTAGACCTTTATCAAACCTTTATCGTAACTGTGTTTCTATATAACACAAGTGTTTTCATTTGCTATGCAAGCAAGTATTATATGTTTGTTAGACCGGTTTTTGCAAATAAATAAAATAATAATAAAAAACAAATTGAATTGAACTGTAGTAGCGAAAGTCGACAGCTCAAAAGATGCATGATATAATACCACACAACACTATCGAACCATCATAATCGAACCTTAAACCGAACCATTTGGATCTAAGTGGTTTACATAATTCGGTTGGTTTCAACTAGGGATGACCAACAACTCGAATATTCTAATATGCGAAACCGAAACTAGAGACGTTCGAAACAAGTAAGAGATGGGTATTCATATGCGCATGAATTTATTGTAAAAAAGAATTGTGAATATGAGACATGCAAGGCATTTGTGATTCCCTATCTAATTACCCGAAACATGAATACGTGATTATCCTAATAATCCTCGTAAACACTTTATTTTCTTTAGCCCAAGGACAGGGCCGGCCCAAAGGGGGGGTTGGGTGGTCGACGGCCACATGCCCGACACCCCGCTAGGCCCAAATTTAAAAAAAATAATAAATTATATGTATTTTTATTAAAACAATATTTTATTTAGTGTTTAACTCAATTACATAACTACTAGCTTGGTCTAGTGGCAAAGGGGTATTACTTTCAACCAAAAGGTCATGAGTTTTAGTCTCATTTAGGACATGGTTATTCTTATTTTTATACAAAAGTTTTTTACACAACCTGACTTATAACCAAGTAAGCCCATATCAAAATTAAATTGTTTAAACCCAAGAAAATACTCCAATTACTTAAGGCTTAAAAAAATTTTCGCCTTCGGCCCCAAAATTTTTTTGCTTTCTAGGAGCCGGGCCTGCGCAAGGATAACGGAATAATTTACTAACTAGTCCTTAATTTTTCATTTATAATTTTATTGAAAAAGAAAACCATATACGAATTAAATTAGTAAGAAATGTACTTGAAAAACCGAACAGAAAATTTTAACAAAGTAATGCATATATTCTATAGTTGTTAAGTATTGTGCTGGACATGTGCTATAGTTTTACAATCGAGTATGAATACAATATTACAATCATGTATAAAACAAGAACAATAATACCAGTCTCATTAACATCTATAATTTGAACAGTTTATGAATACGACTGCATTAACATAAACTTATTTATGTTTATGTTGTAATTGGCGAGTTTTGAATAGTTTTGAAATTACAAGTGATGAAAGTGTAACATTTCTGAATAAAAAACATGTAAAAGAAGACCGTTGATGATCTGGACCAGCTGGGAACACTACAGTGGCCTTACTGTAATTAACACTAACTTAAAGCCCCTTAATTTAACCAACCGACATATCTTCAGTCTTCTAGACCTTCATCCCCTGCTTTACACACACTCTCACTTTCTCTCACTCACCGGAACTCCCAATGCAGCTCCTTTCCATGGCGGCGGTCACGGCGGTGCTACTCTCAATGCTGGTGGCATTCCTCCCCGTGGAGGCACACAACATCACGAAAATTCTCAACGACTTCCCGGACTTCTCAACATTCAACCACTACCTAACCATCACACACCTCGCCGACGAAATCAACAACCGTCAGACCATCACCGTCTGCGCCGTGGACAACGCCGGAATGGCAGATCTGCTCAGCAAACACCTCTCGGTGTACGCAATGAAGAACGTGCTATCACTTCACGTGCTCCTCGACTACTTTGGCGCCAAGAAGCTCCACCAGATCACCAACGGAACCGCATTAGCCGCCACAATGTTCCAAGCCACCGGCACCGCATCCGGCTCATCCGGATTCGTCAACATTACGGATCTGAAAGGCGGCAAAGTCGGATTCGGTAGTGAAGAGTCCGGTAAAACGGACGCCACGTTTGTTAAGTCGTTGAAGGAGATTGCGTACAACATCTCGGTTATCCAGATCAGCAGCACGTTGCCGTCGGCTGAAGCCGAAGCTCCAACGCCGGAGCCTGCTGCTGTGAATATCACTTCTCTTATGTCGGCTCACGGATGTAAAAACTTTGCTGAGGCATTGCTTGCATCTGCCGCTATGAAGACTTACGTCGATAATATCAATGGTGGATTGTCCGTGTTTTGTCCTCTGGATGACGCATTTAAGGCGTTTACGCCTAAGTTCAAAAACCTAACAATTGCTGGAAAGCAAGCGCTGCTGGAGTACCATGGCGTGCCGGTGTATCAATCCATGTCGATGTTGAAATCGAGCAATGGCTTGATGAACACGCTAGCAACCGACGGTGCTAACAAGTACGATTTCACGGTGCAAAACGACGGTCAGGATGTGACGATTAAAACAAAGCTCGTGACAGCGAAGATCGTAGGGACGTTAATTGATCAACAGCCGTTAATTATTTTCACAATTAATAAAGTTTTGTTACCTGAGGAGCTTTTCAAAGGAGCTCTTTCGCCTGCTCCAGCTCCCGCGCCAGAAGCCGATGCTCCGGTGGCGGATTCTCCGAAATCATCGAAGAAGAAGAAGCATAAGTCTCCTCCGGCGCCATCGGATGCTCCTGCGGATTCGCCGGATGGTGCGGTTGCGGATCAGGAAGCGGATGGAAGCAATGCTGTGGAAATCAAGGGTTTCAGATTTGCTGCTTTGGGTTTGATTCTCTGCTTTGTGTCTTTAGTGATGTAAGTGTGTCGTGTCCCACTTGAAGAAATTATATTTGTGTTTCATTATGATTTAGTAATGAGATTTGAATATGAATTTTAGGGTGGAAATAAGATTTTCCATTGATTATTATTTATGATGTAGTGTGTGTGAGTGTGTGAAGTTAAACATTGAGGCTTGTTTTGATGTGTGTACGTTGTTCTTGATTTATATTTTCTTTTGTATACAAATACAAAGATAGCTAATGGAGATTAAGCATTTATGGTTTTTGATCTTCATTTGTGAGGATATAAACCGAAATGACCGAACCAAATGATACGATAGATTGAGAAACCAATAGTTCGGGGGTTTTGAATATTTTGATAAATGTTGTTTTGGTTTGATTGATGGTTAACGTGTGGCCGAGTGAGTTGACTCGTTTATTGTTTGCTTATTTTGTTTTAACCATCAAACTAGAGCTTAGAGCTTCAACAACATGCTCCTCATCCCAAGGTCTAGATGAGATGGCTCTGCAACAAACTTAGAGGAACTGGACTTCACTATTGTGAAGGCAAGTCCATGGTTAAGGCCATGGCAAAGTTTGTAGCCAAGGATGGAGAAGCGGACGAGTGTTGTGGAGCCCCTCACACACACACACACATATATATATATAATGGGGTTTGTTAGTTTGTTGAGGTTTGTTGAGGGAGAAAATGAGGGTTTTTAAGAAAAGTTTGTAATATTTTCTGAGGATTATGTGACGGCTTGTGAATATTTGATGTGTGTAATTATGCTACCATCAATTTATTTGAGTTGACATTTTAAATTCTAACAGACAATTCAACTCATGGTTTAGTCAGTTAACTAATTTAATTAGCAAGTTTTACCAATCTATAAATTTGCAATGCTTAATAACACATTGCGAACTACTATTATAAAACGAGTTATCTTTGGTTTGTACCGGAAAATATATAAAACCTAGTTACAAACGAACTGTGAGTATCCTAACGATAGGTTATGATCTATTACAAAATTTCGATGGAAAGGAACATTTAATTGTGTACCCAAAATAGAAAATCATCATTTATATCATCTATAGGCTTTTAAAGCAAAGTAGATAAAAACATGACCCACTTTCTCTTTTCATCGAATTATGGTTCATACCTTCTCATATTATTGCTCTAAAATGATCAATGATGCTTATAATTGTTTTAGGGTGGAGCATGGAGCAATAAATGTTAACCAGGCGTCCGTACATGCCATATACCGAAGCATGCTAAATTAAAATCGTATGGACGGTTGACATTCCGTCTCAGAAAGTTTCTGTCTCACTGAGGTATTAGGGGTAATTTGAAAAGTTTCTGTCTCACTGAGGTATTAGGGGTAATTTGAAACGTTGTTAAAAAATATCAAACTCGTAATCCAAACTAGGGATGAGCAAAAATCGGTATGGTATCGGTACCGGTACCGATTTGGTACCTTCGGTACCGAATCGGTACCAATGATTTGAGTTTTCAGGACCGGTACGGTACCAGTATTTCCCGAATTTTACCTTAAATACCGGTACCGAACCGAACGTGTACCGGTACCAAAAATTTGCGATTTTCGAGATCGGGATTTTCGGGGTACCGGGCTCATTCCTAATCCAAACGTACATCTTTAACCTTAATTGAAACCCTACCAGGCTAACACGCAACTCAGTGAAGAGGGGGGGGGGGTAGATTTTGTTGATGAATGATGTACAAAAGATATTTTCTATCTAAGACACTTGTTTCTCAAATCTTCACTAACAACTAACTGTCAACGATTTAACGCGCATAAAACGATTGATAAAGCTTGAAACCATTGTGACAAAACTTGTAGCCTAGTTAAATAACATTGAAAATCTACACTAGATATATCGCAGGCTCGCATTGATATGTGATTGCTGTTGATGTAAGTTAATAATGAGAAAATAAAGACAATGCAACTTCTATACAACTAAGCAAGCATTTTTAATGTAGTTCAAACTCAAAAGTCTTGTTTCATTTTACTTGAATACAACATATTAAAGTCTAAGAGGCTAGCTGGATATTTCTTAATGATTTTATTAAGAGACTATCTCTGAACCTCTGAATTGTTCAGAGGTAGAGTGTGTTTGGTTAATTAAAAAAAACACGTCTTAATGGTGTATAGAGCATCTTAATAGATAAGTTTAGAGACATAAGACGTATTGAATAAATCCGAGGCTACCTCTTAATCAGTCAGACTTCTTAATGATTCAAAATAAGATTGTCAAACAGTCTCTTATTTGTTATAAAAACATGGATAATGCTAGCTTCCAAAGAAATAGAAGTAAAAATATATGTGGCGGTGAGCATATCATAAACTAACAAATATTGTGTTTGAAATTAAACAGTATGACACAATATATGTGTCGCATATATGGTCTACACTTTTTTATATATAAATACAAAATATACAAGATATCTAACACTACCATATCGACCTTATTCATCTCATATTTTTTCCACCGTCAATGTAGCATTGTAGCTATCCAATTAAGCCAAAACTCCCTCATGCATTAGTTACTTGTGCGGTACAACAAACACATAAACAAATACGTACATCAAGGAAAAATTCAATAACTACATGCATCACTACTTGTATCTTTTGTTAAATTTTGTTTTTACACTGATATATAATACGATTACGAAACTATTTAGCTCAATCGCTTTTAGACTAGATTATATCTACTAAACACTACATAGTTATATCTATCAAGATCGACGCGTTATATGATTTTCATAGTTCTTTATCTAAATTAATTATGTATTAAGCATGGCTTATAAAGAAGATATACATAACATATGCATTGATAATCTTCTTTTATGATTGTCAAGTAAATATAAACATAAAGATGAACCAAATTAAACTAGAAGTCTAGAAGTGAGTAAAAGGAAAGTAACATTAAAACCAAGACAACCAAGCAATTGTGAACCAAATGGGATGCAGAATCCACAGGTTGATAGATATTTGCAACAGGAGGAGGGTAAGCACAGTTTTGCAAATTCGGTTGACAGTTCCCAGGAATTAGCGGTGCTGGTGGCGCTCCGTAGATAGGACTGGTGGGCGATGGTTGTGCTGGCGGTGGCGGTGCGCATGGCGGGGTTGGGGGATCATACACAGGTCCACTTGGTGGTGGTGGTGGTGGTGGGGCTGCATACACAGGCTCGCTTGGCGGCGATAGTGATGGTAGTGGTGGTGTTCCGTATGGTGGCCGGGTAGGCGGTGGCTGGCAAGGGTATTCACAATGGATGGGTAGATCAACACCGCTAGACACCATGAAACTTAAGTTTAAAAGTATACTAAAGAGCCACAACATTTTCTTTTTTCCTATGGTGACAATGAAAGCAGACCTTTTTTTTCTAGCTTATGTAACATTAATATTCAATGCATATGTAACATGCACCGATATGACGTTAGAGACATGCATAAATAACATAGGAAATGACACATGGAACTGTACGCATAACATAGAAATCACACTTGGGCAGGGTTGTTTGCGGCCATGTGGCGCGCTTTCATCATTTTCTTCACAATGTGATTCTAAGCTAAGGGGGTGTACAACTTGGACATATCTATGTAATGCAGACAATCTAATGCAGAGATGCAATAGACTTAAACCATTTAAAATTTCGTCTTTTTATGGGCGGATTGTTATAAAAAGAAACGATTTGTTTCTAATTAAAATAGACATGGGTCATAACACGTTGCTTTAGAAAAATGGATCAAAACAAATTCACCCACTATATTTGTTTCTATATCTTATAGCGGCAAGTGGTAATGGTGACTGGTAGGTGGTCAGTGACGGGCATGCTTGAGAGGTAGGGGTAGCACCCACACTACCTCTCAACTTTTCCGGCGAAGCGGATTTTTTTTCTTATGTTTTATGTATTGCATTACTACTAAAATTATATTATAAGAGAGAATGGGGCAACCATATGGGTAGGATGCATGCTTTCCAAACCACATAGCATGACCACCCCATCCCATGTGGATAAGGTGCATGACTTCAATTCATGGCAAAGGTTTGCCACATAAAATTGCTGTATATTGAAGAATTTAAAATGAATTAAAAAAGTTCTAGGATACTTGCGGGTAGGTGTTGCCAGTAATTTTGTGGTTTATGGGTAATTAAGGGTAAAAATAAAATGACATTATAGGATTGATCGATACATAGGTAATGCTTGTGAGTGCTATTTTCCCTAATACCCCTCAAAAAGTTATAAAAGCCTAAAACTTTGCATTCAAAGTTTTGTTAAAAGCTCAAGAATCAACATGATTAAAAGCCCTATTTAATATTTAATTAAAGAGTTAATGGTCATTTTCGTCCATGTGGTTTGCTACTTTCGCCACTTCATTCTAAAGTTTGAAATTTTGTTAATTTAGTCCTTTTAGTTTTAAACAATAGTCAATTACGTCCCTCCGTATAACGGCATCCAACTATGCCGTTAGTTTTAGGGGTATTTTTGTCTTTCTCTTATTTATATTTAGTTAATGGTCAGTTTCGTCCCTGTAGTTTGAAACTTTTGCTACTTCAGTCCAAAGTTTGAAATTGTCAATTTTATGTTTAATTTATTCGATTTATTTATTTATTTATTTTTTTTTTTTTGCTACTTCAGTCCATAATGGAATTCATTGGTAATTTTGTAAAGTGGTCAGGGTAATTCCCTAAAACCGAACTATATCGAAAAAACTAAAATCATTTTTCAGATTAATGCATAATAGTTAGGGTTTAGAGATAAACATATCGTAGCAAACATCTAGGTCGAAATCAATATCAGGAGGTCGAATATCCCGCATTTCCATGTTTGCTCAAGAAATCGATGCACTAAATCGCATGTGTGTTCTTCAAATCGTGGTATTATTCTTGAATTCGTCGAATTCAACCCTAGAATTGTAGTCGATATGAAGAATTCAAGAGCAACACCACGATTTGAAGAACACACATGCGATCTAGTGTATCGATTTCTTGAGCAAACATGGAAATGCGGGACATTCGACCTCCTGATGTGATTTCGACCAAGCTGTTTGCTACAATATGTTAATCTCTAAACCGTAACTATTATGCATTAACCAAAGAAACGATTTTAGTTTTATCGGTATAGTACGGTTTTAGGGAATTACCTTGACCACTTTACCAATGAATTCCACCATAAGGGAGAGTTTAGAAAATGTCTAGAAACTAAATACGAGGGGGGGTATAATTATTGTTATCGACAGAGTAAACATAAACCTGTTTTGGTCGATGCTCGATGGTTTTGGGCTTGGTTTATGCTCTTAAGGGCTTAAGGGCTATAGACAAAAAAAAATTAAACATAAAATTGAAAAATTTTCAAACTTTGGACTGAAATAGCAAAAGTATCAAACCACATGGACGAAACTGGCCATTAACTAAACATAAACAGAAGAAAGACAAAAATACCCCTTAAACTAACGGCATAGTTGGATGCCGTTAGACTAGAGGACGTAATTGGCTAATATTTAAAACTATAAGGACTATATTGACAAAATTTCAAACTTTGGACTTAAGTGACGAAAGTAGCAAACCACATGGACGAAAATGGACATTAACTCTTAATTAAAACTTGTAAAGGCAACTTAAAAAAAGGCCTAGACCATTATAATTTTGATGATGGTTTTGAACATTGATCCGTGAAAAAAAAAAAAAAAAAAAAGACTGAACACAGCCTTAATCGGTATTATATAATAGTTAAAGAACTTGAATTTGTGTTTTATCTACACTCGATGGAAGATATTTTAGGCCACATAAATGCTCTTTCAAAACATTTTTATATGTTAAAACTTATTAAAAGTGACTAAGTTGATTAGCGGAACAAAATGAACACTAAATGATTTAAAGACAAAACGGGTTTAACGAGATGTTGGAAAACGTGACATCATTTTGTGTGAAATAAAAAAGATTACGATGTTAGATATGACGGAAAGATATAGTAATCAAAGAAACCGAAAGAATGTCATTACTAATCGACATAGTTTTGAAATTGAAAATATTAATAAGATTTTGGATATGCAAATTCAAGAATTTGGAAATCAATTCGATGAGGTATCAATTACTTTGATAAAAAATATGTCAGGTTTAAATCTTTGTGATTGGTTTTCTAAGTTCTACATCTTAAATATATTGGCATTTTCCAAATATGTATCCAAATGATTTTAGTACAAATAAAAAAGGGGGTCTTTTAGGTGATCTTAAGGTCTTTTATCACACCGTAAAGGAAGATGATACATTTGTAAAAGAGGATGGAATATGTGACCGTGCTCGTCTAATTGTGGAAACCGGAAAAGATCGTTCTTTTCCATTGGTTTATCGGATATTGAAGGCAACATTGGTTTTAACGATTGCAACCGTAACAGTTGAAAGATGTTTTTCCACATTGAAGCTTATCAAGACGAATTTACACAATCAGGTGGGCGAAGAGTATTTGACAATGCTCTAGTTTGTGCAGTCAAAAGAAAAACATTTGATAAAGAAACAGAAGACAATGTAATGACTTAATTTCAAGCCTTCAAATGTCAAAGAGGAGAAACCTATTAGGTATCCGTTTAACTTTATATCTTATCGCAAGTTTTTCCTTAATGCGCGGTTCGGAAAAAGAAATTGTGTCACCCCTGAAATTATGTTCTAAGTCTGCAATTGTAGGTGCACATCACACGGTAGCGATGGGTCATTTGGGCCCGTTAAGTTGACCCGTTTTTGCCTCTTGTATACATTTGAGTAAAACCAAATAAACCCATCATATATTTCTTTTGAAGAACGAGTCATGGATCCTTCAACAAATATAAATTGTAGTAACGTGTTCCATTAAATGGGTATAAAATTGAGCAGTACATTACATTTTATCACAGTATGCCCTTGGGATTCTTATACCCAATAATACACAGATTCTTATACACATTACATTTTATCACACTTTGATTATCAAAGTGATATATAGCCAAATTCGAGATAGGATTGATCTCCAATTACAAGGTTAAGAAACCCAAATTTGATAGATAAGACTTCCACCCTGGACTCGGCATTGAGTCCGTATCATTCACACTTGATTTAGATCATCTTTGTTGAAATAAATATAACTAGGATTACCATTTGAATCAGTTGTTACCGGGAATGGAGACAATCCGGAGTATCCCCTCTCTACTTTGGCTATGCATAGTTTCTTAATGCACTCTCTTAAACCTCGTTCTTGAATCGATAGTTGAGCTTCATAGTCCTCCAATGGCATCCACTGGCAAAAATGTCACAAATTACGCAATTTCGGTTTTACTTGATAACATTTTTCTAGAGGTGGCAAAATAACTGCATATTTATATAATTTTGATATGTTATTAGGAGTTTGTATGATTAACATTTAACACAAGTAGGTACCCGGGCTGCTTCGATTTCTGTTTCTTGAATTCTGATCTCAAACGACAGCGGCCGCATCATGCATAGGAATAATATCTCTGATTTTCCAAAGAATACATTGTGCTCTTGACTGCCAGGTGAACCAATTTGTAAGCATATATTACACACACAATCGCATACACTGCGAGAAGGCTGAAATGTGTGTACCTGAATGCTAGTACTTCAACAAACTCTGCATCTATCTAAGAAAAGTCAAATAATCAAACATTTTTAAGTTAAACCAAAATAAAAAGTGTCATAATATCATATTAGAGGCTTGGCACTTACTCCGGTCTCTTCTTTGACTTCTCTAACCACCCCAACAGTAATATCCTCGCCCTGTAGAACAAACTCTCATCGGTTAATTGAAATTTCGACCCATCTCCTTTTGAGCACATCAATTTGGGTACGTAAACGGGTCAAAGTCGGACAGACATTTGTCTAAATAATACAGCCCAACAAATCGCTCTATTAGAAAATCAGTATTTATTTACACACATTTTACACACAAAATATTTAATAAGAGTTGATCTATTTTCACCTTAAAATTACCATGTGTGCCCTCATGATTTGACTATTTAATTTTTTTTAATCACCTTTTTTGCTTTCTATTCAAAATATAACTTTATTTTTCTTTTATAGCTTTTAACATGTAAAGATTCCTTATAAAAGGGCAGTTGTTGGAAAAAACATGCGTAATTATGTTGAATCTGTACATAAGTCCCTGGGCTTTATTTTTGCATGATTAAATCCCTTGAGTTTTAAAACTTGATCATAAAGTCCTTGGATTTTATTTTTAACAATTAAATCCTTCAGCATTTAAAAGAATAGTGAAAGGGTACTTTTTATATGAAAAAACCCTAAAGTTCTAAACTTAATAAAAAGTACCTTTTCGTTGGGTTTCGAAATCCCAAAAACTAGAACCGGACAAAATATGTTTCAGGTCAAACCGACCCCGCCCATTTTGACCCATACCAAAACTTCCCAAGTGACTCATTAGCCAAACCACCATTCTGCCACTTTCATAAGTACGTCATCTTGGAAAAATAATAAATTTCCATTAAAGCATGCACCTGGTGAAGGATTCCAGTAGATATCTTCCAAACTCCACGTAAATTCCCCATCTTCTCTTGTACAACAAGCATCTATAGAGACAAAAACACAAAATGTAGACACAAAGCAATCCAGTCAGCTAATACAACAAAAATACACTATATAGATATATATACACCTTATACACTTATGTACAAAATACACTTGCAAAAATGCATATATACTCACACGCACACACACACACACACACACACACACATAATGTTAATTTCCAACCTTCTCATAAATGTTGTTTTCGTCCACAACTCCACCCACACAAGATTTCACGGCACTGGGTTGGTATATATGTGCGTGTAAGTTATTATAATTATTAACTTTGTCTATTTGTGTAACTTAACCATTTTGTTATTTACAAAGCTGTTAACTAAAAGAAGGCGAAGGAACGATAAGTATACCTCTCGCTTATCATTTAAGACGATAGCACCAACACGTGCAATATGTGAAGCATTTGCGGGGATTGGATTTCTAGTATCAGGAATCCATTTGAGAAGCATCAGGTACTCAGGTTCAGCATGGTGATACCTGAAACCCTCCTGTGAATAATATGAAACATTTCAGAAACCATAGTAAAATTATCAGCTTCATGAGTATTTGATTTCGTGTGGCTTTTAACATGTCCGATCCATTTGAGTATTTGAGCTGTTCACCTTTTTAGCTAAATGTTTTGATTTTACCCATTTGGCCGTTTGAGATAAAACTTATTCCAAATCAACCCATTCAGAAGTAAGTGGATCAAAATTATCATCTCTAGTTTCTACCTATAAAATTCAGACAGAACATGAGATAGCAGCTACCTTAACTGCAGAGTCAACAAGATTTGAAAGATCAATTGGCAGTTTAATCCAAACACCCTTTTTGCCCTATTAAAACCATCCAAAGATTAGAACACAAAAATGAAAGTCTACAAAGCTTGTATAAATTTATAGAACAAAACCTGCAATTTCCAGTGTGACATTGACGTTTTAAGCAGTGCACGAAAAACATCAGAATTCATGTGCTCCTTCATCTCAACCACAACGCCTCCAAACTCATCATCAGTTGCAGGAAGTTGTTGAGCATCTTCAACTCCCTTTTCGATAGTCGTTTGGTCCATCAAAACATTGGTGATGTAAAATTTGTTGGCTTAATCCAATGCCTAATGAACAAAAAGGTTAAATCCACTAAATCCAACCACAAAGTAAGTTAACCAACTGCAAATGGATTTTTGAATTTCAACCATGCATTCTCGTTTGCTTTCAACAAGGATAGGCCTATACGGATTCAAATATTTCTAGTCTTCTACTCATAATGATAATTGATGGAAGGTCTCTACGAGTTACACTCGTTTAAGAAAATAATAACAGTGTGTACTGAACTAATAATGGCTCTCTTTCACATGTTTTCAAACAACTATTTTGGCAAATTTCCTAGTGGCAGGGTAAACATAACAAAATAGTCTGGTATGTTTCCTATATTCTGTACGAAGATCACTTTCCAAAAGTAGTATTTAGATCCGTTAGTCCCTAGGTTACATGAAACCAACTTTGGGATAATATAGGTTAAGTATAATGCAAGTCAAACTCAGAAAGAAATTCTAAGATAGTTAATATATTCTAATTCATCTTTATAATAGCGTATGTGAGTATAGTTTATTATATCCTTTTAACCGAATACAACACCTTTTCACTGTTGGAGGAAATAGTAGTTGTAACTACTGTCATTAAGACGGTTGTATTTCAGTGTGAAAATTCATCAGCATTATAAGTCGGTGCCATCTTAACCTTTTGACTTCCACTTTTCATGCAGAGCTGTTAAAGTTGTGGTGCCCGGTAGAAGATCATGTTAGGATCTTGCGCACACACGAAACACGAATAATATTGCAAGAGAAAATAAATGAATATGAACACGCGAGATTTACGTGGTTCGGTCTAAACTAACCTACGTCCACGGGCTGCAACCAGGGTATTTTATTATTGCTACTGTCTCACTCGTGAGAATTACAAGTACAATGATTGCAATATATAAAGACTAGTTAGGGTTCTAGCTTAGGGAACAAGATAACACAAACGGGCCCTAATAAAGAAATATAGGGCCGGCCCAAAACCTCCCATGTCTTCTATCTTAATAAAACCCATTTAATCCGTCTTCAAGTAAACCGGGCCCAACCCGAGCCCAAGCCTACACAAACCCAACAATCTTCCACTTGGAGGCTTGATAAACTTCAAACTGCCATCCACTACGAATACTTGTACCTCTAGTAATCTCCTCGACTCACCTAGTTGCAGCTGCCTTCTCATCAAATAACCTTATCTGAAGGCCCGTTGAAGCTCCCCCGAGCTCCAACACATCAGTCATGGCTACAACTGCCACTGACTCGTCCTCTGTCCCTACCGGCTCCCACTTACACAAACTGCCGGATCCTGAGATATCCCGAGAACAAATACTCTCTGTATATAGATATAGAAGGTAACCTTCTGGAGAGACTTTAACAGATGGAACATTGCTTCTTTTAACCCACTGTCGTCTAGTAGATGTAACTGAAGCTTTGACTGACTGACTGTCAGTGCTCCCACTGTCACGAACACCTTTGACTTGTTTTCTTGAACCCTTCCATACACGTTCAACCTGAATCTAACCTGTGGCTCTAGGTTTATCTCCTGCAAAACAAACCTTCTTCTGCCCACTAGACTCTATGAATCGGATTTTGACTTTCTTGTGAATTGGGGCGGTCACTCCCTCAGATGGTAAATTGACCATGTACAACGAACCTGTCTTTCTTCCTCGAGCCATGACAAGATTACCTTTAACGACCTTCCACTGCCCGTTCCCGAACTTAACCTCATGCCCCTGATCATCCAATTGCCCAACTGAAATCAACAATCTCTTTAGACCTGGAATAACCCTAACATCCCTCAAAGTCCATGAACCAGCTGAAGTCTTCAAATCAATGTCACCCATGCCCGTAACGTTAAGAACTTTATCGTTCGCAAGTCTTACCCTTCCTAAATCACCAAACTTTAGATTCCTCATCGTTTCACTGCAGTGAGTGGCATGAAACGATGCACCAGAGTCCATAACCCAGGAATCAACGTTACTCTCAACACTACAAATTAAAGCCTTATCACTAGTGACCCTGTCATCTTTGTCGTCTTCTGTAACGTTTACTTCTTTCTTACCATTCGGACACTGACTCCTGAAGTGTCCCATCTCTTTAAAACCCCATCATTCAATATCTGAAGTGTCCCATCTCTTTACAACCCCATTATTCAATATCTTTACGAGTCTTAGACTGACTCCTCTTCCTGCTCCCACTGCCTCGTTCTTTTCCCCTACCCCTGTCTTCTGTGACTAACATATTTCCCGATGATTCACCCGGTCTTGAATCTTCTCCAAGAATCAAGTCCCGAATCCCATCAAAAGTAATTTTTGTAGACGAACTACATACCGCAGTCACTGTTTGAGACCAACTGTCGGGCAAAGAGGATAATAACAAAAGGCCTTGAACTTCATCATCAAACTTAATGTCAGATGACGCTAAGCGGGACAGGATCGAATTAAGATTATTGATATGTGTTGTAACTGACCCACCCTCTTTCATTCTAGTTGTCACTAGCTCTCGGATAAGATATACCTTATTTGCTGCTGAAGGCTTTTCGTACATGTTGGATAGTGCCTCCATCATACCACGCGCTGTGGTTTCCTTCATGATGTTAAACGTCATATCTTCCGACAATGACAATGCAATACAAGCCCTAGCCTTCTTGTCTAACTTCTTCCACTCTTCTTCTGACATGTTTTCTGGTTTTTCATCTTCAAGCACTACATCCAAGTCTTTTCTGACAAAATAGCGCTTCAACCTGCATCTTCCACCAACCAAACTTTTGCCCATCAAAATTCTGTATCATAACCTTTCCGTCTTCTGCCATGACAATGACCAAACAAAACTGGATAAAAAAACAGAGACAACAATGGCACGGGCCTGAACCTAACGGTTGTTCTACTGAACTCTGTTAAGCAATCAATCTATTCAATGCGCAGCGGAATAACGAACTTGATAATCAAAACTGAAACTTTAAACAGAAACGATAAAGCTTGACAACACGATTGGCACTGGTTCTCGGTCTCTAAAATCGGTCTCTTTGATTCAACAAATTGTTCTTTGCAAAATAGAATCTGATGCCTCGTCCTTCGCTTAATCAAATCTTGACCCAACTATTTATTTTTGAGCTAAGCTGCCCAAAACTTAATAATTGATCTTTTCGATAATGCCAATGTTTGACTAAATCAAGATATAAGAAAGGTTGTGGCGGCATTGGTTTTCTCACCACACAAACTCTCAATCGTGTTATCCGGTGTGTAACGAAACTAAGCTCTGATACCACTTGTTAGGATCTTGTGCACACACGAAACACGAATAATATTGCAAGAGAAAATAAATGAAGATGAACACGCGAGATTTACGTGGTTCGGTCTAAACTGACCTACGTCCACGGGCTGCAACCAGGGTATTTTAATATTGCTACTGCCTTACAAGTACAATGATTACAATATATAAAGACTAGTTAGGGTTTCTAGCTTAGGGAACAAGATAACACAAACAGGCCCTAATAAAGAGATATAGGGCCGGCCCAAAACCTCCCATGTCTTTTATCTTTATAAAATCCATTTAATCCATCTTCAGGTAAATCGGGCCCAACCCGAGCCCAAGCCTACACAAACCCAACAGATCATACTAACGCTTTAAACCTTTACTAATTCAGGTTATAAAGTGGTCAGACCAGACAACATACCAATTGAGGTGTGGGGTAGTGTCCTGGTATCTATTAACAACAAAGGAGAAGTCCAGTGAACCAATTTAGATTTATGCCAAAGCGGTATATTAAGGAGGCAATACACATTTAAGGAGAGTAATTGAAAAGTATTGGGAGAAGAAGTGTGATCTGCATATATTGTTCATTGACATGGAGAAGGCTTGCGATAGCGTACCCCACCTAAAGAGTTGGGAAAGTACCGAGGCGAGAGGGGTGTTCCTGGGAGATATATAGAAGCAATTAAGGATATGCAAGACAGAGCAAAGACAGGCGTCCTTGCACCGGTGATACAAGTCGTTTCCTCATGAAGGTGGGCCTTCACCAAGGATTTGAGCTCATTTCTTTTTATGGTAGTCTTGGATGAGTTGTTTTCAATCCAAGAGGCAATCTCGTGGTGCATGCTTTTCACCGATGAGATGTGTTAATGGTGGAAAGTAAAATGACAATGACGCAGAATAAGATGCAATAGGAGTGGCGAGAATCTTTAGAGTGCAAACGCTTAAAGATAAGCCGCTTTAAAACCGAGCGTCTTACCTATAACTTCAGTTGTGCAACCGATGAGGACATCCAAATCAGTATTCAAGGCATAGTTGTCCCCGCAGACAACCAAGTTTAGGTATTTAGTTTTTCCAGAGTGACAAGAACATAGAAATTAGAAAGTTAAGTGCCCCACCACGTTCGGGCAAGTTGGTGCGTGAAGAGAGTGAAGAGCAACCATTGTATTGCGTGACGAGATTTCTCAACAAGACAAAAAGAAATGTTGAGGTGGATATGTGGGCACAGAAAAATGGACTGGATAAGGAAGGTAGTTTTTACGTTAAAAATTTGGGTGACTTGTAATTCGGGTAAGATAAAGGAGAGAAGATGGAGATAGTTTGGGCATGTAACGAGGAGATATGCAATGGCACCAGTGAGAATGTGGAAACCCTCACCATAAAGGGAAGAAGGCGTAGGGGTATACCTACAGGGATGAACGGATTAAGTAGTGCTAAACTTGCACCTCTCAGAGGAAATAATCAGTGATAGGGTTAGAACCAATTAAGAAGAAACTTAAACAAGAGGAAAGAATATTATCTCAAAGCTGGTTGATCTTTCATTAATCACACATAATTAAATAGAAATCCAAATTACAATAGACACCCTCAAACTAACCCAAAATAGGCACCCCAATCCCTAACTTAATAATAATTATTATAAAAATAATAAAACATAAATATAAATAAATAAAGCGTAACAATACTCCCCCCTTAATCCCCTTTTTGCCCTCAAAAAGCGATTCAAGTAACATTGTCTTCGTCCTCATCTATTACTTGTTTTTCATCCACCACCTCGAGTATATAAAATTGTTTTTTTCTTACACTTGTGCCCCGGAAAAAACTTTTCGGTACACCAAAAACATTCCCCTTTAGCCCTTTTTAACTCGAGTTCATCTCTCGTCAAACGCCTCGAGCTAAGAGTACTAGGTTTGCATGGTTGTTGGACTTGGCAGTAAAGAAAATTTTGAAGCATTAACCGAAGGTGTTATTTTGACATCTTCATCTTGCACCCCATCCTCCATCCTTGAGTCGATTCATCAAGCTGGTGTTATTGATATTTTGCATTCTCGCTAACCCATATGCCTCATGTAGTGTTTGAGGTTTAAACATCTTGACAGACCCCCTAATGTCCGGTTTAAGGGCCTTAAGATAGAGGGTAACAGCTTGGGTTTCACCAAGTGTTACCTTAATTCAATAGTGAATTAAAAGCCGCATTGAGATCATAAGTGAACTAATCTGGTTAAGGGAAGCCATCTCCTCCAAGGGATCCTCAAACATAGAATTAGAAAAACGGGCTGATATAGCTCGCACATAGTCTTCCAACGAGACATCAAATATGGGAGCCCCGCGTGTGCGCATGAAAGCCCTGTGCCATTGGATCGTGCCCCCTTCTAAATGAACAGCAGCGCACCTGAGTTTCATCTTCACGGGAGTCGCACCAATCGTGAAAAAATGTTCGCAACTGTAAAGCCAACCTTCTGCATCTTCACCCGAGAACTTGGGAAATTCAACATTCCCGATTCGCATGGGTCCGGTACCCTTCAAGTCTGCATCGCCGAGAGAGAACGATGAACTCGGGCCAAACCCACCCCCACTAGTCTGGATAGTTTATAACTTCCTTCCATTCTTAGTGCTTTCGTATGGTTGTATGCTTTGATTCTCATACCCACATTTTATGTTATCTAGTTTGGTATACTCAATATTGTACATTAAATAAGGAAAAGGGTGTCTAAAGCATGCGCGTTGGGGGGTATTTCAAATGGAGCAACCTCTCTATCCTCCAGATGAGAGGTAAGTCCACAAATCCTACTATTAGCTCTGTTTGTTTGAGTGGGATTATACCAGGTAAGCTTGTTATTATTTTAAGAGATATTGGATTTTAACAATCCAAACTTTGTCTCATTGGCTGGCGCTAAGCTAAACTTTAAAAATATACCACAAAAGTCTCAAGTTTCGACCTATTGGCCGCCAACGAGCTTTTCACTAACGGGGTTAGATTCCGTTAGTTTTTGATGATGTGGATGATGGCGTGTACGATTGTGCGGCAAAAACGACCCGAACCACTTTTTTTAACAAAAATAAACGGACCAAGCCACTTTTTTTTAACAAAAATAAACGAACCGAACTACTTTTTTATAACATAAATAAACGAACCAAACTACTTTTTTTAACAAAAATAAACGAGCCGAGCCACTTTTTTTTAACAATAGTAAGCGAACCGAACCACCACAGAAAAAAACCAAGAAAACAGAGGATCTGTTGAATTTCAAGTAGTAAGTTTCACCAATAAGATACGGAGACTTCACATTTGAAATTGCACAAAAAAAGACTATTTATCTCAAAGAGGTCTGCAAAAAATTTTGGGTAAACGTCAACGGGTGGCTTATTTATCAAAATAAAATAGAGCGCGTTATAAAGAATTAATAGGGCGGTTGGATATTCGAGAGAAAAAAACTCGTTAATTTGAAGAATTTGAAGAGTTAATTTGAATTCTTCGCTTAAATTTTGATGAACTTCTTTTCACGTTCAGCAATTCATGGAAGAATGAATCAGGAAAACCCTATGACCGTACCATCTACAAGAAAAGACCTCATGATAGTAAATATGGGACCTCACCACCCATTTCAATACATGGTGTTCTTCGACTCATTGTTACTCTAGATGGTGAAGATGCTATTGACTGTGAACCAATATTGGGTTATTTACACAGAGGTATGGAAAAAATTGCGGAAAATCGAACAATTATACAATATTTGCCTTATGTAACACGTTGGGATTATTTAGCTACTATGTTCACAGAAGAAATAACTGTAAATCCACCAAAACAATTAGGCAATATTAAAGTCCCTAAAAGGGCCAGTTATATCAGAGTCATTATGTTGGAGTAAAGTCGTAAAGCTTCGCATGCGTTATGGCTTGGCCCTTTTATGGCAAATATTGGGGCACAGACTCCTTCCCACTCATCTTGTGCATCATTCGCATGTCAGTGGTAGCTTCAAATAGGTCATATATCAATTCTCTTTCGCGAAAAATATAGAAGAAAGGTCATATACCGGTGGCATTCTTTATAAGTCTTTACTGAACCACTTCCGACGGGAAAAAGCGTTCTGACCCGAACTCTCTCGACCTAAGCTTATTTTTATTAGAAATGTAGTTCGATTCGTTGATTTTTGTTAAAAAAAAATGGTTTGGTAAACTTCCCAAAGATTCAATCCATAAAGAATCATTACAAATCTTTATGCTTGAAAAAGTTCTTCTACATTATTATTTGAGGAATAAAGTGCCAAAATCGTCCCTGAGGTTTGATCGATTACGCGGTTTTCGTCCAACTAGTTTTTGTGCAACTGGACCATCGAGGTTTCCCACTTCTTGCCAATTACGTCCAAATCGCTAACTCCGTTTAATTACATCGTTAAGTCAAGGACAAACGCGTCTTTTCATTCCATTTATTATTTTTATTTTTTTTGAATTTATATTTTTATGAGCACATCCTCAATATTCTATTATTATACAAATGAAGATAATGTGTACATATTATACAAAAGTACAATATCAACGACCCTCACCTGATTCAACCTCGCCGGCCACCGCAACCTGATTCTGTGTCGCCGGCCACCCCATATTTGATATCTCCAACGATCTACCACTAGCCACACCAATCTTACTTGGTTTCGTCATAACATCGTGGTTCATATAGGGCGACTTTGCACCAGATCCGGTTCAAATCACAAACGAAACCATAAGATATGTAACATGAATTATTTAGGCAAAATAAAACACAATTTGAACACAAATCCATGGCGAAATTTGATTCAGGAAGCTGAAATTGACATCATGTCCGAGAGTTTTTACTAGTTGTCGGAGCAGCAGTGGGCGTTGGTGCTGCGGCTGTACACGGTGGGGTGTGAGGCGTGTGTTTGTTGAAGGAATCGTTAAGGTTGTATTGTGGAGATCGTGAAATTGTTAAGTGAGATTTAGGGTTACGGTTTGCGATTTAGGATTACGTGTTGCCGGAAAATCAAGGTAAAACGGGGAAGGGATGATGGCGGTTTCAGGCGGCAGCGGTGGGTGGAGGTGCAGGATGTGGTGGTGGATTTAGTTACTATATTTTATTAGTTTTATGGTTATTTTTATATTTTTTGAAATAACTATATAAAAAGACAAGCTTACCCTTCATTTAACGCTAAACGATTAACGAAATTAACGATTTGGGCGTAATTGGCAAGAAGTGGGAAACCTTGATGGTCCAGTTGCACAAAACAAACTATTTAGACGAAAGTCGCATAATCGATCAAACCTTAGGGACGATTTTGGCACTTTACTCTTATTTGAGTCAAGTTTTACAGTAAAGACTCCATTTGATTATCATAATAAAGATAATTTTCTTTTTATTTTCGAATGGAATTCTCAATGATGTAAAGCAAATAATCTAAATAGATCAAACAATGAAAATAAATATAATAGTTAAGTATTTAAATTTTCATTTTTTAAGTAAGTATGAAAACTCTTTTTCACAAAAAGTCACTATTTTTGCCACATCATCGTACACATCATCATCCACAGCATAAAAACTAATGGAATCTAACCCAGTTAGTGAAAAGCTCGTTGGCAGCCAATAGGTTGAAACTTGAGACTGTTATAGTACAATTTTAAAGTTTGGCTTAGTGCGGGCTAATGAGACAAAGTTTGGGTTATTAAAATCCACTATCCCTTTTATTTTAAAGGATCTAAAGTAAGTTTGCTTTGGAGAAGCAAGCATAATTATGCTCCACATCTCGGAACGACAAGACCCGTAATACTTAACATGTTGATTTTGAAGGTAGAATCAAATCCAGTAATTGAGCTAAATCATCATTTCAAACTTAGACTAGATAAGATTTGACCTAATCACACTCAATACACAAGATTTAACAATTAACAATTAATAAGCTATCTATACAATCAACGGAATTCAATTGAATCATTCAATAAAAACGGAGATGAAATTAAATGAATGAATACCTGGAAGAGGAGGAGGAGGAGAATAATAATATTAAATCGCAATACGTCAAGTATCCGAATTGTCGTCTTTTCGAGAGCGCTCCACACATTACACAGCTCAACTTGTCTACATATATATATATATATATATATATAGAGGCTCCTACAGAGGGCCGTGTGGAACAATTTTGGACTCGGTCACCGACAATGAAAATGAGAAGACAACATGACAGCGAAGGTCGTTTACCAACATGAGCGTGGATAACAACATCGAGCCGTGTGTTTTAACTCCAAAACAAGTGTCTTAAGCTTTTTAAAAGGGTCCTGCAAGGACACCCATACTTACTGTATAGGAGGGTTTTAAAACAAGCGTGTTAAAAGATGTTTGAATTAATTTTATAAAGAAAACAAATAGGATTTTCTAGAGGCACATTGGGTTTTCCTTTTTTGATTTATTATGTTTTGTTTTTTCTTTTTTTTTCTTTTCTCTTTTTTTTCTTATTTTAATACAATAAATTTTATAAAAAAGGTTTGTTTTTTTATTTTTGTTTTTTATTTATTATTAATAAATTTTAAATAGTTGTTATTAACAATCAGCTCGATTTCTAAGAGTTCGTTCAAAAACAATTAACGCATACACCAAAATAATAAACTCATATATACACCAAAACATATATATATATATACATACTAGTTTTAGAACCCCGTGTATTACACGGTATAAGTTAATGTATAAATTATAATGAATAATTTAATACAAATAAAATAAAAGATAATTAATGTAAAAAGCAATACCACTAGAAGCCGCATTTAAAACAACGAGGCCTTTATATCTGAAGGATGTAGTTAAAACTTTTCACAAAAATGTTTTCACTCCATACCCTAAACCCTAAATTATAAACAAAAAAAGATATCAAATTTTCCTTTTTGAACAGCTTTCATGATATCCTTATAAACACACTGTTGTTCAACTGTCACAATAGTCTTATACTAAATATAAAAAATAGAAAATTTGTCTATGATTTTTAAGACTTATTAAACATTGGATATTTGTAAAAAGTAAACAAAATTATTATAGTTTTTTTCAATATGAAGATGTCTCAAAAATTAAATGTTAATGTATTCTTTGAAAACAAATTCTTTAATATACATTTTAATTTTAAAGAAAATATCTTTATGACACGTAATTGTTATATATATATTAATATTTTTTTATATTAAGTATGTTTACAATATAATTTATAACATTAATAATTCAATTAATAGAGATTGGCCAATTAATACTATCACAACCCCCGATCCCTATACCTTGGGAGGGGAGCCGCGAACGTTGAGTGGTGGTATCGATGTTTATTAAAATAATTTGCAGCGGAATATTTCATCAGAACCGTAGTTAGGAAAATTAATCAGAGTTATAAAAACACCATAATTCTTATTTCATAAACTGGGATAAAAACCCATTTTTATACAAACATAAGTTTTATATGGATAAACCCCAATTTACAAAACATGTTTCTTTATTCTGGTGACAAGCCACTTATTTAAACTGGAAGCCCGCAGGCATCATTCCTTTGTCTCTAACAAGTCACCAGAAACATGTTTAAAAATATTTGATCAGCAGGAAATACTGGTGAATACATTCATTTATGAATGACACGTTTTACAGTTACAACATTAAGATGTTTTTACATCTGCCTGCTTACAAATTACCGAAAGGTACTTGTCACTCGACCGTATCTGTGACTGTGGTCATATTACTTATTGGCTAACACTTTTCCAATAAGTAACGTGTAATAGCCCAGTAGGCAAGCCTTGTATACAAAACCCCACAATACCAGTAGTAACCATCCCCGTAAGTCTACGGAGACTTAATCACTGTAATGTATTTAAAATCGTTTGAAAATATTTGGACTATCTGTCATGAGTTTAATAGATTTAGAAAAGCATCATGACAGCTTTGGAAAATCAGTTGTCTCACGCAAATATGAGTTTTGCAAAAACTCGAATGTCTCACCTTGCAAATTCATATTAAACAAGCCTTCTAATGTTAAGCACCTAGTATATCTCTATTAGTATAAACCCATAATCATAACGATAATCACGAGACATGAAACTTCACACGATGGCACAATGTCATACCTTGATTAGGTAGAGCTTTTGGATTCGTGTTATAAAAGTTCCTTTCAATCGGAGAGGTACCGTTACAACTATTCGGGTATAATACTAGCCTTATATATAAGAAATTTTGAGAGAGAAAACGATTTGTGACTTCCAGATTTCAGCCCTATTTATACTTGAAATTGAGCATCTTCGCGTATCACGAAGTTGCAGTAGGGTTGTCGAGTCAGCCCTAGCTATGCCACGTGTCTCGCGAAGCATCTTCGCGTATCGCGAAGTTGCAGTAGGTTTGTCGAGTCAGCCCTAGCTATGCCACGTGGCTCGACTTGTTGCATACTTCTTCGCGTATCGCGAAGGAATCCTTCGCGTATCGCGAAGTTGCATGCTCCTTCGCGTATCCCGAAGGTGAAAAAATACTAAGGCGGCCCTTAAGCGTGCGAAGTGCAAAGTGCGCCATCAAAGCGCCATATTGCGCCTATCGCACTTCGCCCGAGCCCGTGCACGTCGGGTGCTTCGCACCCTCCGCTAGGACTACCGGGTGTGATTTGGCACATAAGAATATTATCATGTGAACTCTCTTCCTTATAAAGAGCTTACAAGTTTTGTAATCTAGCGATGTGGGACAAGAGTTAGAAATCATATTTATACCTGGTGGAAGCCTTCCATTTTCTTCCCTCCACCAATATGGGATGGAATTTTCCTTTACATTTTCCATTCTTCCTTTTACTTCTTCTCTTTTCTTTCTCATTTCTTCATTTCTTTCTTTGATTAGTTTATTCTTTATTATGGTTTGTTATTAATACGATATATTGAATTTATAATCAATACTATATTTAGAACAAAGATATTTTTTTTTGTTTTCCATCAATAGAAGAGAAGTGAATTAGGCGGGAATTTGATAGTGAGGATTAATCTCAAAATGCCATGTGTCCGGATTATTTTCCTTTATTAGTATAGGTAGATATATACACCAAAACAAGGAATTCGTACAAATAAAACAAAATATAAAAATCTATATAAACGTCTCATCGTCTGTACTGTCGTCGCCCGTAAACACCGCATCATGAACGTCCTCATGGTCGTCGCCCCTGCGTCTGACTCCTGATCCCTGATCGGCATCGTCCACGTTATTGCCTCGTTCGCTTTTGACGCCCAACGTGCTCGCCTTGTGGTCAATACAAGTGGGGGGGACTACATATATCTCACCATGCTGAGCGGCTCCCAAGTAACTAATGACCCAACTAATCTGACACTGCATCTGTAGCATCCCAAGCTCAATGAGCTGTAACCGGGTGTTGGTGCTGGTATCCAACGCATGGCTCGATAAGTACAGGGAACGTGCTGTGGCGACGGCTAATATCAAACAATAACAAAACGTTTAATAATTAAACAAATTAAAAGTAACCTGAAACGACAATATAATAAACGTACCTCATGTGCATACAGATCAAGAGTCGCGTCCCCACTATCATCCGCATCCGCGTCGGCCCCCGCCTCAGCACCCTCGTCGACGGGCTGGTCGACAATCTGCACCTCCACTTCCGCGAGTGGGGGAGGCTAGACTATAGGCATCGGTACGTAAGGGGCGCATGCCTCAAACGATAGAACAATATGCATGCTGGAGCAACCGTCGCGGTCCAGCGGGCACGGAGGGATCCTTGGGATAGGTAAAGCATCCACCTGGTCTCCGTACCCCCAACGAGATCGCAATCTAGGTGTCGTACGGGCCACCCAGCAAAGACCCTCGTGCCTGCTGTCGGTAGTACCCGACAAAGTAGTCTGCAAACACCCGAGCAAGGTTGCAAGCTGTGCCAATCAGCAGCCACGCAGAAAAAATAGGTCATGGAGGCTGTGGTGCTTCGCGCCCTGACTAAATCAATGAAACCTTTGGGGGCTTGCCAAGTTTCGCTTAGGTTCTTATACTCATTTATGCGGTCTTCATAATATCTTTCCCACTGTCGTGCCTCTGGTTACGCGTACCTTGCTCAATTACTTATTGGCCATGGCATTGGGAAATCCCCTTCCAATTTTACATTGATCCAATGATTACCTCCTTAATTAACGATGGCTATAACCGGAATCTCAGACAGCTAGTGGGACCATGTCTCATCAAGAAACAAGAATGACTGTTACTGCCATGTAGATTCACTAGAATACACTCGTATGCCTGAACAACCAAGTGCCCCATGAGGGGGTACGTGGAACCAACGACTCTTTGGTGCCGGTCTAACGGTATTGAACCAGTCTAGTTTGGAATGAACCGTGTCATAAAAATTGTCATGCTCTTAATCAAACATGAGCCTCCACCACGCTTCGTTCGTGTCCATCTCGTTCAACAATTTTTGCCTAACATCAGCCCAGTGTTTCTAATTTATCCCTAAACCCACAGCGATTGCTTGAAATCCGCTTACCGTCTGGGTTTACGTCTCTAATGTATGAGATGAACGGATGTGCCCACTTGGAAATAACACTCTTAAGCCTTTCTATCAACGGGACGAGCTTTGGATCATCCATTGAAGGAAACCCGAGGTGAGCTCCCAACAGTTTCTCAATAGAAGAACTTTTTGATTTCTTTGGACGCACGCTCGGATTTTTAAACCAGGACATCGAACAAGACAACATAGGGGTGGGGGTTTCATGCGTGGGCACCCGTGACGAGGAAAGGGTGTATGATGTATAAAAAAATATACATATTTTAAGCATCAAATAATCTCCAAAACTGCATATTTTATCATATTATCTCGTTCAAATAATCACTTATTGCGTTAATTTCTTTCAGGTATATTACAACCTCAAACGAAGAAACAAGTGAGAAACACGAAGAAAAACAAAGAAAATCAAATAAAACAGCTCAACACACCCCCCACGTTTCAAACAGCACACCCTCATGTTTCTCTATGCAAAAACGACAAAATCCTGATAGAAAAAGACAAAATCTGCTGGACACCTGGACACACCTGCGCGCCTCAGGAAGCACGCCAGTGTGGTCACCTTTCAGAAAAGACAAAAAAATATATGGCAGACACTAAAAACACGAGGGCGTGCTTCAGTAAGCACGCCGGCGTGGTTAGTCATCATGTATGATCTGACAGAACAATTAATGCACCTGGACAACTGTACACGCCGGTGTGCCCCAGGAAGCATGGGGGCGTGCCTGGCTCTCTAGACAGCCTATAAATAGGAATGTAATGTGCATTGTTCCAAGTGTGCTTGGAGAGGTTTAGAACGGGCTCTCACTATAAAATACTCATTTTTCACTTGAGTTGAAGTTTCACAAGAGAGTTGGTAGCCTTGGAGGCTATCATCATCATCCAACAACATCATCCATCATCATCATTATTGAAGAAAGAAGTGTCATTCATGTTGGTTAGATTGTTCAAGTTTAATCATGTGTTTTTTATCTACACTCTCTTTGATGTTCATCGTAATGCTCATTATAAGCTAAACCTCTATTTACCATCTAAAATCTATGAAGAAGCTTTGTTCTAATTGATGATTACATTGAATATGCGAATTAGTTTTTGTGAAGTACATGGTTATTTTGCCATTATCCGTTGACGAGACATGTTTGTTATTTTAAATTACTCATTCAAGATTGATGATTAACACTCATTCATGATTCATTCATGTTCTTGGAAACTAGAAATGGTAAAAAGAATATCTTGATATTTTATCCAAAACATGTATCCTACTTAGAAATGATGAGATACAAGCTATGATCAATTTCTCTAGTTTTGGTAATTCTGAAATAAAATTGTTAACACGATTGATTAGGTTATCATGCTAGTTAAAGAAATCATGTGTTAAAGGAATGTGTAATTATAATCTACTTAAATCAACCAAGGGGAGGTTGTGTGAATAAATTATAATCACCCGAAGTTGTTAGAATTGGTATTTGAGAAATCGAAGTCAATCCTAATGTTAATACTTCATTAAAACTACTTGCTTACTTAAATTGGCATTTTCGTGGTAGACATGAAGATATGCATTCTACTTTCTTTTTTTTTCATAGGATAATTCACTTAGAAATGAGGGTTATTCTATCATATATTATTAAAGCAAGTTCATCACATATTCATCATGATAATCATCAAGAAAGAATGGAGTGGATTCTTGATTTAAGTTGGTAATCTTTAATTATTGATTTTCTCAGTTGAAAACTTATCTCCTTGTCACCTATTATATATATATATATATATATATATATAGGGTTAGTTTCCTTTAAGAACACCCTTTTTGTCACACCCCGACCAAAGGCGGCGGAACATGCCGAGGTGTAACGATTATCCATAAGCACATGACACTAATTAAAGTGACAGTATTTAATAAACTCATTTCATTTTACAACATCGAAAATGTCACATAACAATTATCCATAAAATAACCATAAACAAGATATCACAAAATATGGCAAATTTGATATTGTTCATTTTTACTAATATCCTAAGGTCTTTGATGTCGTTTTCTTCACAATCATAAATCAACCAAGATGCAAACCTGCAACATTTCATAAAATAAAGTTTGTCAACACAAAGGTTGGTGAGCAATTCATAAGTTTAATCATATTAGTATATAATAAAGATAGCCACAAAACTTGCATACGAAACGATAAATAAAAGTGGTAATTTGGATAAATAGATATCGCTAAACACATTAGTTACACCTAGCTATAAGGGGATGCCAAATAGTCTAGGATTTTATAATTATCGTTAATTGCATTACGTTAACGACACCTTGCTATAAGGGGATGCCAAATAGTCTAGGATTTTATAGTTCCACCAACCAAAAGTGATAAACACATAGGCATATAAGCATAGAACACCAAATCGAGCAATTATTTAGGTAAAGTATACAACTACGTTTGTGGTTTAAGATTCAAATATAAAGCATTTTGTTGAATAAGTATGAAATGTCACCCCCAAAATAAAATATGGAAATTGGAGTATGAAGTACTCACCTTCAAGTAGTAAACTTGAAAGATGATAATTTGGAGATTTGTCGGAACGACGAGTTTAACGCACAATGCCTAAAAAGAAAAGAAGTCTTGAATTTAGAAAGGTTGTCTTGAAGGTCTTTAAACAAAATAAATGTTGAGAAATGTAAATAATTAAAGTTCAAGGTTTTAAAATGTAACTATTTAAGAATTTATAATAATAACCCTTTAAAAATGTAAGTTTGCTCGAAACCGGGTTAAAGTATCTAACTTTAATATTTACTCAACCTATGTTAAGTAATAAGGTGGATAAAATGCAAGAATGCAAATCCCTTTGGAATAAAGATACTAAAACGGTTTTTTTTTATCGAGTGTTCGGGTTGTCGGTTCGGGTCTTGATAATTGGTCAAACCCAAAGTCAACTTTCCAAAATATTGAATGTTATGAGACAACTCAATAAAATTTAATAAGACTTAATCAAGTATGTAGTTCCATTGTTTTAGAACTAACAACGCACGTTAAGCGAGTGTTCGGTTTTGTCGGTCCAAAATTTGTTATGAGATCAAGTTGGATCCAACATTTCCAAGTACTTAAGAAAATATTTAAAAATCAATGTGTAACTATTTTTAAAGAAATATACAAGTCTTGATGGCTAAAAAAAACACACTTGTGTGTCTTAAGCGAGTAAGAATCGGTTTGGTTCGGTTTTCATCTCACAACAAGTTCATAGATGGTTTCCACATGTCCAAACACTAAAGAACTTGTATAATAATGTACAAATAAAAAAAATACCAAAAGTTAACAATAAAGTCTTTAAACAAAAGTTCGGTTTTCGGTTCGGATCCTGTTTCGGGTTAAGACCGAGGTAAGATTCTACAAACCCATAACCATAGAATTTGTAAAAATAATTTTAGAAACTTAGATCTAACAATAAGTATGTTTAAACAATTATTTAACAAAACTAGTAACAAATTTCGATTTACGGTTTAGAGCTATTTACGGTTAAACCGAAGCATAGACTCTTAAAAACCCATAACCATGGAACTTGTAAACATGACCAACAAACTAAAATAAGCAAGATTAATATGTATGAACAAGTTATATAGATGTATATATATCAAGGACACGAAGTCCTCCATGAAGCCTTGCCTTATGAGGTCCGAAACCTCAACGACCGGAATCGGAGAAGTAACTACCAAAGGTAAACAAGGGGTGTATATTATATATATGTTGCACAACCATAAACAAGTATTAATAAGGCTACATAAACTAATTAAGATGAAAGACTAAAAACCTTCAAGAACACTTAAGAAGATAACCTTGAATCTTTGATGTTTGAGAAAGTTTTTTTTTTTTTTTTGGAGTTGTAGCAAGGGAAAATGAAGAGGAAAGGTGGTGTATATATAGGGTAATGTTGGTGGTCAAATATGGGTGTGAGACACAAGAGTTTTCATGCAAAATGGATCAAAACAAAAACACAAAACAACAAAAATAAATAATAAATAAAAATAAAAATAGGATGTTTTCAAGACCCAACAAGTGTGAAAAAATATTGTAACATAAATCCATCATTTTGATTATAACATAAACTTCGGCTTACAAATCGGGTCGGTTTACATAATAAGCAAATACAAAAACGAATACAAACAAGACCCGAAATTGACGAATGTCACACTTTTTATTAAGAACTCATACTGGCCTATAATCAAATTTCTTCTTGTTATATATTTTTGTTTTGAGCAAGAAGATCAAAAGTAATATTATTTAATCCTTGTCTACAAGGTTTGTTTCATAAGCTTCAGACAATTTACACGTTTAATTCAAAATACATGCTAAATAATATATTTGTATAAGTCCATACATGTTCATGTTAGTTTTTTAGTCAAACATACGTAAAACATAAACTTTTATTATAAGGTAATCAATACATTTACATATATGTAAATAGGCGATTTACGCATTATTATATAGGTAATCAATACATTTACGTATATGTAAATAGGTAATTTACGCACATGTAAACGTATACATATATAAGTTGGTCACTTGTAAAAACGTCAATTAAAAATGTGTAAATAGGTCAATTACACAAGGAGGTCAACTTACACATGCACAAATAACTAAATTGCATATAAGTTAATGTTGTATACAGTTTGTAAATGGATCACTTGCACATATATATAAATATTATAGAGTAAACATTAAAACACACATACTTTTTTTGTAAAATATGCACCAAAAAATGCATACTTGTAATTAAAAAATTACGCATATATTAACTCTTAAGTTGCATATATGTACATGTACTCACGGAATTAACCATATGTAATTGTTGTTGGTTAACGTATATTTAAAAAAAAATAACGTATATGCAATACTCAAATTACATATAAATTATATATATATGTAATTGTTGATTAACTTATGTGTTTATAAAATTTACATACATAAATTTTACATATATGTGATTGTTGATTGACGTATGTGTTTACAGTATTTCAAAACATGTAATCATTCTTGTGACAAAAAATTTTGCACATACAGGATTAAAATATGCTTAGGCTGAGGGGTGTGGGGCTTCAACGGGGGCGCTAGAGCCCTTCCGCTCGCGCCCCCAGGCGCTAACACCACACCACCGGGGCGCTAACGGGGGCGCTAACGCGAAAATCCATGCAGGCGTGAGCCTGTTAGCGGGAGAAGAGAGAGAGGAGCTTGTTGAATTTTAGAAAAAGAGCCGTTGGGCTCTTATTAAATTAAAAAAAAAAATTCCTATTTAATACCCCATTTCACCCATTTTTATACCACAACTTCAAACCTTCACCCAAAATCAATTCATCTTCTCAACTTTTTTTAAAAAAAATGGCTGGAAATTGGTACCCAAACCTTGATTCAGATTATATTGACGACGATTTATGGTCGTCACCGCACCAACCGATGTTTTATTCGGAGCCGCAAGAATCATCTGGCTTTCAACCATCCAACACACAACCGTCTCCTAACTTTGTTGTTCCGGAGACACAAGAATCACACGGTGAAGCTACGGGACCAAAAAGACGCGTCCACCGGAAAAAACAACTTGCAACGGACGGGTCGGACCGGCTTCGACTCCGAGGACGAAACGGAAAGCCACTCCGTGGTCATCGGATGAGAAGGAAGCCTTGTGTCGGGCTTGGATAGTCATTTCTGAGGATCGGCGTTGCGGTAATTGTTTTAACGTTTTTAAAAATGATTTTTAATAAAAAAGTTAAATATAAAAGTTAAATGGAAATCTAATTTATTTATTCATTTTGCAGCCGACTACCAAAAGAGCAAGATTTTTTGGACAAAGGTTAGGGAGACGTTCTACATGCTCGTTGGGAGTACAGAGCGGAACGCCGATATGATTTCGGGTCGGTGGTCCGAAATCAGAAAATTTGTCGGCTTGTTTACTAATCTTTTCAACAGGAACAGCGGTCGTATGAGACCAAGTGGCAGTGATGATTTGGCGGTTTACAATTTCACGATCGAAGAGTGGAAGCAGGAGTGTTTGCGGAGGTATGGGATGGTGAAGACGTGGGACGATTTATTGTTGTGAGAGAGGTTGAAAAGGTGTTCCAAGTGGGTTGAGCTGGTGGTGCCGGACTTTGATGCGGAAGTAAGGGCGAAACGGACTAAAACTAGTTCGTCTGGAGCTTATAGCACTTCAACCGGGTCGGATTGCCGCGTTGGATTCGACCTAAACATTGCGGAGGAGGAAACGTCTTCACCGCCGAGGAGGCGGCCATTGGGAAGGGACGCCAAGGGGAAAAAACCGGCTGAGGGGGAAGCCGTAAACATCGCCAATCTTGTTGAATCCCTCAATAAATTCAACAAAACCATGGAGGTGGTCTCTAATGACAAAAAGGAAAAAAGTCGAATGAGAGATTTGGACTTTCTTACTAGAGACTTCAGTAACCTAAATCCGGTCGATCAAATGCTAATGGAAAAGCAAAAGGAACGTATCCGAAAGAGGTTGATCGAAGAAGACCAAGCCGAAAAATAAGAATAATGTTTTTTTTAGTACTTTAATTTTTATTTTATTTTTAGATATTAATGTGTTTTTTTTATTAATGTGTGTTTTTTTTAATAATTTATGAGTTTTTTTAGTAATACGTTGTTTGAATATATTTATAAAAAAATAAAAAAAAAATTCGCTAGAGCCCCTGCTGGAACCCCTCCACACCAGGGCCAGGGGCTCCAACGGGGGCTCCAACACCCCCTTATCCGGTTTCTCTCTCTGCCACACGTCATAATATTATTGGTTGGAGCCCCATTAAAGCCCCCCACACCTCTCAGCCTTAGTTATAACGGAGAGGAAAAATAGGAATTTTGAGTCAACAAAATGGGAATATGGTTATTGTTTAAAAAGACCATACTAGCCTCATTTGAAAAAAGAATAAATAAACTAAATAAAAACTTTTGATTGGTTAAGAGAAGTTCTTAGAGTTCTCAACAAAATCATGAGTTCTTAATTGATTCCTACCCTATATATATATATATAGCCTAGGGTTAGGTTCAAACAAGAAGTTTGATTTTCCTAAAAAGGTTAGGAAGGAGGGTATTTTAGTCTAATACTTTAATATCAAAAACCCACTTACTTTAATCTCAAAACCCACTTAAATTAATTTCAAAAACCCACTTACATAAAACCCGATTACATCTTCACTCATCTCTTACAACCACCACTACTCCACCGCCCACCGCCACCACAACCGTCACCCACCGCCACCACCTCGCCGGAAAAGTCCGAAAAAACACAATGAAAAACACTATGAAAAACACAATGAAAAAATACACTATCAAAAAAAAAACATAATGATAAAAACACAATAAAAAACACAGTTGTATGACACAATGTAAATAACACAATGCAAAAAACACAACGAAAAATACTATTGTATAACACAATTTTGTAAAACACAATTTGTAGAAAACCCACTAATTTTTTATTTTATTTTTTATATTACAATATAGTACTCATATAAAAGATAAAAATACATTCGTTATTATGGTGAATTTGTTTTTCAATAAAAATGTAGTAAAAAAAAGTTATTGACGTTTTAAAATGATGGGGGAATTTGGCATATGCCTTGCATGTGGAGAGAGAAGGTCAACAAATGTATTATTCATTTTATGCCCTTTACCTTGTGTTCATACTTGATTTCCCCCTAAACTAATCTCAACCCTCCATATTCAAAATCAATGGACAAGATTACTTCTTATCCTTCCTACAAAAAGTATACTTCCTATTATAACCTAACCCATATAGGCTAAGTATAAAATGAAAACCCATTTGAGTTGTGAAAACT
Organism: Bidens hawaiensis; assembly: GCF_021521415.1. Lineage (NCBI taxonomy): Eukaryota > Viridiplantae > Streptophyta > Magnoliopsida > Asterales > Asteraceae > Bidens > Bidens hawaiensis. Next base: position 330,418 of record NW_027493477.1, on the reverse strand, counting down.
CTAGAAACTCATTCTCAACCGCATGTTTTTAATTAATGTTTAAATCTTGTGGTCCACAATTTAAGTGAATAAAAAATGTAAATATAAATATAATTTTTTCTCTCTCTTGAAAACATATATAAAATTAGTAAAAAAATGTTAAAAAATAGCAAAACATTTTTTTTTAATGTTTCGATGTTTTGTATTAAATGTTACAACATATATTACATGTAACAAAAAAAAAACGATGTTACATAGGGTTTTCGCGGGTGTTCACAACTCAAATGGGTTTTCATTTTAACCTTACCCTATATATATACGGTAAGGATCCTAAAAGAACCATAGGCAAATTGAGAAATTTGAGAACTATTTTGAACCACTAAAAAAATATTTAAAAAATTATAAAACAAAAAAATGAAAATTTTAAAAAAAGTAAAAAAACCAAAATTCTTATATTTCATTCCGGTTTCATTAAAAAAAGAATTTTTTTTCTTTTTAATTCGTATTATATCTATACACATATGTATACTTTCATTTAATCTCTAGTACGTAATGTACACATATGTACATTATCATTTACCTTAAATTATACATACGTGTATAGGAAAAAAAAGACGTGTGCACATATCATACATATATGTATAATAAAAAAAACCGATTTTTTTTTCTTTTTAATTCGTATTATACCTATACACATATGTATACTTTCATTTAATCTCTAGTTACGTAATGTACACATATTTACATTATCATTTACTAATTATACATATTTGTATAGAAAAAAAACATGTGTGTACATATATGTACATATTATACATATATGTATAATTTAGCTAAACCGAGAATTTTTTTTATGTTTTTTTAGAAATCCGGGATAATAAATAAGAACTTTGGTTTTTTTACTTTTTTTATTTTTGTGTTTTTTTTTGTTTTATGATTTTTGTTTTTTATTTTTAGGTTTTTTCGTGATCCAAAAATGGTTCTCATAGTTTTCAATTCTCAAAAAGTTCTCACATGATCCTGATCATATATATATATATATATATATATATATATATATATATATATATATCTTAAATTAAAAAGAAAAAGTTTAAAAACTACCTTTAAATGATTATTATATCCGATACTAACAATTGTCATATTACCGATGCTATATAACAAGAGTAGAATATGATTTGGTGATTCTTGTTCACCTTCACATAGAGGGCGCTGCTTTATTTAATCAAGAACCTTTTTCTTGTAAAGGTCGTCTGATCTTGCAATTTTACCCATTGTTGGTAATTTCTGCCTTCCAATTGAATTAAATTAACTTTTAGGGGAACCCACCTATTCCTATCCATAGCAAAGAATGATTATTCATTGTATTACTGAGCATTTGAGGTGACTTTGTGGTAACCTTTCCATCCTTCTCCATATTCAAAATCCGCCCATCTTCGGCAAGCGGACAAGAACTCAATACCTGGAAGACGACCATAAGAGAACTTTCTAAATCGCAATGCATTGTGAAACATCCGGATTGTCACTTTGACAAAACTACACACAATACACACTTTGTCGGTCGGTAGCCACTATATTGACAAGAATAATTCTAAGGCAGGGTAAACAACTGCACTACCATCTATGAAAAGACAAATTGAAATGATGAGCACAGCCATTTATCAAGAAAATAACGAAAACTATGTGAACAGAAAATCTTGTAAAAAGTTTATCATTTTAATTTCCTTTTAAAGTACTCTCTCTAGCAAATTTTTCTTTTTTAACTATGAAAATCCATTACTAGAAGTTTTACAAAATCCACCAATGCTCTTAAGACTACGGAAAAGGTAGCCATGGATCTTCATGAAATTATGGCAGGAAACAAGTGTAAGCAATGCTAGAATATAAGACCAAGGGTGAAATGTTTCATTTATACTCATCGTGCTCCTCATCGAGCTAAACAATTTTATTTTTAATATAATGATAGTCAAATTTTATTATATAACGAAGTCAACTGACCCCTAAAATTCCTGGCCCCCACGAAAAAACCCTTGGGTTTGCGATTGCCAATTTTGGAAGAGGATAATTAAATGCTTACAATTTGTATTTAGTATTAAAAGAATGAATATATCAAATGTTAAAATACTTTAGTATTTGAACGTGTATCTTTTTTATTTATCTTCATTATAAATAGAGAAAATTAGTGTTTGCTTCTATGTGGTTTTAAGGCGGATGCATAATGAGTCCTTAAAAATTTTTTTGAACTGGTTGAGTCCCTGTGGTTTCAAAAATGAACAATTTGAGTCCCTGTAAACGAACCGAATGTTCGGTGAATTGCTTGTGAACCGTTCGCTGGAATTTCGTTTGTGTTCATTTATTTAATGAACATGAACACACGTTCCGTTCATTCATCTATGTTCATGAACGTTCATTTATGTTCGTTTATGTCTGTTTATTTATGTTCGTTTATGTATTAATAGAAACTAATTAATTATTATCTAGATGAATTATCTAGTTAGAGGTTTTATATTTTTTAATTGTGCTCATTTAAGTATTTTCATTATGTTCGTTTATGTTTGCTTGTTTTCATTTACCTTTGTTCATTTATGTTCGTTTATCTTTGTTCAGTTATGCTCGTTTAGGTTATAAAGAAACGAACATAAGCGAACACAAGTGTTCATTTTTTTAAATAAACGAAAATGAACATAAATATTTGTTCGATTAAGTATTCGTTTAAAGTTAAGCGAAAGAAACATACTCTTGTTTGTGTTTATTAGATTCGTTTACAGGCTTTTATTATTCACATTGATGAATACGTCGGTTTCAATCTCTATGCTACTGTTGATCTTTATTTGTGTTCGTGAACACATTCATTTTCTTAATGAACAAACACGAACATAAAATCTCGTTCGGTAAGTATTCGTGGACCGTTTATGAACATATTATTTCCTTAACGCACAAACATGAACAAGGCATTGTTCGTGTTCGTTCGGTTCGTTTACAGCCCTACCGGACCTTGCAAGGGCATTCTGGTAAATTTGGTCTCAACCGCGTCACATGCGAAAGAAAAGCAAAAGGCCAATGCAACCATGTCAAATTGTCAGACCATGATGTCTTGCCCCCACGTTCCACCGCTATGTAGATGTTCCCTTTTATTTTCATGCAACTTATTTTTATCCTTTTTCTTTATTTTCATTTATTTAAACTAGAGTCGGTTGATTTATTAAAACTTTCTTATATGTTAGCAGCGTGGGGTTGATTAATCGTGTGCCTAATTTTTATTTCAATGGATTGTAGGATGGTGTTCTTAGACAATGGATTGTGTAAATTTTATTTCAATAGATTTTGAGATAAAGTTGGTTAATCTATGCTAGCTCAACCGTGGGGTGTTGGGTGGTGTTATTAGACTCGGTTCCTTAGCCGGAGTGTGAATCCGTATTTTCGGTTAAAAATTAAAGCTCGAATGCTTGTTTCGGTAGTGAATCTATATCCGAAAAGAATCGCTGATCTATCAATTTCTACTTGGTTTGTTTATTTACAAAATTCCTATCCGTTACGTACTTTGATTGCCTATCATATAAAATTTCTTGAAAATTAGTTTCTTAAAAATTTACCGTGTGAGTCGAGTACTCCTTGCCTAGGTCGAGTACTCAGAACTTCTAGCATCCAAAACTGAAGTTATATAATCAGTAACGTTGGGTCAAACGAGAGCCATCGACCAAACTGGAACAGAAACATACTAAATGATGAACCGGATAAAGGTCCGATATAAAGATATTAGGTCCCAAACACATTGAACAAACTCAAGGTTCTATAATCGCTATATGTGCATCTGCTCCAAGTGTCTAGTCACCAGTGATATTGATACGAGTTGCATAGGGCAACATATAAGGGAGATTAGAGGATGTTTTGTAAGTAGTGTGATTAAACTAATAAAGTAACAAATTCTATACCTATGTATATTAACAAATTTAAAAAACAATTAGTTAATGGTATAACACTTAGGTTTTCAAACAGGATTTTCCCAAACCGTTTAAACCGGATTAAACGTATATAATTTCACATTGACTAAAACCCACTGAATGAATCGGCTTGGGACCAGCTTCCACATTGACTAAAACCCACTGAATGAATCGGCTTGGGACCAGCTTCGCTATGGGTATTAGAAACAATTTTGGATCTGAAACGTGCTTTTTTCATCTCTATTGGGGGCATCATACTGGGAATGAAGTCGGTACCGTGCTGGTGCAGTACCAAAAAAATCGATACCATATTTTTTAAAAAGTGTATTATATGGTACCGGTTTGGTACAGTACTGGTACCTGTTACAATATAAGGTATTTGTACTGATATCAAATTTCTGAAAAAAATACCCTACATCAACCATTGCAGTAATGTCCTTTTGAGCTACAGTGACATGTTTCAAGTGCAAATTTGTTGTAGTATATAAAGCTCATAAGTCATACCAAAAGTTCTAACAAATGAAAAGGTGTTAACATTCCACAATATATGGATCACACATTAAACTCTGGACATCCCGAGTTTCCGCTCAAACAGACGAATGAGAAGGTACACCTGCAACACGCTTGCACCGATCAGAGCTGCTGACTCAAAGAGTGCTTTGTGCATTGCTCTACTGCTCATCCCTTCATTTACTGTAATAATCGAACACATCAATCAACCAGAGTAATACATAGCCCTAAAAGGTTGCCTTTATGTACAGATGGGTCCAGTCCCAATAACCCCAAAACATATTAAAGCCCATTTAGACGGTCATAGGAACCGTTGAGTTTGACTTCCAAATTTGGGCAGCAATATTATCTTTAATCTGGGCCGCTTTAAGGCCCGGCCTAGCCCAAACCCAGAAACACCTAAAATCCCAGTTTTGAACCCGAAACCCAGTCCAAAAAAGCCTGAAGGCCCAGACATAGCAATGCTTTCTCTTAACCATTTTTAACCAATGATAGCATACATGATGTAAATTGCGGTGCTATTATTGGTAAAAGTGTTAATATAATTGCCAACTTGCACCGTCGAATAATAGCACTATTGAGTAAATTGCGTTGCTATGTAATTCTTGAACAATTTATTTTAAATAAATATGCTCAAAAAAATTGAAGCGATAACTTTATCTATTATGTCTTTTTGTTAAAGGGCTAAGAGATCATACTTAATGCCTGACGATCAGTCTCAGCCTCGAGCCAATGTTGTTCAAATTGAATGTTATATAAAGCATCCTCTAACTTCGATATCTGTTCCAAAATCGGTTTGAAATGATCTGCAAAACAAACAAAAAAAATCATTCAAAATAAAAATTGAGAAAGAATGAATAGCCAAGCTGGATAGGCTTTTTATGTCGAAAGACTCTATTCCTTCTTTCTTCCCCAGCGAAATGTAAAATCAAAATATACCGAATCACTCATTTTATGATGAACAAATTAATAGACATTTTGAACCATTTTACTAGACAATCTGGTGGATTTGTTCTCGTGAAAATGCCAAAAAGGACCGCTCTTGTTTTAAGTAATGTACAGTTTAGGTTGGCTTGGGTTATATTTTATATTATGTAAAATTTAGAAAAAACAGGATGAAAAAACACAGGACAGATGGGCAGAACAACATGTTCATGGGAAAGTACTAGATTGAGCCACAAACCTCTAAAACAGCTACTGTTAAGAAAGAAAGATTATTATTACTATCATACATGTCATATTATGTAGGGGGTGTTTGGCCTAGCTTTTTTAAAAAAGCTTATAGTTTTTTTTTTTACAAAATAAGCTTAACTTGGTGTTTGGTTTAGCTTTTTAAGCTTATGCTTATAAGCTTATATAAGCTAATTTGAAGAAGCTTATTTGTTTAAGGGTGTAAGTTACTCATTTGCCCTCAAATGATGATGGATTAATAATTATTGAAGCAACTTATTACTCTTAACAAACTAAAGAATGTTGGATTTAACAACTTAATATCAACTTGTAGAATATAAGCTAATCCAAACACTTAAAAAGTGCTTATCAAATAATAAAAAATAAGCTATAAGCTACTTTAAAATATAAGCATAAGCCAAAAAATAAAAGCTAGGCCAAACACCCCCGTACTAAAAATTTATCTGTTTTTAACTTGAACCTGTTTTGAAACGTTACTCAACCCATTGACCCATCCATTTAGCCACCTCTGCAAACTGTCAACATGATATGCAAATATCATGGTCAACTATTTCAGTGAATTCTTTAACATGTCCTTAACAATTCATGCAAATTTGGGGAGCAAGAATGATGAACTCAAGAGCAATTATGTAATTTAAATAACAATGCATGAGGAGACTGTCCAACTATTCAAGCTTTTTTATTAACTTTACCTAACTAATCAAGTTTATCATTAAGTTAGCCTAACTACTCAATTTTACATTAAGGCCGCCCAAGTCCAACAATCGAAACTACTACATGTCACCCGAGTATGTATCCCGTTTTGTATTATAGTACATGACATCCAAGCATAAAAATAACACACAAGTAACAAGCACAAAAGACAAGCAAATGTCTCACCGTCTTTTGCATGCTCAGCATCGTTATAAAAGTGGCTGGAATGGACATCAAAGTCAATAGTTTCATGGTACGGTGACTTATTCTTGAAACAAAACTTATAAAGCCCTTCATTATGCACCACAAAATCTGATTTATCGCTCGTTTTGTCATGAAAGTCTTGAATTTGCTCATCCTTTGGTCCTTTCACCTAATAATCACAAAATTCATTAATAAAAAAAACTTCTAATTGGTCAACCCTAATTTCTAATTTTAACTTTCAAGGGTTACAATTTCGTACTCTACGGATACTTTTAGCCATGAAAAAGCATCAACAATAACTAGATATAACAATATATATACAAAAATTTGAAACAAATAAAGTAAAAACAAACATCATCGGAATTAACGAATTAGGTTTGGAAATTGATTATTAAACAAATCGAAGGATGCAAAGATCCGATGAATACCACAAGATCAACGCCGTCTTCGTTATAATGCCAGGCGCCTTCAACTTTAATAACAACAAACGAAAATCGAACGGTGGAACCGTACTCGGCTTTATGCGAGAAACATTCTTCTCTGTCGATGACAAATCTGATCCCCAACACGACACCTATGTTGGCCGTCAGAATCAACAGTACGGCCGCCGCCACCGCCGTAGCAAATGTTCTCATCTGAAAAAACACGAAGAGTTCAGTAACATCGGAAATTGGAGATTGAAAATTAAGGATTGATGGATAATAGATCGGTGGTTATGGTTAGTTAGTTTACCTCTGATTCGTTATCTGGAATTCAGGTACGATGAACGGAAAGACCAAACTGGAAACAAGTTTCACCCAAACTTGAACTCAAGTCGTACGTTTATCACTTTTATGTTTGACGGTTTTATGTCACTGAGCCGTAATTCAGCGAGATTTTGGGCTAAAAACCAGATTTCCCGGCCCAATAACGTTTTTACGGTGAAATTAGGCCGTAAATTAACCGAATTTCGGTGAACTATCGTGAACCGTTTGACAGAAAGTTCGTTTATGTTTGTTTATTTAATAAACGAACGAACACGAACAAAAAATTTGTGTTCGTTTAATTAAACGAACAAATATGAACACATGTTCCGTTTGTTCATTTATTTTTATGAACGTTCGTTTATGTCTGTTTATTTATGTTCATTTATGTATTAATATTAATAGAAAATAATTAAATATTATCTGGATATGACATCTGCTGAAAGGTTTTATATTTATTAATATGTGTTTATCTAAGTGTTTTTAGTATTTAAGTTCGTTTATATTTGTGTTCATTTACGTTTGTTCATACATGTTCGTTTATCTTTATTCAGTTATGTTAGTTTAGATTAAAAAAACGAACACAAATGTCCATTTTTAAATAAATGAACATGAACATAAATATTTGTTTGATTAAGTGTCCGTGTTCTTTTAAAGTTAAATGAACGAACACGAACATGCCCTTGTCCCTGTTCATCTGATTCGTTTATAGACTTTCATTATTCACATTAATGTATACATCGATCTCAATCTCTAGGCTCTGCCAATTTTATTTGTGTTCGTTTGTATTCGTGAAGACATTAATTTCCTTAATAAACGAACACGAACATAAAATCTCGTTCGGTAAGTGTTCGTGAACCGTTCGTGAACACATTATTTACTTAACGAACGAACATGAACAAGGCCTTATTCGTGTTCATTCGGTTCGTTTACAGCCCTAGGTGAAATCCATATAATATTAACATAGCAAAGCATATAATTGCATGGCTAATAAATTAAATATATATCCGAAAATAAAATAGGGCATAAAATATTTAATTAAAAAAAGACTAGAGAGTCAAATATGATTTGAGTGTGAACTTGTAAAAATACTGACTCGTTTAGTTCATTCGAGCCTACTTTTGTTAACTTAAACAAATTTAGTTCAATAGACTCATTTACCTTTGCACATAACTAATAGACAGCAAGGCAATTGAAAGCAATCCCACGAATCACTCTCAATCCCACAAATTACTCTTTATTGTTATTTTGTATTTAATACATTTATTATATTTATTGTATTACCTTGTTTATATGTATTTTATCATTATATATAGAAGTTGGGTCTCTCCATAATAGGTAGAGACAATTACATTATTACATGGTATCAGAACTTTAATCGATCCTCTTCATCCTTTTCTTCTTTGTGAACCCCACCCCTCCTCATCCATGGCCTCTAATTCATCATCTGATGCTACCATTCTCATGACAACCATTCTTCATATGATCACCTTTAAGCTTTCTTCCTCCAATTACTTCCTATGGAAGAACCAAATCCTTCCCCTATTTGCTTACCAAAAACTCAGCGGCCATATTGACGGTTCCGTCATCGCTCCAGCTGCAGTCGTCTCTACCAATGGCAACGAATCTCCCAACCCTGAATATGCTTCTTGGTTAGACGCTGACCAACGTGCCATTCTGCTTCTTAACTCATCGCTCACCGAAGAGGCTGTTGCCGAAGTTTTAGGGTTAACCACCGCCCGCCAAATATGGTTAGCCCTCGGATCGGCCTACAGTAGCAGTAGCATTGAACGCATGCATATACTTCGTGATAGTCTTCGTTAACTCACCAAGGGCCGGGTTCGGTTCTGGAATACAGCAGGAAATTTAAAGCTATTTGTGACCAACTGGCTGCTATTGGTTATCCCGTCACCGACGGCGATAAGACTCACTGGTTTCTATGCGGTCTTGGATCATCCTTTGAGAACTTCTCCACTTCCATTCGTACCAACAGAGAGTCTCTTCCCTTTCGTGATTTGGTCATCAAGGCCGAAAGTCAAGAGAATTTTATGCAAACTCTTCATTCATCACCTGCTCCTGTTGCCTTTGCGGCCCACTCTCAACGTTCCCGTGCCTCGGGTTCGTCCGCAAGCAAGGGCAAGTCACCGTCCTTCTCTCGTGGCTCCGATTCTCAGTCATTTTCCCGTGGTGCCCGTCGGCCCCCTCACTGTCAGTTATGTAAAACTGATGGTCATTATGCAAACAAATGCCCATGTTTGTCTTCGTTTGCTTCTGCTCCAAACGCCAATGAACACGTTGCTCAAGCGTTTCAGGCTCAGTGTCATGTCACATCGGGTGCTCCAGATTGGGTAGCTGATTCCGGAGCCACCACTCATATGGCAAACTCCATAACTCCTCTTCATGACACTGCTCCTTATTCAGGTAACTCTCAAGTTGCCTTTGGTAACGGCAATTCCTTACCCATTTCTCACACGGGTCAATTTTCTTTAAATAAAAACTTATCCTTAAAAGATGTCTTGGTTATTCCCAACTTAACCAAAAATCTTTTATCTATAAGTCAATTAACCACCGATTATCCCGTTGATATTTTATTTTCCCAACCTTTCTTTACCATTCAGGATCGGAAAACAAGCCAACCTCTAGCTCAAGGTCGGTGTGAAAATGGTCTCTATGTGCTAAGTGATGGGAATATTGCTCTCGTTGCTTCACTTTCTCAAAATAAAGCTTCTTTTGAATTATGGCATAATCGCTTGGGCCATGTTGCATTTGATACTATTTATGTTTTAAAAAAACTTGGTTGCTTGTCTTTTACTTCTATTTTACCTAAACCCATTGTTTGTTCCCCATGTCAACTTGCCAAGGCTCGTAAAATGCCTTTCAATTTAAATGAAAAACGTGCATTAAATCCCTTGGATCTTGTTCATTGTGATTTGTGGGGCCCCTCTCCCATTGTGAGTGTTGATGGATATAAATATTATGTCGTGTTTGTTGATGATCATTCGCGGTTTTCATGGCTTTATCCGCTCAAAACAAAGAATGGATTTTACTCCGTCTTATCAACTTTCTTGAATTTTGTGCAAACCCAATTTTCTAGAAAAGTCAAGGTTTTCCAAAGTGATGGTGGGATGGAATTTGTAAACCAACACGTTCGTCAAATTTTTAAACAATGGTACTTTTCATCGATTATCATGCCCTTACACTTCTCCCCAAAACGGTAGAGCCGAGAGGAAACACCGACACATAGTAGAGACGGGACTCGCTATGCTATTTCACGCTCGAGTTCCGGCTCATTATTGGGTTGACGCTTTTAGCTCCGATACATAGATTATCAACCGATTACCATCCAACATTTTAAATAATAAATCACCCTTTGAGATATTGTTCTCTACACCACCGACATACACAAATTTTAGAGTCTTTGGATGTCGTATTTACCCGTATCTTCGTGATTATGCACCACATAAACTAGCACCTCGTAGCAACCCATGCATTTTCATGGGTTATGCAACACAATACAAAGGCTATAAGTGTCTAGACCCGCAAATCTCTCGAACTTATGTGGCCCGCCATGCATGTTTTGATGAGACTTTTTTTCCGTTTAATGGTCAATTTTCTTCACATGACTTAAATACTTTAACCATTTCCACCTATCAAGAAGATTCCACTATCTCACAAAATTATCCCTCACCTACTAGCCATCCATCTCACCATAATCCTCCTCCCTCCACACCTACCATATCTTCTCGCTCAATGTGTAAAAATAATTTTTCGAACCATACTGCTCCTGTCCATGAGCATCACCCTAACACACCCCAAACACCTATCTCACCAATGTCATCAGCCGCCACTTCACCTTCAACCACACCACCTCCCTCGCCATCTTCTTCGGCCACCACTCAAACATCCACCTCTCATACCGAGTCGCAACCTACCATAGCTCCACCCACATCACAAACGGCCTCGGCTCACCCGATGATCACGCGTTCCAAGGCTGGTATTTTTAAAGCCAATCCTAAACATCAAGCCACCATTGCCCATATTCCTCACCAAACTCCCTATCAAGCCTTGTTTGCTGCCTCTGATCCCAAGGGCTTTCGAGCCGCATCCAAGAGTCCCCATTGGATGCATGCAATGCATGAAGAAATTCTAGCCCTTCAAAAGAATCATACTTGGAGTCTAGTACCTAGCCCCCGACCGCTAATGTAGTCGATTCCAAATGGGTCTTTCGCACTAAATACCTCTCGGATGGCTCCATTGATCGACATAAGGCTTGACTTGTGGCACAAGGCTTCACTCAAATTCGGGGTCTTGATTTTTCTCACACTTTTAGTCCAGTTATTAAAGCCTCGACAGTTCGTGTTGTCCTATCTTTGGTTGTTATCAATCAATGGCCACTCCATCAATTGGATGTGAACAACGCCTTCTTAAACGGCTCCTTAGTCGAAACCGTTTACATGGAACAACCACCGGGTTTTGTTTATTTGGCATTTCCTGATCATGTATGTAAACTCAAAAAGGCTCTTTATGGACTAAAACAAGCACCGCGTGCTTGGTTTCAACGGTTAAGCTCGTTTCTTGTTGCTTACGGTTTTACATGTAGTCGAGCCGACACGTCCTTATTCGTGTTCAATAAAGGAGATTGTCTTATGTATCTTTTAGTTTACGTAGATGATCTTGTCCTCACTGGTAACAAGCCCATTATGCTCACCAATTTTATTAATCACTTACATAATGAATTTGCCATCAAGGACTTGGGGTCGTTAAATTATTTTTTGGGCTTGGAAGTTGTTCACACAGATAGTGGGTTGGTTCTTAGCCAAGCAAAATATGCTCACGATATCCTTAAACGTGTCGGGTTCATTGATACAAAACCTGCTCCCACTCATTTAGCCACCACCGATTCGTTCACATCTCATGGTACCCCATACTCCGACCCTACTTTCTATCGATCGATCGTTGGAGCTTTACAATATTTAACTATTACCCGACCCGATCTCTCTTATGCCGTTAATCAAGCATGCCAATTTTTGCATGCTCCAACTGAGCATCATTTTCAACTAGTTAAAAGAATAATCTGGTATGTCAAGGGTACTATGTCGCATGGTCTTGTCTTTCAACGACCTAAGCGCACTGTTATTTTGGGATACTCCGATGCGGATTGGGCTAGATGTATTGAAACACGCCGGTCTACTTACGGTTATTCCATTTTTTTAGGAGGAAACCTCGTTTCTTGGAGCGCCAAGAAACAACCAACCGTTTCTTGATCGAGTTGTGAATCGGAGTATAGGGCAATGGCAAATACGGCTGCTGAAATCATTAGGATAACCCACCTGTTACGTGAGCTCAATGCCCTTCCGCTGGATAGACCTACGTTGCTTTGCGATAACCGTAGTGCTTTATTCATGAGTCAAAATCCGGTATCTCATAAGCGGGCCAAACACATCGACTTAGACTACCACTTTGTTCGAGAACTCGTTATGTTGGGCAAGCTTCATACTCGCTTTGTTCCTACCAAGCTTCAATTAGCTGATATTTTCACAAAAAAGTTTACCGAGACCTCAATTTGAAAAATTTCGGGAATTACTTCGTGTATGCTCGCCGCCATTTCGATTGAGGGGGGATAATAGACAGCAAGGCCATTGAAAGCAATCCCACGAATCACTCTCAATCCCACAAATTACTCTTTATTGTTATTTTGTATTTAATGCATTTATTATATTTATTGTATTACCTTGTTTATATGTATTTTATCATTATATATAGAAGTTGGGTCTCTCCATAATAGGTAGAGGCAATTACATCAATATAATAAGTCTTGTGACTAAAGTTGTTTGCTACCTTAAGAGGTTGCAAGTAGAATAACAATTGAGCCTCAAGATCAGCTTAAAAAACTTTAATAGCTTAACAAATCTAGAGTTTGAATTTACTAAAAAAAAAAAAGTAAAATATGCTAGTTAACTCAAAGGTTTGGTAAATCATATGAATAGGAGTAACTAGCATTGTTCTCAAAACCAAATAAGTGCGTAAAACGACCTACATAATCTATTTTATTGAGTACTCTTGAATTGCCTTTATTTAGATTGTTTGGTTATGGGTCAGACATACAAATTAAATCAATGGCTGGACCGAACTTTTCAAAGTTTTTATTATAAAATTTTCCATAATCTCATTGCCACTTCATGCCCCGTATTTTGTTTTTATGTTGCTACAAGACTTTAGTCACCTCTAGTTGTAGTGCAGGATTGAACTCATCCGGTTTAGGTTCATCTCGATGATCTCATTGGTGATGCATCTTCGTTTCTTTTTTTCTCTGGCTCATGAGCTACAACCACAAAATAAATAAATAAAGCTTGTTAAACTCCCCAGATCTAGAGCTCCAAGGGCACTCCGACAAGAAGTCATTATTTGTATGAGATATATTAAACATAAGCATTACTAAATACAAGTGAGTAAAGTTCACAAGTTTGAGATGTCGAAGAACATGATATATGTCTACAGGGTGGTATTTATAGTGTTCAATTTCTTGGACATGTAGACTGAAGTTCTGTTATGGGAAAAAGTTACCGTCAAAATTTCTATGCATGAACAACCCCACACAAGATGTTATATCTAGTTTGGTGTCAAAGGTGTGGTTCAAGCATTATTAGGGCTTCGCCCATATAGTTTGATAAACTTTAAGCAAATGTATCAAGAACACAAACTTTTATTAACTTTTTATTAAGAAAACAACGAATGGAAAAAAATTAATAAAACTGATACAATAAACTTATTATGCAACTTGGTTATATAATAACATTTACTTGTCCGGTTGCTTAAGGTAGTAACTCCTATACGTACTCGAACTCAAAAACAACAAAAAGGATAAACCAGAAAAACTTAAAACATAAAAACAATCATTTATTTTATTGTCTTCTCCTAACTTATAGGATATACTTGAAATCTTCATTGCCCATGAAATAATTGGTATTGAACTTTAACACAGTTGACCTTGCCTTTCTAGTTCAACTGGCATGTACTTTTTGTTACGTCACAATAAATGGTATGAGCTTTAACCGTTTCCTCTTTTCCGCTTGTTATATACTTATATTAGGTGGTAGCCAATTAGCCACCTATTTTTCAAAGTGCTTTGTTTTTTAAGTCAAAATCCAATTTCGCATAAAAGGGCAAAGCACATCGACATTGATTATCATTTTATTCGAGAATTGGTTGCCTCTGGTAAGCTTAATACCAGGTTCATTTCCACCGATACCCAAGTAGCAGACATCTTTACAAAAAGTCTACCAAAACCGTTGTTTGAAAAGTTTCGTACAATGCTTCGTCTCGGACCACCTCCATCTTGCATTGACGGGGGTATTAGGAAATGTCGACATATATGCCTACACATCCTCCACCATAATTCTATTTTAAATGTAATTATTAGTCAATCATGTATTTTTGTAAATAGGAGATTTTCTCTCCATCGTTTCTTTTTTACCTCTTGTAATAGGTATCCATATTATCAATAAAACATATTGACCATTACCATTATCATACTTATATTCGGTGGTAGCCAATTAGCCACCTATTTTTCTAATGTGCTTTTTTACCATTTGCTTCTCCGCGTAACAACCGTATCACTCAACATAGTAAATCAAATCACCAAAAGTCAATAGTTATCCACCATTCTCTCCTAGAATTACTTCATTCCATATTCAAATTGTATAATCAATATTCAGTTGTAACTTACCATATTTCTCTCCATGTAACTAGCCTAGTATTATTATTTATAGTGTTGTAAATCATTAATAAAAAAAAGAGTGATTTACCTTCTTTCATGGTATCACCCTCAAGGTCCTATTCCCTGTAACTCTCAAATCAGCCGATCACCCTCACCCTCACCATCGTGACCACCAACGCTTCCTCCTCTTCCTCCACCACCATCGAAAACAACCATATTACTCAACATAGTAAATCAAATCACCAAAGTCAATAGTTATCCACCATTCTCTCCTAGAATTACTCTATTCCATATTCAAATTAAGTTTCCCATGGCCACCATTCTCCACATGCTCACAATCAAACTCTCTTCCACTAACTATCTCTATTGGCAAAATTAATTACTTCCTCTTCTCGCCAACCAAGAGCTCCTCGGCCATGTCGATGGCTCTATCCCTCCACCCCCGAAATCAATTACCGCTGCCTCTGTTGAGCAGCCTAATCCCGAGTTCATGGCCTGGTCGATCTCCGATCAACAGGCCATCCTCATTCTTAACTCTTCGCTCACCGAAGAGGCTGTTGCTGAAATTCTTGGCTTAACCACGGCTCACCAAATCTGGATCGCCCTTGAAGTAGCCTACAGCAACACCTCTCTTGAACGGATGCATCTGCTCCGTGATAATCTTCGTCGCTTGACGAAAGGATCCTCAACCGTAGCCGATTATGGTCGTCGATTCAAGGCCATCTGTGATCAACTCTCTGCTATTGGCCATCCCGTTAAAGACACAGACAAAACTCATTGGTTTCTCTGTGGTCTCGGGTCTACTTTTGAGAGTTGGTCCACCGCTATCCGCACCACCCGTGATCCGCTTCCTTTCAGTGACTTACTCACAAAAGCTGAGAGCCAAGAACAATTTCTTTTGGCCATTAACCCCCCAACGAACCCTCCCGTGGCCTTTATTGCTCAAAATAACCAAAACCGGTCCACTGGCTCTTCCCAAAACCGTAGCCAAAAACGTGGTTCATCATCCGGTTCCTATACCCGTGGTCAACCATCCGGCTCCTCTAGCTCCTCCTCCAATGGAACCCGTCGGCCACCCCATTGCCAACTGTGCCGCACCAATGGACACTTTGTAAACAAGTGTCCAAAACTATCATCCTTCATGGCCTCGGCTTCTGGACACGAAGATATTGCTCGTGCCTTTCACGCTCAATGTCATGTTCAAAAACGAGGATGCTCCCGATTGGGCTGCCGACACGGGAGCAGACCGTCACATGACCGATGACACCGGTAATTTATCTTTTTTTTCTCCTTACAAAGGAGGGTCTTCAGTCACCTTTGGTAATGGTCAATCTCGGCCCATTACTCACAAAGGTCATGCCTCGTTAACCAAACATGTTAAATTAAATGATGTTTTGGTTGTTCCATCCTTAACCTGAAACCTTCTTTCTATTAGCAAGTTGACAAATGATTTTCCTGTTGATGTTCTTTTTTCTAACTCCTTTTTTGTTATCCAGGACCGGAAAACAAGCCAACCTCTCGCTCAAGGTCGGTGTGAAAACGGTCTTTACATGCTCCGGGACAAGTCTTTTGCTTTTGTTGCTTCTGTTTCGTCTAATAAAGCCTCATTTGAATTGTGGCACAATCGTTTGGGTCATGTTGCTTTTGACATTATTGTTGTATTAAAAAGACTTGGTTATTTATCTTCTACATCTATTTTACCTAAGCCTACTTTATGTTCTCCATGTCAACTTGCTAAATCACATAAATTGCCATTTACTATAAATGAAAAACGTGCTTCGTTTCCTCTAGATCTCGTTCATTGAGATCTATGGGGACCATCACCAATAACTAGTAAAGATGGATATAAATATTGTGTTGTGTTTGTGGATGACTTTTCTAGATTCTCGTGGTTGTATCCTCTTAAGCACAAAACCGATTTTTATTCGGTTCTTCAAACTTTTTGCGTTTTGTTCACAATCAATTTTCATGCAAAGTAAAGGTTTTCCAAAGTGATGGTGGCACGGAATTTGTCAATCAATACGTGCGAAAAATATTTGATGAAAATGGCACATTTTATCGTTTTTCGTGCCCGTATACCGCCCCTCAAAACGGTCGTGCCGAAAGAATGCATCGACACATAGTAGAAACCGGTCTTGCTATGCTTTTCCATGCGAGTGTTCCTATCACTCATTGGATTGATGCTTTTAGTTCCGCCACCTACATATTAATCGCTTGCCAACTAAAATTTCAAATGACAAATCTCCATTTGAAATTTTATTTTCTACGACTCCAAATTATTCAAACTTTCGTGTATTTGGATGTCGTGTCTATCCATACCTACGTGATTATGCTCCCCATAAACTTGCACCTCGAAGTATACCTTGTATTTTTTTAGGATACACTCCTCAATACAAAGGTTACAAATGCTTCGATCCTATATCCTCACGTATGTATGTCACTCGGCATGCTCGATTTGATGAAAACTCATTTCCATGTGTGGCTAACTCCTCACAATCAGATATTGCTTCATTATTCCTATCCACTTTTGACGAAGCCAAAATTGTTCCTCACCCTTCGGCTCATACCACACCCGATGAGCCCATCCCCCCCCCTTAAACCTACGGCCCAGTCCAACCAAAATGATCCCTCAGCTTCCTCTACCCAGCCCTCCCTTCCTGAGCCCAACTCCTCGGCCCAATCTCCATTCAATCAACAAAGTCCAACTAACTCCACCACTCAATCCTCAACCACCTCCTCCAATTCATCGGCCCAACCATCAACAACTCAACTAACTCCAACTACCTCTACCACTCAATACTCCGCTTGTTCTCTCTGTGACTCACAACCCATTCCCTCTTCCACCGATATCTCATCATCGGTTCATACCCAATCCTTACAACATCACCACTCTCCACTACCATCAACACCACCCCCGTCCACCACCCCTCCCCCATCTCTAATCTCACCCGTGCCCCCCCTCCCCCTCTCCTATTGCATCATCTCATCCTATGACAACTCGTTCTAAAGTTGGCACCTTCAAACCCAATCCGAAACACACGTCCTATCTTGCTACCGTAATGCACTCTTGTCTTCACGCGACACTTCTTACTAACAGTGTCCCTAAAGGCTTCAAGAGTGCTTCAAAACACTCTCATTGGATGTGTGCAATGCAAGGTGAGCTTTCGGCCCTCACCCGAAATCGCACCTGGTCCCTTGTGCCTTGCCCACCTTCTACAAATATTGTAGGCTCCAAATGGGTATTCCGAACCAAATACCATTCGGATGGATCACTTGATCGGTACAAAGCACGTCTCGTTGCACAAGGCTTCACTCAAATACCGGGCCTAGACTTTAATCACACGTTTAGCCCGATTGTGAAAGCATCCACCATTCGCATTGTTCTATCATTAGCCATCATTAATCGTTGGTCTCTTCGTCAACTAGATGTAAACAATGCGTTTTTAAACGGTCACCTTTCGGAAACCGTTTACATGGAGCAACCTCCCAGGTTTATCTACCCTAAGTTTCCGAATCATGTGTGCAAACTCAATAAAGCACTCTACGGCTTGAAACAAGCTCCTAGAGCTTGGTTCCAACGGTTGAGCTCGTTTCTTCTATCTTTTGGTTTCACATGTAGCCATGCCGATCCATCGCTATTTATCTATTGTCAAGGAGACTCCATCATGTATCTCCTTGTATATGTAGATGACCTAATACTCACAGGAAATAAACCTTCCCTGATCACCTCTTTCAAAGACCTTGGTTCACTAAGCTACTTCCTTGGCCTTGAAGTAGTTCATGACAGCAATGGTCTTTTTCTCACTCAAACCAAATATGCCAATGACATTCTAACATGAGCTGGCCTGACCGAAGCTGTCACACCCCGACCAAAGGCGGAGGAACATGCCGAGGTGTAACGATTGTCCATAAGCACATGACACTAATTAAAGTGACAGTATTTAATAAACTCATTTCATTTTACAACATCGAAAATGTCACATAACAATTATCCATAAAATAACCATAAACAAGATATCACAAAATATGGCAAATTGATATTGTTCATTTTTACTAATATCCTAAGGTCTTTCATGTCGTTTTCTTCACAATCATAAATCAACCAAGATGCAAACCTGCAACATTTAATAAAATAAAGTTTGTCAACACAAAGGTCGGTGAGCAATTCATAAGTTTAATCATATTAGTATATAATAAAGATAGCCACAAAACTTGCATACGAAACGATAAATAAAAGTGGTAATTTGGATAAATAGATATCGCTAAACACATTAGCGACACCTAGCTATAAGGGGATGCCAAATAGTCTAGGATTTTATAGTTATCGTTAATTGCATTACGTTAACGACACCTTGCAATAAGGGGATGCCAAATAGTCTAGGATTTTATAGTTCCACCAACCAAAAGCGATAAACACATAGGCATATAAGCATAGAACATCAAATCGAGCAATTATTTAGGTAAAGTATACAACTACGTTTGTGGTTTAAGATTCAAATATAAAGCATTTTGTTGAATAAGTATGAAATGTCACCCCCAAAATAAAAGATGGAAAATGGGGTATGAAGTACTCACCTTCAAGTGGTAAACTTGAAAGATGATAATTTGGAGATTTGTCGGAACAACGAGTTTAACGCACAATGTCTAAAAGGAAAAGAAGTCTTGAATTTAGAAAGGTTGTCTTGAAGGTCTTTAAACAAAATAAATGTTGAGAAATGTAAATAATTAAAGTTCAAGGTTTAAAATGTGACTATTTAAGAATTTATAATAATAACCCTTTAAAAATCTAAGTTTGCTCGAAACCGGGTTAAAATATCTAACCTTAATATTTACTCAACCTATGTTAAGTAATAAGGTGGGTAAAATGCAAGAATGCAAATCCCTTTGGAATAAAGATACTAAAACGGGTTTTTTTTTATCGAGTGTTCGGGTTGTCGGTTCGAGTCTTGATAATTGGTCAAACCCAAAGTCAACTTTCCAAAATATTGAATGTTATGAGATAACTCAATAAAATTTAATAAGACTTAACCAAGTATGTAGTTCCATTGTTTTAGAACTAACAAAGCACGTTAAGCAAGTGTTCGGTTTTGTCGGTCCAAACTTTGTTATGAGATCAAGTTGGATCCAATATTTCCAAGTACTTAAAAAAATATTTAAAAATCAATTTGTAACTATTTTTAAAGAAATATAAAAGTCTTGATGGCTAAAAAAACACACTTGTGTGTCTTAAGCGAGCAAGAATCGGTTTGGTTCGGTTTCCATTTCACAACAAGTTCATAGATGGTTTCCACATGTCCAAACACTAAAGAACTTGTATAATAATGTACAAATAAAAAAAATACCAAAAGTTAACAATAAAGTCTTTAAACAAAGTTCGGTTTTCGGTTCGGATCGTGTTTCGGGTTAAGACCGAGGTAAGATTCTACAAACCCATAACCATAGAATTTGTAAAAATGATTTTAGAAACTTAGATCTAACACTAAGTATGTTTAAACAAACAAAACTAGTAACAAAGTTCGGTTTACGGTTTAGAGCTATTTACGGTTAAACCGAAGCATAGACTTTTAAAAACCCATAACCATGGAACTTGTAAATATGACCAACAAACTAAAATAAGCAAGATTAATATTTATGAACAAGTTATATAGATGTATATATATCATGGACACGAAGTCCTCCATGAAGCCTTGCCTTATGGGGTCCGAAACCTCATCGACCGGAATCGGAGAAGTAACTACCAAAGGTAAACAAGGGGTGTATATTATATATATGTTGCACAACCATAAAACAAGTATTAATAAGGCTACATAAACTAATTAAGATGAAAGACCAAAATCCTTCAATAACACTTAAGAAGATAACCTTGAATCTTTGATGTTTGAAAGAGTTTTTTTTTTTTTTTTTTGGAGTTGTAGCAAGGGAAAATGAAGAGGAAAGGTGGTGTATATATAGGGTAATGTTGGTGGTCAAATATGGGTGTGAGACACAAGAGTTTTCATGCAAAATGGATCAAGACAAAAACACAAAACAACAAAAAAAAAAAAATAAATAAATAATAAATAAATAAATAAAAATAAAAATAGGATGTTTTCAAGACCCAACAAGTGAAACAATATTGTAACATAAATCCATCATTTTGATTATAACATAAGCTTCGGTTTACAAATCGGGTCGGTTTACATAATAAACAAATACAAAAACGAATACAAACAAGACCCGAAATTGACGAATGTCACATAAGCCAAACCGGCACCCACTCCACTCGCCTCAACCGACATTTTCACCAAAGAAAGTGATCCCTTTTCCGATCCTACCCTTTACCGCTCTCTCGTTGGAGCTCTTCAGTACCTCACCATCACCTGTCCCGACCTCTCCTACGCCGTCAATCAAGCCTGCCAATACCTTCACTCCCCAACCGATCACCACTTTCAATTGGTTAAACGTATTCTCCGTTATGTCAAAGGAACAATCTCTCATGGTTTAGTTTTCACACGACCAACTACTGCTTCAATTTTAGGGTACTCGGATGCGGATTGGCCTAGGTGTATTGAAACAAGAAGGTCAACTTATGGTTACTCAATTTTCTTAGGTGGAAACTTGGTCTCATGGAGTGCAAAGAAACAACCGACAGTGTCACGATCAAGTTGTGAATCAGAATATCGGGCAATGGCGAATGCTGCAGCTGAAATTGTTTGGGTTAATCATTTGCTACAGGAACTACATGCTCTTCCTAAGACTCGGCCGACTCTCTTATGCGACAACAAAAGTGCTTTGTTTATGAGTCAAAATCCGGTCTCTCACAAGCGTGCTAAACATGTCGATTTGGATTATCACTTTGTTCGGGAACTCGTTATGTCAGGAAAGTTACACACTAAGTTTGTTCCTACCAAGCTTCAACTTGCGGATATCTTCACAAAGAGCTTGCCTAGACCTCTCTTTGAACATTTTCGAGACTTGCTTCGGGTACATCCACCGCCGTTTCGCTTGCCGGGGGGTAACAACCGTATCACTCAACATAGTAAATCAAATCACCAAAGTCAATAGTTATCCACCATTCTCTCATAGAATTACTCCATTCCATATTCAAATTGTATAGTCAATATTCAGTTGTAACTTACCATATTTCTCTCCATATAACTAGTCTGGTATTATTATTTATAGTGTTGTAAATCATTAATAAAAAAAAGAGTGATTTACCTTCTTTCACCGTGCATATTTTCACAATGGATATTTCAAGTATGGTACTCGGCGTCTAGCACCTTAGATTGGTCCTCCCTGTGGCTTGCTTCTGGTTGTCCAAATCTTGCCCATGATCAGACAGGTTCGTCTCATCAATTTCAAACTTCATATATTATTAACATTCCAAAACACACCAAAAGATAAAGCGACGTCACATTTTCAACTTTTATACGTACTGCAAATCTACCCGTTTTCGGCCGAAAATTTAAGCCCGACCCCCTTGTTTATTTCGCAGTAGTGTATTAAAACTGACCGCCATGCAAACAACTAATACAACCAGTTCAATGAAGCTAGGAAAACATTTATAAATTATAATGAGTATTATTATCTTGCAAGTATAATTATAAAAATGGCCCGAAGCCCACATAGTTCTCATCGTATTCATACGATATCAATACGCTACAAAAAATAGAAAACAGTAGAAACAAACAAAGCAAGAACAACAGATTTAACCGTAACAGAATCCGGAATCTTCCCTTTATCTTTACGAATAAAACGAGCCGAGTACAATGGCACATTGAGCATAACCAATGCACCACAAAGTACAACATGAATCGCCATGGTCTCATAGTACACTCTCCTAGTTACCGTGTCCATCAACACTGACTTCATAACAAGTCCTAGAAAACACACCAAGTTGATCATCGACAATGTCGCCACTGTCGTGATTAACGGCGATGACACACCAAATTCCATCATTTCTTTCTCGTATCTCTCTTGAACATCATTGTCCATCACTTTTGAGCTTATTACAAACGACAAATCGGATCCCAAAATGGTGTCGAGTAACGCGAAAAGGTACGAGCTGGTGCGTTTGTAGAGCCAGATTCTGCGGTCGTTCCACCACCCTCGAGTGGTGCCGCCACACCGGAGAAATTCGAGGCAGTCGAAAGCGGAGATGGAGACTATGATGTATGCAAATGGGAGAAACCACCCACTTGTTACCTGGATATGGGCAGAATGATAATTTTTAGTTGTATTTCTTATGTACTATTATTGTCTAGGGCAAATATAGAATGAAACCCACTTGAGTTGTGAAAACCCGTAAAAATCCTATGTAACATTATTTTTTTTGTTTTTTCTTACACACGTAAATATATGTTGTAATATTTAATACAAGACATTGAAAACTAAAAAAAAAAATTGTTTTGCTATTTTTTAACATTTTTTTACTAATTTTTATATATGTTTTCAGGAGAGAGAAAAAGTTATATTTATATTTTTATTCACTTTAATTGTGGACCACAAAATTTAAACTTTAATTAAAAACACATGGTTTAAAATGAGTTTATAGAGTTTTCATAACTTAAGTGGGTTTTAATTCTAACCCTTCTCCTATTATCCATGCTGTATACATAAAGAAAACATTAAACTAATTTGTTAATGTGTTTTTTTTTTCACTTTTAAACGTTTACCTACGTATGTAAAGGTATGTGTAGGAAATATTCATATAGATGATACACATAATCTGCACATAAACGAATTTTGTTCATGTACCTTTTCAGAATATTAAAAGAGATGGATAAACTTTTCATTTTAGCCATTTCTTGTATTTTAGTGCTTATAAATTGAAAAAATAGATTATTTTTTTTTCTCACAAAAAAATGACTTATGCGTAGAACTCTCCTCATGTTATATAATCTAAAGTTGTAGATTTATTAGAAGCATAGTTATATTTGATATTTTAAGTTGGTTTAAGATAAGGTTTTAGACAATACACATCTGAATAGGCAAATTTTAATCACATAAGACCATAAACAGATATACATAATTCCACAAGTATACACACATAATGAGTAATGGAAACTGTTGGATATGAACGAGAAATGATAATAGATGACATACCGCGGGGAAAAGTGGGACACCTTTAAGGAGAAAAAGTGAAGGAACAATGGAGTAATAAAGAGTTGGCACGGAGGAAGGGGCCCATAAGCAGTAGATCAAATAGCTCATAATGAGAACCGGGTTAACCTTTCCGAGCCCGTACCAAGCAGGGTTATATTTTGAGAGTAAAATCAAGAAATCACCCTCGGACCATCGCTTATGTTGCACGAGGGTTTGCTCAAGTGTGGTTCCAGATACGCCTAGAAACGCCTCACGTTTTGGATTGTAAAACACCGATTTCCATCCTTTGCAGTGGATCGATAGGCCCGTTATTACATCCTCAACGGGGCACCCGTATTTCAAGCCCATCTATAATACAAAAACACATTGCAATGTCAAAACTTTAACAAGAGTTACGATGGTGAGATCACATGGGCTGTGTTATATTTTAAAAAGTGGATAGTTTTGCTAATTACTAAAATGGGTGGTGCCAGGTTGGCCCATAATGCTTTCTCCAAAAATGTTGCGTTTTATTCATAAAAACAAGGTTGTAAAACAGGTCGTGTTAAAGGTAAGATGAGTTGACTTACAATTTCAAACGTAATTTTGTTAATTGCTAAAAAAACGGGTTGGGCCCGGTTGGCCCATAATGCTTCTCCAATAATATTATATTTTCTTAAAAAAAGAAATAGGGCTGTCAAACGGCTCGTGTTTTAAAAGTAGAATTTATTTAACTTTATTACCTGCTAGATTTTATCCCCGTATTAAGAGGGGTGTTTTACATTATTTGTTTTTAATATTTATATATGTATATTTGGATTTTAATTTTATTTATTGTAAGAAAGTTAATAATTAATATATTTGAGGTTTGATGATGAAATGGTTTCACAAATAAATGATATTCTATAATCCGGTTTAAAAGTTATCTGGGTTTGATGATACCCATTACCCGTTTATTTTCTTTATTATAAAACTGTTTCTTAACTATAAATAATATCTTTTTTTAAATTAAAATAGGATATTAATTTTTAGTATATTCCTATTTTATAGGATTTTCATAACAAATATTTGATGAGATTATTTTTTAATATAATGAGATGTTATAACTCGCTTAAGAGCTATCTGGGTTTGGTGAGACCTTTACCCGTGAATTCGGGTCAAATGCGTGAGAAACTTTCATTTACAAATAAAGTAATCTGATGGTTTGAGAGTATGGTTATTTTACATTTTTCGTTTTTTAATATTTATTTTTTGGATTTTAATTTTCTTTATTGTAAGAAAGTTAATAATATACTTGGGTTTGATGATGAAAGGGTTTCATAAATAAATGATATGTTATAACCCGTTTAAAAGCTATCTGGATTTGGTGACCCATGACCCACTTATGTTTTTTACTATAAAATTGTTTATTAATTATAAATAATATCTTTTTCTTTTTAAATTGGATATTAAATTTTAGTATATCCCTATTTTATAGGATTTTCATATCAAATAATTGATAAGATTAATTTTTAATTTAATGAGATGTTATAACCCATTTAAGAGCTATCTGATTTTGGTAAGACTCATACCCATGAATTTGGGTTAAATCAATGAGAGGCTTCCATTTAAAAATCAAGAAAATCTGGTGGCTTCCATACAAGGGGGAGTGGCCACATCGCGACACATAGGATTTTTTGGTTTTCGTTTATATATATTATAGATTAATACTTTAAAATTCTAAAATTGCATATTATGTTTGTTTTCATGAAGCGATTATTTTAAGATATATTAGTTTGTTTTAAACTTTGGGATAAAAATATCAAAACACATTTTCGATATATACAATAAATAAATAAAATAGGTTAAACAGGTCAACTCATTAATCCACCGGGTTTAAACAAACACGGCCAATTTAGCTAAATATGTTTACAGTTCAACATACCCGAACCATTTAGCTATATCCGCTTTGTTTGTGTACATGAATTCAACTCACCAACCCATCAAACCCGACTTAGAAAAGTAAAGAAGAACACTTATAACCTCTTTGCCCCATTCGGTATTATTTTCAAATGTGCAACTTGCAAGTTTCTTTATGTCATCAATCGTGTTTTCTGTTATTTCCTTCTGATCATTCTCCTTCTTCCATTCGATTCTACTTTCACCATCAAAGCTTTTTCCTAACAGAATATCCCTTCGGTGAAAGCATCCCGTTCCAACATACAAAGGCCCGCCATTTCCATCCAAACCATGAAAATCTACCTTCATTAATCAACAAAAATGTTATAAATTGTTCATTTTGACTAATTATCCACATTTTAGTTAGAAACTTAACTTACCTCGCGTAGTACTCTCATTGAACCACCATAAATTTCATTTCTTGTAACGTTTGCAAAACATTGTGGATATTGAACGAAAGCAATCTCGTGGCCTTTTTCTTCATCCATGAAAAAACAAAGCGCGCCTCTCACGGTGTCACTGCTATTTGAGTACATGTCACAATCGACATTGAGGATTATTGGACCATTGCTTATCTTTGACGAGACCCTTATCTACATTAAACATTTATGTTGTTATCAGACCCACAAATGAATAATATGTTGTGCAATAAATCGGGTTGTAAAAATTAGTGTTTGGATGTGATTCTATTGCTTGAAGCTGTAACAATCTATGCATAACAAAATAAGTAACTATCCACTTCAATTCAACATGTCACAATTATATAAAGCCAGTCTACTTTTCTTCTCGCTTTATTTATTTCACATTTCATCCTTCGTAATATATAAATTTACAACTTAAACAATTAACAAAATTTTCATTATTTAATATGTTTTTATTCAACACTAGTAACATTTTAGTAAGCACTTACCAATGCATTCATTGCTCCAGCTTTGAAGTGATGGAAATGATCTGGTCTCTTTTCCCTAGCCATATATACCAATTTTGGAAGGCTTTGCCCTTCTGCGTCTTCATTATGATCAAGCAAAACCTGCAAAAGCATAAGTATTTGAATTTTGAAAACCTAGATTTGATTTTGAGGACAAGTTGAAATAATTCTTAAATTTCAAGCGTTGTTTACTTGAACGATAGCCTCATGATCTCGTGGAGATGTAAACGAATCCCATTCTTTGAATCCTTCGTGTTCTAACCGCAATTCATCAGGAACTCTTCCATTGTTTGTCACATTTTCAATTCGACCTTTCATTTCTTCAAACAAGTTCTGCAATTCAAACGAAAGCACACAAGTCATTCAACCTTTAGTAAAAACGATAGCATCGTAGCCTACCAAGGCATTTTTTATTACATCAAAATGGAAGACAAACAGATAACAAGCCGTCGCTAGTCTTTTACGGATAGTAAAACTAAGTCTTTTAAAAACTAAATCCATAGATTTTGGCGTCATACGTTACTATGCATACGTTGCATACTATGCATGACATGTTGGACTCGACTAAGTATAGTCACAGAACAATATAAGGATTACCTTAACAAAAACGTAATCATGATAATGTTTCGTGTCTGAAGGACAAGATGCTGACTTGAAATAGGCAACCGGAGAGCGTGGCTCCACCTTGTAGTTTCTACAGTATGGCAGCCAGTGTTTGGAGAATATGGCTGCTTGAGTGAGAGCATAGAAGGTAAGTTCAGAGCCACCGTCATCGGAGAGATAGACGGAGAGCTTCTCCGGCGGGTAATCATATGCCATTACTGATAAAACAGTGCTGACCACCATCATTAGTTAATAGTGGCTCAATTTTGGGGTCTGCCGTGCAAACGAATATGTCAACTCCTGGCAAATGCTTTTCATACCTGGTTTATGTTACCAAAGAAATTGGTTACAAAAGATTAATTTACTACTATCATTAAAAACAAAAACTGCATATTTTATAATTTCATATTTTTTTTATTGCCACTTCTTGCTACCGTGACTTCCTAATAATACGTAAACAAGGTATTTCTGGTGCTTTATAAATACAAAGAAGATATAGCATAGATATTTTGAATTTATCATTTATCACTTGGAGTAAAAAATATATAATTTTTATTTTATTCAAGTTTAAAATATTTATAATATTTATATATTTTTTAATTACAACTCTTATGGTTATATGTGACAAAAATATACAAGCTTACTGCATTTGGAATCTATGTATCATTTTTAATATATTTTGTGTTAGATTAGTTTTATATCTTTATCCTAAATAATTAGTTGTTGAAAAAATAACTATAATAATAATAGAACCGAAAGTCCAAAACTAAAATAGGCTGCCTTCCTTTGTTGAAATAATCAATACCCACTGGCCACTTCAATCATTAATTTAAAATGGTCAACAAATGGACAAATGAGGAGAGAAAGACAAGACAAACCACCTTTGAGATAGTCTTTGTTTGAACGTGCGCCTGTTGGTTGGATTCCAGCGAACCGATTGAGTCAACATCCAATACAAACCTAACCATATCTCCGCCACAAACATCCCCATCCAACCCCAGCTCCGGCCACCGGAAACTGCCGCTAATGGTGGCAGTTGTGTAGCTCTGTAAACCCATATGCATATGATGCTCACTAACACTGTCGTTGCAAACACCCTGTGTAGCTTCCTCCCTTTGCTTCTTTGTGTCTCAAATAATGGGCTGTTTTCAGCATCCATTTCTCTCTCTAGACGTATAGCTTTGCGTCTCTATATGTGCATCTATATAAGCATATTTATACTGACTAATGTATGTTCTAGATGCAAGGTTTATTATTTATATTTTGCATTAATATGTGAAACGCAAATTATTTCTAATCTTCACAATTCTCTACCTAAAATTTAGTAGATTAAACATTATTCTCTATATTCTCATTCATTTTAATGAGTAGTGCATATGATAAGGTACAAAGCAAGCATGCAACCAGCTATGTCGCTGATATTTTCTATTAAGTTATGTTCTTACCAATTTTAATACAATTATGTATAAGTAGAACTTATAACATGTCGTTGACGCGTTCTATAATCAGTGATTAGATATATAATAAGGTTTGTTTATATATAATGGTTGATTTAAAATTGTTTGTTAAAGCATAGGGAATAAGACCAAAAAAGACTAACTTACTTTTTGTTTTTTCTTATAAAATTCTCTTACGTGAGTGTGATTCTCTATTTCTAGAGTATGGTACGTTGTAAGTGGTTGTGAGATAAAATGTTACCGTTCATTAGTAAATTTGAATAAACACCATTCATACTATATAATTGTTTAATATTTGTTGGAAGTAACTGTGAGTGAAAGGAGAGAGAAATGTAATGATAAAGTTATAAAAAATTATTATTTAATTTAAAATGAAATAGAAAGTTTAGTGATTTTTAGTGTAATTAGAATATTTCCATCCCCCCCACCCGGCCATCTCTAAATTCAAAATTACACTAAAAACAATACATTTTCTCCTTCATTTTCAATTAAATAGTATTTTTTTATACCTTTATCATTACTCATTCTCTCTCTTTCACCCACAAACCACTTTAACAAAATATTAAAAAAAATTTAGGAAAACACTATAGAATAGTAACCAAGTTTCAAGTTTGTTCAAATTAAATCACTCATAGTTTGTTTTGTCTTAATCAGGTCACTCAACTTTCAATTTATCTCAATTAGGTCACATAAATTTCAATTTGTGTTGTAAAATGAGAGGGACAACTACTATATTATCGTAAGTGATACATTTACTGATAAAAAATAAAAAGTGTTGGTTTTAATGTCGTTTAAGTTGTTTATAAACATATAATATGAAGATAAAAAAAGATAGTTGAGTGACCTAATTAAGCTAAATTTGAAAGAATAGGTGACCTAATTGAGACACATTGTAAGTTGAGTGACCTAATTGAGACAAAATTAAAAGTTGAGTAACCAAATTGAGACAAAATAAAATATGAGTGACTTAATTAGAACAAACTTGAAATTTGGTTACTATTTTACAAAGTTGTCCCTAAAAAATTTATAGCATGTTACATGAAATTTTCAAATATATAGAAAATCACTGCATTTTCTCTCTCATCTACTCACAATACCTTAAATTACTCTTTAGTTTATAAAAAACATACTCAAAGAATGCGAGGAGGTCCTCTATTTTTTAGAATGTGGTTGTAAATGGTTGTGAGCAGAGGAATAAAAATGTTTTCGTTCATGAGTAACTTTGGAGAAAAACTGTTAACCCTCTATAATATGTTAATATTTGTTGAAAGTGGTTGTGAGTTTAGGAAGATAAAACATAATGATAAATGTATAAAAAATATTATTTAATTAAAAATGAGAGAGAAAATGTAGTGATTTTTTGTGTAATTATATAGTTATAGAGGATCTGTTGGGAATGCTCTAACCACTCCCATTGGTGAATTAATTTGGGTTCGGACACTATTTGAAAATAAATAAAAGAGAAAAAATCACCAAACTTTGCCAAACTAGTTTCCCACCACAAACTAGCTTGCCCACTACCATCATGAAACACCCTAACCTACAACGGAATATGGCAGGGCGTGACATAATTGTATCATAGCTCAAAAGACACTAACATAAATACACGTGTCAATATCTAAATTATTAAATTCATATTATTCAAGTACGCAAAAGCACAAACATTGTCTCATAGGAATAAACATAACAATTAATAAAAAGAAATAAATAGTCTTTAATTCATCATGCATCCTAAGGTCCAACTACTCTTTAATCCTTTGTTTCTTCATCCAATATAGCTACCTGCGCCATGCGGGAAAATACATAGTTTGTCAACATAAAGTTGAGCAAGTAATCACGGTTTTGAATACATATAATATAAAAAATGACAATTCCTTGCGATAATATGAAATACTACAACTAGCATAACAAAAATATATCAATAATATAAAAGTTGCATTTTCACTCGAATCACATGGATAACGAGCTACTCTGACGGCATATAATCGTACTAATGAGGATGAGGATGAGATACCAACCACCAAACATAAAATAAACACATAGTCACATTTGCATGTATAACTAATTAAGCAATATCATATAACACAAATAGCGGAATTGTAGTTAAATTGATTTAACGCATAACGCCCCCAAAATATAAAACGGTAAAAAGGGGGATGTGAGTTACTTACTTTATCGAGTAGATTAAAGAAGATGAGAGTGACGATAAGAATTAAGATAAAATGGTTAAGCTCCTTGAAATGCGTCAACAAAAGGTCCTAATATTAACAAATAATTAATAAATGAGGAAAAGAATTAATAGGACACAACGATTTGTGTTTGGTAGGATATTATTAGTTTCAACGTCACTATTGTGATTTAATCGGTATGAAAGATTTGGTGTCTTTTAAGGTTTTCAATTATTATTACAATTTTTATTTATTATTTAATATTACGATTATTATTATTAATATTAGTATTATTATTATTTGATAATCCCCAAATATTTTATTTATATTTTTAATGCAAAAGAATAATAGAAATCGTTATTAAATAAATTATACATAATATCTATATAAGAGTTTAATATGAAGTATAATTGTATATCTATATTATCGGGAAGGATTATTTGATCTTTTAATGAGAAACATATTTGTATATATATTAACGGGAGAGATTGTTTGCTCTTCTAAATTAGTTCGGTTTCATAGTTATGAAAATCATTATTATATTAAATATATATAATAAAAATATATGCATACCATATCCTTTATTATTAAGGATACATTTATTTGTATATATACTATAGTTAATTCAAGAGGTGAGAGTTCACGACGAGGAAAAACAAGCGTATAGGGTTCGGTTTCGCTAAACTAATGTTTATTAAAAGTTATATATTTAATTTAATGGTTCAAATGTGATTTAAAGTTATTAAAAATAAATAAATCCAACAAAACCAGACCTAGGGGGCTCGAACCTGCGTCCCCAGGCCGAGTTTGGAGTTAACAACCCGTGCACCTGCCATCAGGGCAGGCGTCTGACTTCGTTACAAGATCAAACATACTAAAATATATACAGACACACTGTTAATCCATAATATGATAACAAGCCCTAGATCTTAAATCCGATGATTCGTTCATTGTATGTTAATTTTAATTGATTTAGGTTTATTGATTGTGGATTAAAAACGAGTATAAACCATGTATTAATTATCGTTTATCGTTGCGGATTGCAGGTTAACGAACAACAAATAGGTTGCAGCCTGAGCTTGGGTTGAAAGCAGGTCCTGACGGCTTCATTTGATGTCATTAGATTAGGGTTTATGATCGCGAGATTGAGAGGAATGTGTGGTGTAATTTAATTGTATTATGATTGTGTTTATATAACGTTTTAGGGGTCGATTAAGCCGCGATTCATTTAGGCCGAAATAGCTGTGATTTTTGATTCGTTTTCCATGTATAATATGTCGGTGAGATCGCTTTTAGTAAATAAACGATTTGGTGAGATCAATTTTTTTGATTATACCCGAGAATTAAGGCTCAAGAAAGATGGGGGGTATACGGTGTGACGGGATGAGAGGAAGAAGCAAGATGATTATTTTATTATTATAATATTTGAATACAATTGCAGATTGGTCCTTGGTCTATTGAGTTGGGTGCAAACAAGATCAAATGTTTAGTTAAGGGTTGTTTTTGCCATTCTTTGATAGTTATATAAAAGAAATAATTAAAAGAAATCTTTTATTGATAATTCTCCCGGACACGAACCGGGTCGGGTACAAAACATGAAATGGAAAAACCGAAATGTTACAGCATTCCCTACTTTTGGAAATTTCGTCCCGAAATTAGAGATTAAGCCGTAACGAAGAGGTGCGGGTACTTGGCTTCCATTTGGTCTTCTCGTTCCCAAGTGAACTCGGGACCAAGCTTGGATTCCCAACAAACTTTGACAAGTAGAATGCGGCTACGCTTTGTTTCTTTCTCCATACGATCCATGATTTCAACGGGTTTCTCGATTGCGCGCATAGATTCATCAACTTGTACTTCGTCGGGGGGTATGTGGAGGTTACCCTCGGCTAAGCACTTTTTGAGATTGGAAACGTGAAAAGTCGGATGAACATTGGAGAGTTCCTCGGGAAGATCGAGACGATAGGCAACTCGACCAACCCTCTCAACGATTTCAAATGGTCTAATAAAAAAGAGGAGATAACTTGTTTGTTTTACCAAAACGAACCAATCCTTTCCAAGGAGATACTTTTAGGAGAACTCGATCACCAACATTAAACTCGAGGGGTTTACAGCGCTTATCGGCGTAGCTCTTTTGACGGCTACGAGCGGCAAGAAGACTTTGACGAATAAGAGCAATCCGGTCGGAAGTTTTTTGAACAAGCTCGGGACCGGTGATTTGCGATTCACCAATCTCGTTCCAACAAATCGGGGAACGGCATTTTCGGCCGTAGAGAGCTTCAAATGGTGCCATGCCAATACTAGTGTGAAAACTATTATTGTAGGAAAACTCTACAAGTGGTAAGTGAGTATCTCAATTTCCACCAAAATCTAGCACACAAAAGCGGAGCATATCTTCGAGCGTTTGAATTGTTCGCTCGGATTGACCATCGGTTTGCGGGTGATATGTGGTGCTTAGATCAATACGGGTACCCTATGCGGTTTGCAACGAATTCCAAAAGTGAGAGGTAAATCGGCCATCACGATCGGAGATAATGCTTAACGGTGTTCCATGGCGACAAATGATATTCTTGACATAGAGTTGAGCTAGTTGACTCACGGAAAACTTTTCTCGAATGGGTATGAAATGAGCCGACTTGGTCAACCGATCAATAATTACCCAAATACTATCATTGCGGCTTTGAGTAGTGGGGAGTTTGGTGATGAAATCTATAGCTATGTCCTCCCATTTCCAAAAGGGGATCGGCGGTTGCTCGAGCAAGCCAAACGGCTTTTGATGCTCGGCTTTGACCTTAGAACAAGTGAAGCATTTAGATACATATACCGCAATATCTTTCTTCATTCTCGGCCACCAAAACATGGGACGAAGATCGGCATACATCTTATCCGCACCGGGATGAATCGAGTATCGCGACTTATGAGCCTCATCAAGGATGAACGTGCGAAGGTTGTCACGATCGGGAACCCATAAACGGCTCAAATAATAAAGCAAACCGTTACGTTTGGTTTCAAGTTGGATTTCGGTGCCACACGTCATCTGGTCGTATGAACTTCCTTCGGTGACGGAGACGTGTTGGGCGTCGAAGATGCGGTATTGTAGGTCGGATTGCATGGTGACAAAATTGAGCAAGACGGATTTAATGTGACTCTTATGACTTAGAGCATGGGCCACGACATTTGCTTTCCTGTGGTGGTAGTGAATCTCGCAATCGTAATCGCTTAACAATTCGGCCCATCGTCTTTGTCTCATGTTGAGATCTTTTTGGTCGAATATGTGTTGCAAACTTTTATGATCGGTGAAGACCACATATTTCGTGCCATAAAGATAGTGTCTCCAAATTTTCAAGGCAAACACGACCGCACCAAGTTCGAGATCGTGCGTCGTGTAATTTTTCTCTTGAACCTTGAGTTGACGCGAAGCGTAAGCAATGACCTTGTCTTGTTGCAAAAGAACACAACCGAGACCTTGGATAGAAGCGTCGCAAAACACAACAAAATCATCGTTGCCCTCGGGAATGGCAAGTATAGGAGCATTGCAAAGCATGTCCTTTAGGGTTTGAAACACTTTTTCTTGTTCGGGACCCCATTCATAAACTTTCCCCTTGTGGGTTAGTGAGGTAAGGGGTGAAGCAATCTTCGAAAAGTTACGGATGAAACGACGGTAGTATCCTGCTAAACCAAGAAATGAGCGAACCTCCGTTGAAGAGGACGGAGTTTTCCAATTTTTAACGGCCTCGATTTTAGCGGGGTCAACGTGAATACCCTTGTCGTTGACGATGTGGCCCAAGAATTTAACTTGCTTTAGCCAAAATTTGCATTTGGAGAATTTAGCACAAAGTTGTTCTTTTCGCAACAAGTCAAGAATAGCGCGCAAATGATCTTTATGTTCGTCCTCGAATTTAGAATATATCAAGATGTCGTCGATGAAAACAATCACAAACTTATCGAGGTAGGGTTTACAAACGCGATTCATAAGATCCATGAAAACGGTGGGAGCATTAGTCAACCCAAAAGGCATAACTCGGAATTCAAAGTGCCCATAACGAGTATGGAAGGCGGTCTTGTGTATGTCATCCTCGTGGACACAAAGTTGGTGATAACCCGAACGGAGATCAATCTTGGAGAACAAGCGGATCCTTGGAGTTGAT
This sequence comes from Bidens hawaiensis, assembly GCF_021521415.1. Lineage (NCBI taxonomy): Eukaryota > Viridiplantae > Streptophyta > Magnoliopsida > Asterales > Asteraceae > Bidens > Bidens hawaiensis. Next base: position 295,138 of record NW_027493477.1, on the reverse strand, counting down.
CAAAGAGATCATCGATGCGCGGAAGGGGATAGCGGTTCTTGATAATAAGCTTATTGAGCTCACGGTAATCGATACACATACGAAGAGTATCGTCCTTCTTCTTGACAAACAAAACGCGTGCGCCCCATGGAGACGAACTCGGGCGAATGAAACCCTTGTCCATGAGTTCTTGGATTTGGTTTGAGAGTTCTTGCATCTCGGAAGGTGCAAGACGGTACGGTGCTTTGGCTACGGGGTTTGCTCCGGGTACAAGATCAATACGGAACTCCACTAGACGTATGGGAGGGAGTCAGGAAACGTCTTCGGGGAAATCGCGAACAATCGGGATGTCGGAAAGTTGCTTTTCTTCGTGGGCCTTTGTGGTGACATGGGCTAACAAGGCGACATACTTCTTGCGCAAATAATGTTGGGCTTCTAGGCACGACATGAGGTTTAGCTTTGAGAATGGTCTTTCTCCAGCGACGTTTAGAATCACGCCACCTTCGATAGGGATACGAATAATCTTCTCGAAACATATAATTTCGGCATGGTGTAGAGAGAGACAATCCATGCCAATGATGACATCAAAGCTACCCATTTGCATCGGAATAAGATCAATGGAGAACTTTTCCCCATTGAGAGTGAGCGTGCAATTACGGATAACGGAGTCAATAACGATCGAACTACCATTAGCTATCTCTACCGTGAAGGGTTTAAACAATTTACTACGGGGCACATCAAGTATGTACTCAAAATAAAAGGAAATGAAACTTCTATCGGCTCCCGAATCAAATAATACTGATGCATGATGCTTGTTAACTAGAAATGTACCGTTCACCACATTGTTCGAATTTCGGGCTTGATTAGCATTGATGGTGAAAGCTCGCCCTTGGGTTCCTTGAGGTGCTTGAGTTTGAGATGTTGAAGCTTGAGGGGTCGGAGGTTGGTAGGCTTGCATAAGCATGGGTTGAGCTTGAGGGTTTGGAGGAGGCATGAGTTGGGGTAATTGAGGTTGGTAAGTTTGAACTTGGTAGGCTTGAGAGGTGTAGTAGGGTTGTGGGGCAACATAGGCTTGATGGGCTTGAGCGAGTCGAGGACACGCGTTACGGAGGTGGTTTGGATCATCGCAGTTATAGCAAGCCCTAATGGTGTTAATGATTGGAGTACGAGGGATGGCTCGGTTGGGTTGGTTTGACGGTGCGAACCACGGTGGAACGGCTTGCACTCGGGGTGCTTCTCGGTAGTATTGGGTGAGGTGGCCGAATCGGTGGCAATTGGTGCACACTCGGCAAGTGGATTGGGCCGGATAGTGACGTTGACAAGTGTTGCAATACGGGCGAGGGCTTATCATTGGGCTTGGACTCTTTAGTGGGCTCGAACGCGGGCTTATCATTGGGTTTCTTGGAACTTTTCTGCGTCAAGTGAGGGTACCGGCTCAGATGCAAGCTCATGCGGGCTTATCCCGGCCTTAACCTGGTTTTCAGTGAGGGTACCAGCTAGGGTGATGGCATCATGAAGTTCCTTTGGGTCACGACTTAGGACGGAATCTTGGATTTGCATCGGCAAACCCGAGATGTACTTATCAATGGCACGCTCCAAAGGAGTAACCATCTGCGGGATAAGGACACTCAATTCGTGGAATCGGTTGTTGTAAGCGGTATTATTACCTCCCTCTTACTTCAAATCCCAGAATTCTTCTTCCAACTTCCGGAGTTCATATTTCGGGCAGATTGGTCTAACATGAGCTTCTTGAGGTCATCCCATGGCAAGGCCATGGCAACCTCAGCCCCAATGTCTTTCTTTTTGCTAGTCCTCCAAGTAAGGGCATTCGATTTGAAAACACTTGATGCATACATGGTCTTCTTTTCATCCGAACATGCACAGTGGAGGAAGACACTCTCCATGTGCTCGAAACATTGAAGAAGGGTTGTAACACCCTCGCTCCCAGAGTAGTCAGTCGGGTTAGCGTTGGTGAATTGCTTGATAGTGAAAACATTAGAGTTTGCGGCAACAGTTGCGGCATTCACGGCTTGGAGTTGAGAGATGACCATGGGGAGGGCTTCCACGATTCCCTTTGTAATGCGGGACGACATGCGACGGCCCGAGTTACTAGCGGCGGGTACGGTTGATGAGACGGGAAGACATACTGCAAGGATCAAATGTGAAAAATTTATGAGATTTGGGTACATGTTGTAAATGTATGAGTTTGTGTAAATTGGTACTTGTGAATTCTATCTAACAATTTAGAGTTGAGTTTGTGTAATCCGATACCTGTGAATTCCATTTAATAATTTGAGGTTGAGTTTGTGGTTGAGGTTGAGAATGAAGTCATTTATGAGACGTGATTTTATAAGTGTTGACGTAATGAGGAATAATAAATAAATAGTTAAATCATAACTTAAAATTGAAACATGGGGTTTCATTTGTTTGTTAGGATTTCATGAACCACCATGGTTCCTTCCAAAGAAATGAAAATATCGAAAACCAAATAAAATTGATTAAAATTGAGTTGTGAGGGGGGTTGAGATAGATGATTGAAGTACTTCGGGAACCACCCCGTATTTGCGTACTTCACTCAACTATTTAACTAAAACACAATACGGAAAACCGAGTTTAGCCACGTATCACCGTGAATTCGGTTATAAATTAAGAATGTGATCGTCACATGACCACGATTGATACAATGAGGGTAGTAGATTCGTGAACGTTTGGTGTGATACGCTTTGGCCTAACAAGTTTCACACTCACACCTCCCCTTCCAGGAAGGCAACCAGGTCTCACGGTTGATTGAGATGTATGCGCATTGCACTTCCTTAGGCTCGCAAGCCTTGGTGTCAAGGGATCGGTGTAAAGGTGTGTCCCCCTTACAGTTAGGGCTGTGCAACGGTTCAGAACCGCGAGAACCGAACCGGAACCGGAACCGTTAAATACTAAATATAAGAAACGGAACCGAACCGTATTTTAACGATTCCCGTTCGGTTCGGAACTGAGTTAAACAGTTCTTGTGTAAACGGTTCTTGCCAAAACCGGTTTTCAATTAAAATTCTAAATATGAAATATTAGAAGGTGCAAGAAACAAACGACAACCCATAGAATAAAATATTATCATATCAACATATTATAACTCAAAATATTTCAGAAAATAATTATTTTTTAAAATAGATTTAGGAACGTGGAATATGATTATTGTTTATGATATTGTAAGTGATTTAATGTATCCAGAAAAGTGAGAACATGGATGGTCGCTCGTACATGGAAGTATGAAAGCCTACTAAATAAATAGGATTTTAAATATAATCTTCAAAGTTTAAACCTAACCCGGTTCTAGCGAATGTGTCGGAAGATGACTTTAAAATGGTAAAAACGACGAAAGGCAGGAATTTCGCATTGCACAGCCATGCGAAGCGAAATCAATAATTTCGCATCGCATGACCATGCGAAGCGAAACAATTACATGCGAAGCGAAACAGTTTCATGCGAAGCGAAATTCTTCCATGCGAAATTTTATAATATTAATTTTCTGATACGTTTTTGTTAAAGGACTGTTAATGAAGCGAAATTCTTCCATGCGAAGCGAAGCTCAACCCTATCCAGGGACGCTGCCCCCGGACCCCCGTTAGTTGAGTGTTTCATAAATTTAGATGTAGGAAGTAGTGGTAATAGATAATTGACACGCGTAATGTATTGTACAGTTAGCCGTGCATAACTAAAGAAGGGAATTACCATTAACGGCGAGAGAAATCGACTCCATGTGAGTTCTAGCCTCATTTCTCTTTGAAATGTTTTCGGGGCTGTGTGCATACTCCTATGTGATAGTTCATACATTTATTTAATGGATAAGTGTATGATACATGTATGACTATGTATTGAATGTTATTACCATATATTGATAGTATGAATGAGCATGTGTGTGTGTATATATTATTATGTACACGAGACAGGTATGCTGGTATGGGTACTCGAGGCATAAGGGACCAGACCCTTATAATATCTGTGATGTTAGGGACCAGACCCTTATAATATCTGTGATGTTTAAGATAGACTAGCTTATGGTATACCATAGGGTTGTATGAAAGAAAGTATGTAAGTACGTATACATGTAAGTAAGGTATGAATACGCATCTTCGGATGCGTATAAGTAAGGATGTGAATGTATTGTATGCTAATTGATTTTCTAGAACTCACTCAGCGTAGCTGACTTTTAGTATGCACGCGGGCAAATAGGTTGAGGCAGCTGGCTTGAGGAGGTACACATGGCATGGACTGAAGAGACTGGCATCCATGACGAAGTGTTATGACAGTTTTAATTAATTATTTATGAAAAGACAATTTGTATGTTAAGAGAAGAATGAATGTTTTGTAATGTGATGTTTGAAGTTTTAATTATTTCGCGAAGTTTTTAATTTACTCTGATTTTAGAACTGTGTTTATGAGTAAATCCAAAACCAAAGTAGGGTTACCGGGAACGGGGCCTTACACTAAGGTCCAACTACTCTTTAATCCTTTGTTTCTTCATCCAATATAGCTACCTGCGCCATGCGGGAAAATACATAGTTTGTCAACATAAAGTTGAGCAAGTAATCACGGTTTTGAATTACATATAATATAAAAATGACAATTCCTTGCGATAATATGAAATACTACAACTAGCATAACAACAATATAACAATAATATAAAAGTTGTCTTTTCACTCGAATCCCATGGATAATGAGCTACTCCGACGGCATATGATCATACTAATGAGGATGAGGATGAGGATGAGGATGAGGATGAGGATGAGGATGAGGATGAGAATGAGGATGAGATACCAACCAACAAACATAAAATAAACACATAGTCACATTTGCACGTATAACTAATTGAGCAATATCATATAACGCAAATAGCGTAATTGTAGTGAAAATGATTTAACGCATAACGCCCCAAAATATAAAACGGTAAAAAGGGGGATGTGAGTTACTTACCTTATCGAGTAGATTAAAGAAGATGAGAGTGACGATAAGAGTTAAGATAAAATGGTCAAGCTCCTTGAAATGCGTCAACAAAAGGTCCTAATATTAACAATATAATTAATAAATGAGGAAAAGAATTAATAGGACACAACGATTTAAGTTTGATAGGATATTATTAGTTTCAACGTCATTTTTATGATTTAATCGGTGTGAAAGATTTGGTGTCTTTTAAGGTTTTCAATTATTATTCTAATTGTTATTTATTATTTAATATTACCATTATTATTATTATTATTTATTTAATATTACCATTATTATTATTATTATTATTATTTGATAATCCCCAAATATTTTATTTATACTTTTAATGCAAAAGAATAATAGAAATCGTTAAACTAATGTTTATTAAAAGTTATATATTTAATTTAATGGTTAAAATGTGATTTAAAGTTATTAAAAAAAATAAATCCAACAAAAACGGACCTGGGGGGCTCGAACCTGCGTCCCCAGGCCGATCTGGAGTTAACAACCCGTGCACCTGCCATCAGGGCAGGCGTCTGACTTCGTTACAAGATCAAGCATACTAAAATATATACAGACACACTGTTAATCCATAATATGATAACAAGCCCTATATCTTAAATCCGTTGATTCGTTCGTTGTATGTTAAAATTAGATTTAGAGTTATTGATTGTGGATTAAAAATGAGCATAAACCATGTATTAATTACCGTTTATTGTTGCGAATTGCAGGTTAACGAACAACAAACAGGTTGCGGCCTGAGCTTGGGTTGAAAACAGGTCCCGACGGCTTCGTTTGATGTAATTAGGTTAAGGTTTATGATCGCGAGATTGAGAGGAATGTGTGGTGTAATTTAATTGTATTATGATTGTGTTTATATAACCCTTTAGGGGTTGATTAAGCCGCGATTTATTTAGGCCGAAATAGCTGTGATTTTTGATTCGTTTTCCATGTTTAATATGTCGGTGAGATCGTTTTTAGTAAATAAACAATTTGGTGAGATCAATTTTTTTTATTATACCCGAGAATTAAGGCTCAAGAAAGATGGGGGGGGGGGGTATACGGTGTGACGGGATGAGAGGAAGAAGAAAGACGATTATTTTATTATTATAATATTTGAATACAATTGAAGATTGGTCCTTGGTCTATTGAGTTGGGTGCAAACAAGATCAAATGTTTAGTTAAGGTTGTTTTTGCCATTCTTTGATAGTTATATAAAAGAAATAATTAAAAGAAATATTTTATTGATAATTAACTCGGACACGAACCGGGTCGGGTACAAAACATGAAATGGAAAAAACCGAAATGTTACACATCATGGCCACATGTCACTAAATTATTGGTTCACCTTTTAATTTATTTTTTCTTTTCTTTTCATACTAATTAATTTTAACACCAAAAATGTTTTTCCTTAATAACTTTTAATAAATAAGTTTTTAAAAAAATCTAAAAAACACAGTATTGTTTAGTTTTTTTTGTGAACACACATGTATAAATTTTATTAAAAACATAAGATTGCTATATTTTTATAATAAACTAAATATTAATCATTAGTGATATACATTATCCGATACTTGTCAACTCCGTATTGGTTCATAAGATTTTTCGGATAAAACTTATTATCTAAACAATCTAATATTATGTCATTATATAATTCATTATTCGACACTTGTCAACTTCGTATTGGTTATTTTTAAATAAAGAAATTATTTTTATATTTATAAACACTTTTAATAAAAAAAACAACAATTATTAATAAAAAACAATTACAAATTATATTTATTTAACAAAAAATATTGAAGTTTGGGTTGCTAATAAGTGTGAAAGGTTTGTGTTGGGTATGTGGAAGAGAGAGAAATTAATTTTATAATAAGGTTTGGGTTGGGGTGGTTTATGAATGAGAATGGTCTAATAAATCTATACCAATCGTCACATCAGTGTCAAATTATATTACATTTTTTTCTTAAAACCTTCAACTTTTTCACAACATCAAACCTCCATAGATATCAGTAAAAAATTATTAAAATTGCATATATAATATGTATGCATGCATGCACGCACGCATATATGTGAGTTCCTTGTCCGTCCTCAAATTTGTAGAGACAAACTTTCCCACAATGACCCCACAACGCAAGCCGTTTGCTCACTCTCGTTTATCCTCTACGGCGTCTACAAACGAGCATGCACAAACCTTTTGTTACGGATGCCTTTACTAATAAAAAAGTTATTGAAAAATTATAACTATGAAAGATATTAATTTATCCATTAGAAAACGAAGATAGCAAAGTTTGACTTGCCCACGTAGAATCAAGTGGGTGCCCATACACCAACCAACCTTGTTTACTTGACGGGCTCATTTATTTAACCATGTAGAATCAAGTGGGTGCGAATAGCAAAGTTTGACAAGATTTTTTCTTTCCGTAGTAATTCTTTGAAATTTGAATGTGTGACAAGTCGGGTTCTCTCCTCATATATCACTCCCATAAAAAAAAATTAGGTACTAGATATATAAACATTACACTACGAAAAAGGCTCTTGGACCCAAACAAAGTTTAAGTTCGTTTCAAGCTTTATAGCCAAAGCTCAACTCTAGCCTTGTTCGAATTTATAACTAATTTATACATATGGTTATGCTTTATAATTTTGTAATTATATATAAAAAAAATTGAACTTAAATAATCATAACAATTGCTTATTGGCGGATAACAGTCTCAACTCCCATATAACGAAATGCTATGTGAGAGTCCTACCTTCTAACATATTTTTTCCCAACGATCTCCAACTAACAAATGCCCAACGTCATTCAAATGTTGATGATGTGTCATGCTTACATGCCAAGGAATTAGCCATTAGACACAATTTCTAAGCGTGCCAACATTCAAAAAGAGCATCTCGCGCTCATTACCACTGCTTCAACCTTTTTTCACGCCTTTTGGCAGTTGATGTATGACGTTCACCGCTAAAACCTGCCTAAGTGGATGCTTTGGCACCCCCTCTTTCTCACATAGTGCATCGTCTAATTATAAAATTTATATAAGAATATTATAAATTATAAAGTACGTTTTCGTTAAAAGTGTCGATGATTAAAAATCAATATCACAATAATAATTGATAATATTGTATGAACCATTGAGTTTGTCCTTGACAAAAGGTCGCTTGCTACTATGCTAGTTGATAAGACGACACTATCAATGATAAAGCAATTCCGACATAGTTTTTCTCTTTTCCAAACATGGTTTAGGTTGCCCAAGCCTCCAACCATGAGTTTAAAATTAATGGCCGATCTTTGGTTGAAGGCGACAATTAATATCTCTAAAGTTGATAATTGTTTATCATAATTCTTTGGTTTATGTATAGGGGTGCAAACGAGCAAATCCGAGCCATCGAGCTTGGCTCGTTTTAATTTACGAGAGCTTGAGCTCGGCTTGATCCGAGCTCCTTTTTAAAAGCCCGAGCCTGACCCATGAATATTTTTTTTCAAGCTCGGGCTCGATTCATTTATTATTCAATATTTAATTTATTTACGTTTGTTATTATTTTTTTTTTTTTGGTATTTTGAAAAAAAAAGCCCTTAAATGAGCCAACAGTACCTTAAACGAGCTAAGGCTCGGCTTGAGTTCGACCATGTAGTGTGAAATCAATAAAATAGGTAAAACTTAAATACAAACAAGACTCAAGCCCGGACTCAATAACTAAACGAGCTTTATTTGAGACTCGAACTTGAAAAAACTAGGCTTGTTTGCGCCCCTAGTTTTATATTAAAGTGTTTTCATGTCAAGCTAAGTAATTACCGTACAACTTCATAACTTTTTGATGAATCACTTTAATTTTACGAACTTGAGACACATATGAGGATGTTCCTTTCTTTGTTCGAATATGTTCTTTTTATTTTGATGTTTTTTGGTTCTAGATTAAATTAGAGTATTCTACTTTTATTTCTAATTTATCTAGGTAACAAAACTATATAATAATTATAACATAAAGAAATGTACTAGGTAATTTCAGCGGATTATTTTTAACATGTTAACTATTATGCCCAATATCCAAGGCATATGGGATGCAATTTTTCAATCGTATGTAGGTTTGAAGTTACCAATACACATCTAGTGTGTCTTCATGTTTAAATGAAATTAAATGAAAAATCCTGTATAGATGTCAACTAATCCTTGAGGGTCAGTATCTCACTGAATAGTTGTCTATTAATCGCTATTTGATTAAAATATAAGGAATAGTTTTTATTTGAACTCTCCCCTATTAATATAATGGACATATAAATAAAGCATTGCAACTTTGACTAAAACAAATGTTTCATCTAGAGGTGTATAGAAAATATGGTTCCAAACCTGACCCGGTGGAACCTGTAAGAAAACATAATTGGCTCATTCCGTTGAATAATGTACAACTATAAATAATACAAATGGTGGAGATAAATCAAGAGCATGCTATGGAAATACAATCAAACATAACTACCTAATATTCACAAAATAATTATAATACAAATACCAAAAATAGTCATAGATATTTTTTGTTTAATAGTCCCCTACAGTTTGAGCCATAGACGAGCTGAGGCACAAACTGAAACAAAATCTTTGGAATAGATGTTTAGGTAGCCCCTTTGTGAAAATATCCGTATATTGGTAATCAGACGGAATGTGTAGAACTTTAACGATGCCAAGACGAACCTTCTCTCTTACAAAGTGTATGTCGAGTTCAACATGTTTGGTTCGTTGATGGTTCACAGGGTTGGCGGATAGATAGACTGCAGAAATGTTATCACAGTAGACGATCATGGCATGTCTAATGGGGACGTTAAGTTCAAGCATGAGATCACGAATCCAACTTATCTCGGCTACAGTGTTGGCGACTCCTCGATACTCAGCCTCGGCAGTAGATCGAGAGATTGTAGGTTGACGTTTCGATGACCAAGAAATTAAGTTTCCACCCATATATACATAGTAGCCGGAGGTTGACCTGCGGGAGTCGGGACACCCACCCCAATCCGCATCCGAATAGGCGGTCAATTTAGTGGAAGGGAAGGTGTAATGAGAAGGCCCTGAGAGAGAGTACCTTTGAGATAGCGAAGGATTCGTTATAATAGTTGAAAGTGTGGTTCACGAGGGGCATGCATGAAGAGACATACTTGCTGAACTGCATATGAGATGTCTGGTCTGGTAATAGTAAGATATTGTAGTGCACCGGCCAAACTTCGGTATAAAGAGCCATTGATAAATAACGCACCGTGAGTAGCACTCAGTTCAGACCCAACTTCGATCGGAGTGCTAGCGGGTTTACATGTTGACATGTTGGCACGTGATAAAATGTCGACTGCATATGTTGACTGAGATAAAAACAAACTTGTTTTCTGTTTTTCGACTGCGATACCGAGGAAATGATGTAATCTACCAAGGCTGGTCATCTTGAATTCAGCGAAAAACGATTTTATTATGCTGTGTAGTAGTGTGTCGCTAGAGGCGGTGAGGATAATGTCATCCACGTATAAAAGTAGGTAAGCCATTTGATCACCCTTTCGATAAATAAATAGCGAAGTGTCGCAAACACTACTCGTGAATCCACATATTGAGAGAAAACCTGCAAATTGTTGATACCAAGCATGCGGGGCTTGCTTCAAGCTATATAGAGACTTGTTAAGTTTGCAAACATATCGAGGGTACGTGTCGGAGGTGAAGCCTGGTGGTTGAAACACGTCTCTTTCAAATGCCCATGCAAGAAAGCATTTTTAACGTCCAATTGATGGATGGGCCACGCTTTTGATACAACTAAGCTTAGCACCATGCGTATCGTAGTAGGTTTAACAACAGGGCTAAACGTCTCATCACAGTTAAGGCCCGCAGTTTGACTTTTGCCATTAACGACAAGCCTAGCTTCATGTCGTTCCAAAGTTCCATCGGCGTTAAATTTATGCCTAAATAACCACATGCAACGTATAATTGGTGCGCTGGTTGGTCTCGGTACAAGGTCCCATGTATTATTTTCCAATAAAGCTTCATATTCGTTAGTCATGGCAGCCTTCCAGTTTGGGTCGGTGAGAGTAGGGATGTGTGATTTAGGTAGAAGGGAGATAGATGGAGTGGGTGGAGAAGTTTCAGTATGAAGCGACATGGGTTGACGGGGTTTGAAAATGCCAGTTCGGGATCGAGTTTGCATGGGCGGAGTGGATATGTTGAGAGGATGTTGTGGTGAGTATAGAGGGTTTGGGTCTGTGAGGTTGGAGACGGTAGGGGTGGTTGTATGATAGGAGATGGTTGGTTGGTTGGTTGGTAGGTGGGATATTTAGTGGGTAGTGGTGACGTACTTGGCTAAGAGGATTAGGGTCATGAGATGGAGTAGGGATGGGGGGTTCATGTGTATTTGGTGTGGTAGTATGGTTTTGTTGGTGAGGGAATGTGTTAACAGTGGGGAAAAATGTGGGTAGGGTAAATAACATGGGTGAAGGGTCTAGGAAGGAGTGAGATGGGGGAGGTTTTGAAGGAGTGACAAAAGGGAATTTTGTTTCACCGGTTGAAATATCCAAGAATTGGTATCCATGGTAATTGTACGGGTACCCAAGGAAGACACACGGTGCGGAACGCGGCGCAAGTTTGTGAGGACGAGTGGAAGAGAGATTTGGGTAGCATAAACAACCGAATACGCGAAGGTGGTCGTAAGACGGTTGGCATAAGTATAGTGGTGAGGTGGGGGTTTGGTTGTTGTGTAATTTTGTAGGAAGAATGTTATGAAGATATGAAGACGTGTGAAGTGCTTCTACCCCAAAACGAAGAGGTAAGTGAGGCATATGTAAGTAGAGTGAACATGATCTCATTTAAACGTCAAATCATGCGCTCAGATTTCCCATTTTTTTGGGAAATGTGTGGACACGAAAAGCGAAATTGCATGTCATGTTGGGTGGCAAAGTTCTTAAAATTGATGTTGTTAAATTCACCCCCCATATCACATTGAAATGATTTAATTGGTAGGTGAAATTGGTTTAAAACGAATTGATGAAAGTGAGTAAATTTAGTGAATGCTTCGGATTTAAATTTTAAGGGATAAACCCATGTGTATTGAGTGAAATCATCTGTCAAAACCATGTAATATTTATAACTTGCATGACTCAATATAGGGGATGTCCACAGGTCACAATGTAAAATAGCAAAAGGCAAAAGGTGCGATTAGTGGAATCCGAAAAAGGCAAACGTTTATGTTTCGACAATTAACAAGACTGACAAACAAAATGACGAGTTTATTTTATTGCATGAAATAAAATTCTTCGAACGAAGAAACTCCATAACGGGTAGACCCGGGTGTCTAAGTCGGTTATGCCAAAATGGAGAATCTTGAGCGGAAGCAAAACAAGCGGTGGCGGAAGCATTTAAGGTGAGTGGGTAAAGGTCACTCGTACTGTTGGGATGACTCATGAACGTGCCATCCTTGAAATCTTTCACAGAGAAACCAAAAGGGTCAAACTCAATTGAAGTCCAATTATCAATATTGAATTTGCGGACAGAAATAAGATTTTTAATAAAATTTAGGTTATAAAGGACCGAAATTAAGAGTAATGATTTAGAGGATGTGGGAATAGTGGAGGTTCCTTATCCCAATACTGGAATTCGATTGCCATTTCCTACAAATATTGATGATATTGGTGAATGCGAGGAAAATGTATGGAGTTTACCTTGGTTATATATGACATGAGAAGATGCACATGTGTCCATATGCCACTTATCACTACCTGAATCCATAGATAGACCATGAATAGCATTCGCCAGTTGAGTCCGTTCGAGTGGGTCCGTTTCGGTTAAGTGGGCCCGGGCCGAAGATTGTGGTTTTTGGGCTAAGGGGTTGTTGGTAGGCCTTGGGATTTGACAAGCCCATGGTTGAGTGGGAAAAGGGCATGGAGGAGGAGCCCAATATAACCCGTAAGATGGTGGAGGCCCATAAGGTGGAGGAGGAGTCAAGAACTGTGTAGATTGTGATTGTTTGGTTCGGTATCCCCTAAATTGGGAGTGATTTTGACCACGCTGATTACTAAAACGATTGTTATTATGACGTATTTTCACGGCGATGATGGTTCTCACGAGCAGGGTTACTTCGGCGATTAGGATTGTCATGAGGAGAGTTGCTGTCACACCGGTTGTTATTATCTTGTGGTGATGTGATTGCAGTGGCTACCATCGGCGTAGGGGAAAGGGTGTCGCGAGCCGCAATCCGACGTGCCTCGGATTGTAATCGTCCAACGGCTTCTTCCCATGGCGGAAGGGATTGGTTGAGAATGGAGGCAGTGGCATCGTATTCACGTGGCAGTCCGCGGACTAGGTAAATGATCTGTTGGGTGTTGGTAATTGGACAATCGACCACTATGAGTTGGTCTGCGAGTTCGCGGACACGTTGGTAGTAGGCTTCAAGATTCGGCATGGCAGATAGAGTTAAGTTGGTGAGCTCGTGCTGTAGCAAGGCTACTCGCGGACCTTTGTTGTTTAGAAACAGATTCTTGACTGTACCCAGGCTTCATGTGCACTGGACTGGTCTTCAAGAACTCGAACTAGCAAGTCATGTTTGAGAGTTCCATAGATCCACTGCAAAACAACCGCATCAATCTTCTTCCAAGATGAATATTCAGTGGACATTTGTTGGGTGCCGGCGAACCGTCGATGTGGTGAAGCACAACGTATCCAATGGCATGAAGCTTGAAAAGCTTGACCGGTATGTGACCTCAGTACCGTCTAGCGGATAAACCTTGTGTTGAATGTTCGTGACCGTGTAAACGGGATGAAGAGGTTGTGGTTTGGGGTCAGATTTGTCACCCATGATTGTGAGAAATTGGCTGGAAAAAAAATTATATATGTGAAGGAAGGATGGAGGCTGATCGAGATCAGGCTATGTGGTATGATACCATGGAAGAAACATAATTGCCTCATTCCATTGTATAATGTACAACTATAAATAATACAAATGGTGGAGATAAATCAGGAGCATGCTATGGAAATACAATCAAACATAACTACCGAATATTCACAAAATAATTACAATACAAATACCAAAAATAGCCATAGATATTTTTAGTTTAACAGAACCAACCCGAAACTGGTTCCAGGTCGTACCCGGTGGGCCCATACCCGGTCCAGACTCAATCATACCCGGTTACACACTCCATATGTTTAAATCAATTATTACCTGGTTCCGGTTCCTATCCTGTTCTGGCTCCTACCTGAAATAACCGGTTCCATCAGGTAGAGCTGCAGATATTACTGTTGGAACCAGTTCCAACGGCATCATAGCCGTTTTTTGATCGTTAAACAGCCGTTGGAACTGGTTTGTAGAATTGTAGCCACCCCACTTAGTATAAATAGTTGTTAGCTCAAATGGTTGAGTAGCCAACTCAAAAAACGCATTAACGAACGCAAAAAACACCAAAAAAAATGTCTCGCTTTACACTCACCTGCACCTCCACTTTTTCTACTCTCACCAGCACTAGTTATGGCAAGTGCAAGCAAAACGAAAGGCAAGAAGAAGGCGGCTTCTTCATTAATTTTTATGGACCCGATCGGTGTACTCGGCGCCCCAGAGGTTAAAAGGGTCGTCCCAGATAAACGCAACCCGAAAGTGTGGGCCAATTGGGATTTGGTGGAGTTGGAAGGCGGGGAACTTAAGGCCCGTTGCAAATATTGTGGCACTTTTTTGAAGCAATATTCGAACTCAACTTTAATAAAACGTATCGTAAGAAAGTTTTGCATTGCGTTAAAAGAAATTCCAGAATCAGGCTAGGCCGAAAAGTGTAGAGATGGTACAATATTTTGTTACAACATGAAAATGGTTCATGATAGAATGACGAAATTCGTGATTCAATAGGCTTTGCCGTTTAACCACTTTGACAACCCATGGTTAACGACCATGTTTTGAGAGACGCTTCAACCTCGCTACACTCACATAAGTCGTAAGTCGTACTAACCTTTAGAGGTCATTGTTTGAAATTGTGGAATTATGCAAGAAGTGATTTAATTAAATATTTTGGAACTTTAAAAACCGGTGTGAGCCTAACTAGTGATGTCTGGTCGGCGCCACATGGTTTACCGGAATCATACCTTTGCGTCACCGCTCGTTGGGTCAATCTGGTATCTTGGCAAATGATGTAACGCACCATCGCGCTTGAAAACTTTCCGTATCCATATATCGGTCAAAAATTGTTTACAATTCTTGATTATATAATAACAAATTTAATTTAAAAAGAAAAATATTTTCAATGTCTTTTGATAATGCCACAAGCAATACCGTGGCGGTTGAGAAACTAAAAATAAAGCACGAACCGCCCTGTTAAGACAACTTTTTCCATACTCACTATGTCGCTCATATTATTTACTTAGTTGTTCAAGATGGGCTTAAGAATGATATCATTGCGGAAGGTATAAAAGTTTTTAGATTATTGTTATAAGATACTTTTAGAAGTGGCAAATGTAAAGAAACGGGTAAAAGAGCTTTAGGTCTCAATTGGGACGTACCCACCCGTAGAAATTCGACTTGTCATATGCGCGAGTGTGATATAAAACAAAAAGATTGTTTAAAAGTCTTTCATCGTACTCTTTCGAATGTTTTTGAGGCTGATATGTTTCCGGATGAAGCTTGGACCACCATATAACAAAATGCCAAGTTTCTTGGCATTTTAAAAACCGCAACCACTAGATTATCGGATGTTACTATCCCACTAGTAGTTGTATGATTTTCGAATTGTACTTTATGTCTTAAGCTTTTAAAAATTATAAGTATAAAAGTCATGCTTTCTCACAGATGAGTTCACTGATGGAAGATAAATTTAGAAAATATTTTTAAGAAATAGCTCTGATTTTTACATGTGTCGTCGCTTTAAACCTATTTGTAAATGCTCCCGGGGGTTGAGGGTTTGATACAAGAAATTTTTGACAATTTGGATATGCATGAGATCGATCAAAGTTTGCTAAAAAATGCTTTGGCTTCTTCCAACAAGTCTCTCAAAGAAATTTGAACTAAGATTAAATAACTTAAACTACTAAACAACAATCCAACTTAAAATTAAACTACTTAAACTACTAAACAACATTTAAATTTCAACCACTCTTGGTTTACCAAACTCCGAACAACTCCCAAATAGCTAATTTACCAAAAGGTCTTCCATTTTCCCTTGCACAAAGCACACATGCTTCTTCAATAACACAGGGTCGGTGTTCGTTCAAAATATCCCCAAATCCCTATTCAGCCCACCGTGCATAATATAGCTCTTGAAACCTTTTGAAGAATTCTTCTTATACGATTCTTCTTTGTTGGTATTTGATTCCTTGTACGCCCGGCTGTAAAGCCCATCTCCTCATCAAATTTATCCTTAGCGCGGTCCCAAAAATCAAGACCCGGTTCTTGTGCACCTCTACTTGCATTCTCATTCTTAACGTGTAGAAGACACTTTCCCAAGAGATACTCCTCGTCGTTGGTCAATGAGACATTAATAACATTACCATAATAAACAACCACTTTAGCATAATGACGAACATTTTATTACATAAATGATAAACATTATATTTAACATTAAAAAGTAAATAACCAACACCGTTCGTCGTCTTTCATGCTACTCTCTACGCAACTATGCCCATTAGGCTTTGTTTTGGCGAGTTGCAAAGCTGGACGATTCTCCCGCTTTCATTACGTCTAAACGTTTTTTTTTCGGCCATTACTTGTTGGTATGTTTTCTCAAAGTGGAATTTGACACCGCCTTCAGAAACTTCCCACAGTATTTACATCGAGCCATCTTTGTTGTGTTCGTCATAACACACAAGTCGTAGTGTTCCAAACCTTCGGGTTTCTTGGGTTTCGATTATCATAACAACTTCATCATTAGACACCATTGGATTGATTACCGATTTGAGCAGGTTTGCGTTTTAAAGTGGTTAAATTAAACCTAAGCCTAGCCTACATATTTATAGTATGTGAAGGTGTATTTATGGTCCATAACCGGTTCCCAGCGTTTCAAAAACAATAATATAGCCGCTGGAATCAGTTCCAACGGTTAAAAACATATTTTAATCATTAAAATTTAAAAAATCTGGTTGTACCCGTTTTTCAAGTAGGAACCGAACCCGGCCCTACGTTACCCGGTTTTAGTAGGTACAAATATTTGTCTGCCAGGTCAGGTCCGGTTCCTACCCGGTCAAAAAATACCTAGTTTAAACCCAGTTTGTGGCTTTGTGCACATCTAGTTTCATCTTTACCCCTAACTTTATTAATATCCAACCTTAACCCCCTATATTCTTTTATTAAGTAAAATTGAACCAAAAGTTAAAACACAACAAATTTACCATTTTGCACAAAGTATCATCTTTTTAAATACAACATACTTTGCAAGTGTTCTTCACATAGAACCAATACTATACGACAACAATCGGATCAAGTTTAAAACAACAAAAAAATAAAATCAACAATTACAAAACGAAAAGAAAAATATTCAAAAGAAATCAAATTCAAGATAATTATCAGCTCCCTTCTTCTCCGGTGTTGCAGCCGCACCCGCCACCGCCACCCCCTTCTTCTCACCGGATTCCACCACTGGTCCCGCCGACACCCGCTCATACTCCACCGGTCTCGGGACCTCAGGCGGGCTAGCACACCGAATCAAAGCCCAGTTAACGCCTTCAAAGAACGGGTGTTGCTTAATCTCAGTAGCTCCTCGTTTATATGCCAACCGATACTGCGGTTCTTTAACCAACAACCCTCTAATCAAATCACGGGCCGAAAAGCTAACCACCGGTGACTCAGGAAACCGCAACGGTTGACCCACCACATTCATCAAAGTGGCCCGATTACCCGACCCTTTAAAAGGCGTTTTACCGAACAATAACTCATACAAAAATATCCCGAGAGTCCACCAGTCAACTGCGCTGCCATGCCCCTCGTTTTTAATAATCTCGGGAGCTAAATACTCGTGGGTCCCGACAAACGACATGGAACGGGCCCCGGTGGGTTCTGCCATGAGCTCTGGCAACGGGGTGACTTGGTGTCGGATTTCGGGCTTTGTTTTCTGTTTTAAACTTGCACTTTTTGATTCTTTTTTGGATTTGCTCTTGAAGAATTTGGGAGAGAAACATGATGTGGGGACCACGCACGACGGTTGGATACATGAAGTGGGCTCCATGCATGCGGGTTGGGCAAAGTAATTTGAAGATTTTCTGAGCGGGTCAGTGTCGAGAGATGCTGATTTGATAAGCGTTGGGCTAACCGAGCAACGAAGTGAAAGGTCAAAGTCCGAGAGCATTATGTGGCCGTCTTCTCGGACTAAAACGTTTTCGGGTTTTAGGTCGCGGTAAATGATCCCGAGCATGTGGAGGTATTCCATTGCAAGGAGAATTTCTGCAACATAAAACCTGCAATAAAAGTTTGATATTAAAAAACTATACAAGAATAGATATATTTACGAACTGGCTGATTCAGGTTATTTCTATCTCAAACGGGTATGTGGTCAAACAAAGCAGGTTGAAAGTCAAACGGGTATCACAGGCTGGTGAGTTGAATAGCTGAACTCAGGCACGGTCCATACATTTATGTGTGTCAAAGATATCAAATCCTAACCCGGACACACTTAGATTGTGTAACCTGTACCTGACCGGTTAAACCAACTTATATAAATGAGTAAGATGGGTTGGCATGTTGTAAACAGGCAGTAATCAGGCTCTATATGTGTTGTAAACGGGTTGTTGGGTCAAAATGTTAAATTCAACGGGATGGTGTATCGACCTAGGTTAAACAGGTGAACCCGGATACAACCTGTTTATTAAATTTGATTGATAATTATTCTGTTTCGTTCTCGTGTCGTGTTTTGGGTCGTGTCAGAAACTGCCACCTCAGTAAGGTGGTGTACTGTTAACGCATAAACTGGAAGCTCGTAAATCATTTTATTCAAAAAAATATTGGGCTGCTATATAAATAATATAAAGTTTTAGACCTGACGTAAAAAGGCTGCCAGTCTGGCCTGTTACCAAACATGTTTGACATGTCCATTTTGCCACCTCGGCTCTAACTACCACATGCCCAAATAATTGCAAGGCAAGGAAACTATAAACCACATACCGAAAAGAGAACTATCACCCGTAACTACCTTAAGGGTGTTTGGGTGTGCGTTTTTTGTGACTTCAATAATTTAAATAATCAAATTTATTAAAACCGGGGATATTTTTTTAAAGCGTTTGGAACAACCCCCAATACCTGAATGAGCTTCCTGAGACGGGATATCAACCGTCCATACTGATCCTGACGCTCCAGGCCTAACTCACTCAGGAACACCATCAAGGAGCTCCGTATTTACCCCTCCATATTTCATAATATCTTACTTACTATTTCAATGAACAAAAAGTTCTCATATTTACCTATTTCATGTTTCACTGATAAACAAAGTGAACGACATGCATTGAGTCACAATTTCACACTAATAAAGTCGTTTTCCATTTCGTTTATTCAGTGAAACAGCATGCTATAACTGATTTTATTATATCCACTATGAAATTGGTAGGTATGAGAAAATGTTATGTATGATAATAATGCATAATATTATTTCGTAATAGTTCTGGACAAAGCATGTTTTGGGCTGAGATCGGCATTATCGAGCTCAATCTTGCTCGTGAGCCTAAACAAGCTTACAAGCCTATAATTTAAACAACTTCTATTTGATATATTAAATATATTTTTACAATAATTATTATTATAACTAACTTATGTAATATATAAACTTATAATTAAAGTATACATGAAAAATAATTACAAAGCTATATAAATTAATTAATAAAAAAATAAACGATCAAACTTGAGCTTGAAACACTACTCACGAGCCAAGCTGAGCTCGAGCCTAGTAGAACAAGGCCTTAATTCAACTCGACTTGTCTTGTTTAGACCCCTAAATCACCACCTCTAATAATAATAAATCTAAAGAATGAAAAGATAAAACAAAAGAGAGAAAGAATCATACTTTACAGCTTGTTCACAAAACCGCTTCCCGGGCTGCCTTTGTCTAAGAGTATGCAAATCACCACCAGGGCAAAACTCCATAACCAAACACGAGAACTTATCGGTCTCAAAATGAGAATACAAAGTTGGAAGAAACGGGTGATCCAACGATTGCAAAATCTCTCGTTCCGTTTGGGCCCGCAACAGTTTCTTACGGCTTTCTAACGACACTTTATCCATAACTTTCATTGCAAAATAAGATTTAGTACCACTAAGTTCAGAAAGATAAACACTCCCAATATCACCACAACCTAACCGTTTCAACAGCCGAAAATGGTTCAAACCCAAAACCCCGTCTTTTGATCTAACGGCTTGGATCGCTTCCCATCTTGAATCGTTTGATTTGTGGGGTTTGTTCATGTTACTACTTAAACTACTGCAACTACTTTCATCACTTACATCAGTACTTGTACTTCCCCTACACATACTACTTTTACCACTTTCAACAAGCTCGGTTTTTTCACTCGTTTTTGCGCTTGCGCTAGTATTTTCTTTTTGTCCCGTTAAAGGTTTTTCTTGATCGGACGGTTCTTGATGTTTTTGACACTTTTTGGGCTCAGGTTCAGGTTTCTTTTCATTGGATTTTGTTGGAGTTGTTGGCTCTAAATTGCTAAGATTTTCTCCTGGTGATTTGCTGCTAACGGTTTTGGTAATAGATTTTGTATCCATATTTTAAGAATTTGCAAAGTCCTTTTGATCAAACTGAGATTCAGAGTCACTGCAACATCTACAACAAGCAAATAGAACTAATTAGAATAATGATTCACAACAAGATGTAAAGGTGGATATTAAAAAGAAAGATTGAACATATTGAACGAATAAAAAAAATTAATAAACTATGGATGGAAATCTAAATAGGGTCATATAAAGTTATTAATATATCATACAAATATACCCGGATATTATGACTAGTTCATCAAGAAATGGGTTGCTTTGGGTAAAAAAGATTTGCTTGAAGGTTCATGTGGTCTACTAAAATCATACAACATAATGGTTCATATTATATGTGTACCAGAATCACTATCAAGAAACAATAAATGGAAATATAAAGTTAGGAATTAAAAGTTTTGGTGATTTATCATAAAACTTATTTGTACGCCAAATCACTGTCAAAATCAAATTTAAAAAAAAAGTCACAAAATCTCTAACAACTCGAAATGGAAAAACTAGGCAATTTTTCTTGCAAGTAACTTGCACACGAAACGTCAAGAACAAATTAAGAAAGCTAAAAAATCTGAAACGACCAGAAACGGAAAAGTTAGGCAATATGTCACGGACGTAATTTACACGCCAAATGCCAAGAACAAATTAAGAAAGTCACAAAATCTCAAACAACTAGAAATGGTAAAATTTAAAGAAACTATCACGGACGTAATTCGCACACCAAATGTCATGAACAAATTAAGAAAGTTGCAAAATCTCAAACAAATAAAAAAAAACAAGTTCAACAAAACTAAATCACCATCAACAAACAAATCAAGAAAGTTACAAACTTTCAAACAAGAAACTATGAAGTGAAATCAATTGAACCCAAAAATGCACTGGGATCTAGATTTAAATTATTCCACAACCTAAAATTAGAAATAATACCTCAAATTAGAAATGCAACACTGCAACCTCAAACTAGAGCCTGAATGAGGTGTCTGACACCAATTAATTAATCAAGAAACCATTAAATGAATTTAGTAATTAAGAAATGATATTATATATCAACCAAAGCAACAAT
This sequence comes from Bidens hawaiensis, assembly GCF_021521415.1. Lineage (NCBI taxonomy): Eukaryota > Viridiplantae > Streptophyta > Magnoliopsida > Asterales > Asteraceae > Bidens > Bidens hawaiensis. The sequence goes on along the minus strand of NW_027493477.1, from coordinate 273,450 downwards.
ATAAGAAGAGACCCATGAATAAGAGGGAAAAAAGGTAAAAAAAGCAAAAGGGTATGTGAAAAGCAGACAGATCTCACCCACCATCTCTTCCATTTAAACAAACCTTTACCACAACCATCCCCACAAGAAAAACCCTAATCCTAAAATCAATCAACAACACATGAAAAGCAAAACCCACTTGCAGTAACAATCAAAAGACTCTATTTCAAAAGTATAAAACAAAAGTCGCCTAAAAACATAACAAAGTTCAAAACTTTAAGGCTTTGGTGAGCCCAAAACCAAGAACCAGATGAAGCCCACTTGCAGAAACAATCAAAACACCATATTTCATGATTATAACTCAAAACAGACCTGAAGTGGTGATAAAGATCAAAACTTTATGGGTTTGGTGAGCCTTGGATCAAGAATCAGATGTAGTTGAGTGAGCTCTGAGTTCCAAATTTGTGGTGGGTGATTGTGCAAATGAGGAGAGAGAGAGAAAGCAAATTGGGAGTTGGGTGACTGTGTAATTGAGGAGAGAGAAGGTAAAGTTAAAGGCTTGCCACGTTCTTCATATTATTTTATTTTTATTTTTATTTTTATTTTTATTTTTATTTTTATTTTTATTTTGTATTTTTATATTATTTGGCTCAATGTTGAGCAATAGGGGCAACGATTTATATGGACGATATGAAGGATGACCATAGTTTGTCAGGGTTTGAGTCCTGATCTCACCCGGTTTTGTTAGCTCCTTGCTGTCATGTCATTTGGCGGGCGTAGGAGTCGGGTTTTATCCAGGGAATCCCTCAATAAGTGGACCGCTAGCGGCTCCGTCCGTCCGGACTCGTGACCAGCTTGGGCTACCTTTAGCCAATGGGGGCCACGTACGGAGTACCAGGCTTACTTAGTTGGTAAGGAAAGAAAACATATGGTTCCACCCTATACATTTAGACTGTATGCTATGGTGGGGGGCTTCGAAGCACCTCCATAGTGCCACGTCAGCGTTACGTGGGCACTGGGGGCATCGAAGCCTCGGGGCATAATGTCTCTCTATGGTGAGGGGGCTTCGAAGCCCAACCTTTTTTCTTTTTTTCTTTTATAAAACAAAAAAACCAATACAATAATATATAATACAATAATAAAAAAATACAATAATACTAACATACAAAATAAATTAAATAATTAAACATATAAAAAAATTACAGCTATTTTTCGTCGTCGTCCTCACCGGCATCTTGCTTATTACTCCAAATATGTTCAACTAAATCCGATCGAAGGCTAAAATTATGGTTTATAAGTTTTAAATTACTTAAAAAGCAAGTGTCCTAATTTGTTAATGTCTCATGCATTATATACAGTATAAATATAGATAATTAATTATTTTTTAGATTTTTACGAGCCTAACGGATATCGAAGCGGATCCGGATACCCGGTCTGTAAACCTAACAAAAAGAAAAGCTAAAGAGGGAAAAGTGGTTAGGATAAAATTGAGGAACTCCCCCGTCAAGAAATTGGATCAAAAGATATTACGTTTTATGGGAAAATCGATTCCATCTTCACCAACGCTTCAAAATTTCGCTCGTATCATAACATCCGACCAATCCAAACGGGTCGCTAAATCCGTTTCCAACAAAACTTGGGTTGTCCCTCCGCTCGAACCCGCCAAGCCCAGGGGGATCCGGATTGTTCATTCTGAGAAACAACAGCAGAGATTGTTCATTCTGAGAACCCGCCAAACATTTGGTTACAAAGAGTCGAAGAATCTCGTCTATCTTCTGCATTGTCGGACGTCATTGCACTCATCAATGACCAATATTGATGATTGATTATCCTTTAATCATTACAGCCAGATAAGTATAAACCCCGGCATTCTCCTTTCGGTGGCCACATTGATATACACATAAATGACAAATCGTTATTGGTTGTACAAGCATAACGAGTTGGTTCAATCGGGGTGAAGCATGAATCGAAAACTTATGGTATATCAGTCATGTGTGTACCATTGTTAATCTCTAATCGGGCACATACTTTTCAAAATCTCAACATGTGGAGTTGGTAGTTTATTCATACTCAATTTCCACACAACTTAAGAGGCATGTATCCCTCCTTGGTGGAGCCTTGGCGGATTCAAATTATGTGTTGAATGATGAATCAGGAGCATTGTGACATGATCCATCTAAATTTTAAGTCAGGACGTCTATAGCACTTTTGGTGTTTCAAGATCATTCCTTAGATTACTCTGAATATTACTTGGTACATATGTATAAAGATTGCTTTGGAGATATCATCTAAATATGCTATATACTTTGTGGAATACTCTAGTTTAGGACATTTTATATTAAGAAGGTAAGTGTGGTGGGCATTTGCCAACTGGCCCAACTATGAATATGTGATGCCTACTAAGCTTCCAAGCTTACCTTGTATAGATTTTGTGTAAGTTCTCTTTGTAATATGTAAAGGCAAATTCTTTGGTTGCTTGATCTTGCATTATGATATGGTTGCTTTGAATCGATGCCAAGTCGGGCTGACATGTTGATCTTAGAAGAAGTCTAAGAGGCGCACAAATCACTAAAGGAACCACTCCGAGATAGAAGAGTACTGTAACTCATAAGTTCTTTGCAAAGCTTTCCATGTAAATTATATTTGTAAATTGTAAGTAACAAAGCTTATTTGGTTACTTATCTTGCGTTCCATATCTTGTCATTAAGAAGCGTTGCTAAGTTGGCAAAAGATTGATCATAAAACATATCTAAAGGTTGCGCAGCTATCAAAAGAATCACTATGTGAGAGTTGGTTGTCTAATCCTGTCAGAAATTGAATGGTATGATTGTTATTGAACAAAAAAGATTAAAAACCGAGTGATTCTTACAAGAAGGGTTGAACCCTAGAACAACCAAAAGGATTAACGACTACATTGTTGATACTTCTTATGTCTCCTTGACTCTAGCCAAAGTCTCAATTTATAGCGGGTGTTTTTAGAAGAAAGAGCCGCTAGAACCAATCACAAAACCTTCCACAATCTTTGGTTAGGGTTTCCATACAAAACCCCGATGATGCAAGAAGAAAACCAGTCTTGAGGCAACCCACCAATGAGGCCCACATGCAAAACAAAAAAATAAGAAAAAGCCCAATATAAGAGGTGGACAAATAAAAAATAATTAGAACCATAAATAAATTTAGCATGGATTATTAAATTGAAAGAGGAAATAGAGTATATTTTTAACACCCCCCTCAATTTGATAATCCATATATATCATGTATAGATAATTTATTAATTACAAAAAAACGATGCCAACATACAAGGAGTTGTTTATAACTCCATAAACAAAAACACATAAGACACCACATTCTGATTAAAAGATATATGATTTATAACAAAGTAAGATTTACCAATTTCAAAAAAACTAATCAAACAAGGAATCACAAGATCCTACAAAGATAAAAGAGACATAAAAAAATCCCACAAAACATATCATAATTTCCGATAACCACCATAAAATATAACAATCATATAAAATGTTTCAACTTTCAAAAACATAAGATTGCAAAAAGATATCACATACACATATGATAACACAAAGTCACAAGACTTTTAAAAGATCAGAACCAAGTCTGAAAAAACAAGAGTTTGTGAAAAACTTAAAGACTAATTCATTTGATCAAAAGCTTTTACAATTTTACAAGGGAAACTTTCTTGTAAAGAACTTAAAGACTAATTTGGTTCAAGCAAAAACTTTTACGACTTCACAAAAAATGAATCACACGATTCAAACAAAAAGTCACATGACTTTTAGAGTTCAGAACTATATCTAAAAAAAAAAGAGTTGTGAAGAACTTAAAGACTAATTCACTTGATCAAAAACTTTTACAATTTTACAAGAGAAACTTTCTTGTAAAGAACATAAAGACTAATTTGATTCAAGCAAAAACTTTTACGACTTCACAAAAAATAATTGAATCATAAAATTCAAAAGATAAGTCATACGACTTTTGAACTTTAGAGTCATGTCTGCAAGATTTGTGAGGTACATAAAGACTAATTTAACTTGATCAAAAACTATTACAACTTTACAAGAAACATATAACACTTGTAAAGAACATAAAGACTAATTTGAATCAAACAAAAAACTTTGACAACCTCACAAATAAAAATGAATCATAAGATTCAATAAATATCATAAGTATATCTGATAAGACAAAAAAAATCACATGACTTTTATAAAAGATGGATCACAAGATCTCTAGAAGAGTAACAGAAATATAAAATATCTGATAAGAAAAGTCACATGAATTTTTTTAATTATTTTAAAGACAAAGTCACACAACTTTTAAAGAAAGACGAATCACAAGATTCTATAAGACAAGTGAGATAGCAATAAGGATAGCACAAGCTATATCAAATCAGAAACACACAGCCAAACAGATACCAGTTAAACACAAAATCACAAGATTTGCAGCCAGAAGAAATATCTCACTATAGAGAAAACTGTCTGAAAATTAAGAACAGTCTTGATAAACAATTTAGAAACAAGATTATAGACGATAAGGCATATGGGTCAAGCAAATCATCATGAAAACATATATGCTAGTAAGCCAAATAAATTCCTTCATGATAAATATAACACCCATCAACATGCATGATCTAAAAACATAAATAAAGTTGAATCAAAAGTCAGTTAAACAAAAAACATTTGAAAGTATTTTTTTTTCCAACAAAAAATCAATCAGAAGACCAGAAAAGATTGATTATGTCAAATCTTAACGTGCTTAAAAACACAGAAATTGCCATTTTACCAAAGCAAAACAACAAAGTTTATTTGAACATCTTTTAACTTGTTGCAACAAGAACAAGACATTTAAACACTCATCCAACACATCCAAAGAACATTAAATAGTGATTAAGTTTGTGAATAAACCAACAGAAAAAAACCATTCCATATTTGCCCTTACAACATTCAAACACTTCAAAAAACTAAATATGAAACAGAAAAACCAACCTGCCATTTTTTCAGCCCAATGTGCAGCAACTAGTTAGTTAAGCAAACCGAAAATGCCAATTGTTTATGAGATTGAGAATACCAACAAAGCAGCAGGTTGTAAACACAAAAGCACACAATTAACAACAGCTAGCTAAAGAGAAAGCATGCAATATATCAAAACAAATCAGTCCCAAATAGAAGGAAAACAAATCTAAACAAGCTAATTAGATCCTAATTAACGAAAGCTGAACGATCCACTTTAGTGATGGAATCAGATTGATCGAATATGCTACCATGTATGAGACATGTTTAATCGATCGCAGATATAAAACAATGGAATACCAAGTTCGAATCAAATCAATCATGGGGTAAGCCAACAATGGCAGCAGAGAAATAGCAAGATAATTTTTTTTAGTAAAAAATCCCAAATCAAACCAACGATCAAATATACCAATCTATGAACAATAGGCAAACACACAAGTTTACGTAACAAGAAAGGCTGAACTAGAATAAGATTGGATCATATTGACCTTACTCCCCACTCAATCTTATTCGGAATTTATAGCACAACACCAAGTAATAATTATATTAAGGCAGCAGAAAAAAAATTAACACATAGCATTTAAAAAGACCAAACCAAAGAACAATCTCAATCAGATCGGAGTTACGATTCAATCATACCATAATAGTTGTTTTTCTTTTCTTTTCTTTTTTTTTTCTTCAAAAAAAATTCTAACATCAAATAAGCATATCTAATAAGATAAAATATTAGAGTCCTAAGATTCAGACAACAATTTTTTTTTTCAAAGGACTAGTTTGAAAATAATGAGGATCACATTATCCTCATCAGACAACAATAATTAAAGATCGTATATTTTTTTAATTTAAAAGAAAACCACAAGTAAAAAAATTCAAACACATCTAGACATTTCAAAGGCATGCTTTAGAACACATTTTTTTTTTCTTAAATAGAACACCAAAAACCATATTTCAAGTGAAAACCAATATCTCAGGAGCAAACATACAGATTTAGAGTTGGTTAAACTACTCATTTGCATGAATGCTATCAAATAAAGATTTGCTGCAGCATGAAACAAAAGCTAAAACTATTTGCCACAAAGATCCATTTACCAACAGACAGTGATAATTGTGAAAGGATTGGTGAACAAATTGGAATTATATAATTATAGTAGAATGAATCTAGCAAAATGTAGAATGCCATTTAACGCTTACTAACCAAAGGAACTAACCACAATTCAGAGCTAGCTTATGTGCACACATTCAAGATAAATTTGTATCAAAAAACAAAAAGAGAAACAATAAGAAAGACTTTCATTTTCATTTTTTTTAAACTTTTATTGATGAAAGCTACACCATACACCAAAAATATTAAATAAACAAGCAAGCAGACAACAAATAGACATAAAATTTTAAAGAAAAGATTGAACGAAAATGAATTAATTACCTGATGTGAAATGAAAATTAAGCAACATTAATAAGCAATCTGCAGACCTCTTATAGCTTTGAACTTTTGAGCAACTTGAACCCTTAAACACCGTAGTAGTGAAAAGCCAAGCATAGAAGTGGATTCCTAAGAACCCTTAATCGACCAGAGGTGACCCGAAAGAACAGAACACAGAGTAAGCTGTGATCGGAACATGAAAGATAGGGGACCAAAAAAACTAATGTGGTCAATCTTCAATAATACGCAACAAACTTGTAGTGAAAAAGAACCAGGAAGTAATCTCCAAATCAATTTAATTTGCAGTCACAATACACGGCAACAGATCACGGGAAACAAGGCAATTAAGCAGCACACTTGTAGACTTTAACCACGAAACTAGTGAAGCAATTCACCAATACGAGTACACAATTCCAAAAAAGAAATAGGACAGATCTCAAGCACCAAACAAGAAACAGATTTCAAATCGGTTGCAAATAAGGCTAGAACGAATTTTAAACAAAAAGGCAATCCCAGTGCTTTAACCCTCAACAGTAAGTCCCCAAACAGTTACAAAAGTGGGAAAGAACACTCCTTTTAATCAAACCATAAAATGTCATGTAAATTGGCAGTGACTTTGGGTAAGCAAATTTAGTTGACCATTTTTTTTCTCCTTTTTCAAATGATAAACGTGAATAACCAGAAGGCAAACCTTTTTGATTGAAAAAAAAGGAACTCTTAATTTGCGAGATAGGAACGGGACCGAGAATTCACAATATTTCACTTTGACAATCAGACAAACGAAAAAAAAAAACCAATAACACAAACAAATTAGTGGAACAAATAATTTGTAAATTAACGAGCCTAAAGCTCTGATACCATGTCAGGAATTGAATGGTATGATTGTTATTGAACAAAAAAGATTAAAAACCGAATGATTCTTACAAGAAGGGTTGAACCCTAGAACAACCAAAAGGATTAACGACTACATTGTTGATACTTCTTATGTCTCCTTGACTCTAGCCAAAGTCTCAATTTATAGCATGTTATAACTTCTTTGAATTTATGTGAATCATGAGGTAAGCATGATAATGCCCTTATATATACGGGGCATTGGTTCTGACCTGTACATCATAGTTTTAGCTTTTTACGGCCATGTGAATATTTTCTTTATCATGTCTTGCCTAAAACCAAATTGAGAGTAATTTCTTTTCCTCTTCTATTTTTTTTTAGTTAAGGATAAATATCTTATATGTCATTCAAACTTAGAAAATATCATTTCCTCCAACAAATCGGTTAAAATATCAAATTTACCTATTTCATTAAAAACAATTTAAGAAATAAGCATTTTACTCTTGATTTTTTTTCCAATAAAATTTCTATTTATCCGTTTTGAACTATAAAATATCTTAACTTTCAAGACCTTTTTATTTACCAATAAACAAGAGTTTTCTCAAAATACTGTATTTATCCAATTTTATTTAATGATTTTCTTTTATAGCATGCATACTATGAAACTATGACACCCTTGTACTCGATGGGGCCATCAAGTCAGCAGGTGGGATACCAACTTATGCAACGAAATATAAAATTGGTAAGTAGCGGACTACCCAATAATGATTTAACTAAAGTCAAGCCTTCATTACTAGTCAACCATTCAATAAAATATCAGTCTCTAAATCATCACCAATTATACAAATAGTAAATTGTTTAACCATCATCACTCAAAACAGATAGAATTATCTAAACAGTAAGCATAATCATTACTCCGAGTACATATATATCCATCACTCGATAAGCAACTTTTCGATCTAAGGGCAATCCTCCTAGTCCACAAGCCATTCTATCAATGGGGACCCTACGCCTGATTCATTCTCTTAGAGCGCGTTCGTTTCATGGACTTTTTTTAAAGGGATTGGAATTGAAATGAAATGGAATGTTTGAGAATCCCTATCATGTGTTTGGTTGGTTAATATGTATTGGAATTGGTTTCGAGCTGACACGAGTTTTCGCACTGGACGGGTTGGGTTTCGATTTCCTTTGTTTCTTTTTGGTCGGTTTCGGAGCACTAAACGGGTTGGGTTTCGGTTTCTTTTGTTTGTTTGTGGTCGGTTATGGATTCGTTTTCGGCGTTGTGGTCGGTTTTTTCAGTTTCATTTCTGTTCGGTTTCAGTTTTTTTGTTTCGTTTTGATCGATCTTTTTGGTTTCCATCAATTCGGTTCAGTTTTGTGTTTCGTTTTCGTCGACTTTCGGTTTCGGTTCATTCTCGGGTTTTTTTTTAGAACGAGGGTAAAGGCGGAAATGTTTTAGTTTTTTTACATTTTTTGTTTTTATATATATTTTGAGTTATTATTTTTTTATTAATTTTTTTGATTTTTTAAGGGTTTTTATTGTTAATAAGAAAATCCTTCATTTTCCATAACAATCCTTACAAAATAGGTGAGATTTTAAAATCCCATGAAATGTGGGATTTGATGGGATTTAGTTTCCATTCTCATTCTTTCATTTAATGAAACGAACATATCAATTCATGGGATTTAAAATCTCATTCCTTAGAATTTCTTTCAAATCCTTGAAAAAAATATGCCCTTAGTATTCCCTGAAACATGCTAAAAAAATAAATGATAGCTATAAAGCCGGTAAGTCCATAAAATAAGACACGATCAACAAGTAAGCAACCGGTGAATATAAGCAACCGAAAATATAAACTCACACAATCAAACCATAAATTTCATAAAATAATCAGGTCCCTTAACAGACACTCGTCCACAAGGAAGCCGGCATCTTAACAATAGTATTGAGTATTAGAATTTAATTATGCATACATATTGTTAGAAAAGGAAAAAATAAATGGAGAAATTAGTGGGGTCAACCATAATCATCATATCTCATTCCATTTTAAAGATCAATCACAACGGATCTTTACACCAAAGTTACAGCCAATCAATTATGTATTTCCTTGTTTTTATATATTCTTTCAACTAATCTTTCAATTATTTATGTACTCTAATCATTGTAAGAAATGCAATACAACCAAACTAATTCAATTATATACTTCTCTTAATATCATTGTCAAACATGGTATCAGAGCAGTGAATGATCTTAGGATTAATTAATAATGATGCCCTTTCAACCCAAATCGCAAACCTCTTGAATGGCCTCAACCTTCAAAACCAAAACCTTCAACAACAAACCCAAAAACAAACCGTTTCTGATAGTCTAAAAATCAGCCTCAAACTTAATAGCCAAAACTATGCCCTTTGGGCCCGAATGATTCGTGTAGCAATCGGGGGGAAATCAAAAGCACTCTTGAGCCATATATCGGGAACACCAGCACCACCAGACCCTACTGATGAGAAGTACGAACAGTGGGAACAAGATGATCTCGTGGTGTTCTCGTGGCTCATACAAAATATTGAGCCGTCGCTTGCAAGTAACCTTACGGAGTTTCCCATAGCCAAATCGTTGTGGGATGCCCTCGTGGTCACATATAGTTGCGAGAAAGACAAATTGCAGACCTTTGATTTACATGTCAAAGCTAACGAAATTAAACAAAGTAATGTACCTCTTGAAGATTTCTGGATTGTAATGCAGGCATATGGGGCGAAATTGAACGAAGAGATCGAAATCTATAACAAACCATAATAAGAAATAAAATAATCAAAGAAAGAAATGAAGAAATGAGAAGGAAAAGAGAAGAAATAAAAAGGAAGAATGAAAAATATAAAGGAAAATGTCACACCCCGACCAAAGGCGGCGGAACATGCCGAGGTGTAATGATTGTCCATAAGCACATGACACTAATTAAAGTGACTGTATTTAATAAACTCATTTCATTTCACAACATCGAAAATGTCACATAACAATTATCCATAAAATAACCATGAACAAGATATCACAAAATATGGCAAATTGATATTGTTCATTTTTACTAATATCCTAAGGTCTTTGATGTCGTTTTCTTCACAATCATAAATCAACCAAGATGCAAACCTGCAACATTTCATAAAATAAAGTTTGTCAACACAAAGGTCGGTGAGCAATTCATAAGTTTAATCATATTGGTATATAATAAAGATAGCCACAAAACTTGCATACGAAACGATAAATAAAAGTGGTAATTTGGATAAATAGATATCGCTAAACATATTAGCGACACCTAGCTATAAGGGGATGCCAAATAGTCTAGGATTTTATAGTTATCGTTAATTGCATTACGTTAACGACACCTTGCTATAAGGGGATGCCAAATAGTCTAGGATTTTATAGTTCCACCAACCAAAAGCGATAAACACATAGGCATATAAGCATAGAACACCAAATCGAGCAATTATTTAGGTAAAGTATACAACTACGTTTGTGGTTTAAGATTCAAATATAAAGCATTTTGTTGAATAAGTATGAAATGTCACCCCCAAAATAAAAGATGGAAAATGGGGTATGAAGTACTCACCTTCAAGTGGTAAACTTGAAAGATGATAATTTGGAGATTTGTCGGAACGACGAGTTTAACGCACAATGCCTAAAAAGAAAAGAAGTCTTGAATTTAGAAAGGTTGTCTTGAAGGTCTTTAAACAAAATAAATGTTGAGAAATATAAATAATTAAAGTTCAAGGTTTAAAATGTGACTATTTAAGAATTTATAATAATAACCCTTTAAAAATGTAAGTTTGCTCGAAACCGGGTTAAAGTATCTAACCTTAATATTTACTCAACCTATGTTAAATAATAAGGTGGGTAAAATGCAAGAATGCAAATTCCTTTGGAATAAAGATACTAAAACGGGTTTTTTTTATCGAGTGTTCGGGTTGTCGGTTCGGGTCTTGATAATTGGTCAAACCCAAAGTCAACTTTCCAAAATATTGAATGTTATGAGATAACTCAATAAAATTTAATAAGACTTAACCAAGTATGTAGTTCCATTGTTTTAGAACTAACAACGCACGTTAAGCGAGTGTTCGGTTTTGTCGGTCCAAACTTTGTTATGAGATCAAGTTGGATCCAACATTTCCAAGTACTTAAGAAAATATTTAAAAATCAATTTGTAACTATTTTTAAAGAAATATACAAGTCTTGATGGCTAAAAAAAACACACTTGTGTGTCTTAAGCGAGCAAGAATCGGTTTGGTTCGGTTTCCATCTTACAACAAGTTCATAGATGGTTTCCACATGTCCAAACACTAAATAACTTGTATAATAATGTACAAATAAAAAAATACCAAAAGTTAACAATAAAGTCTTTAAACAAAAGTTCGGTTTTCGGTTCGGATCGTGTTTCGGGTTAAGACCGAGGTAAGATTCTACAAACCCATAACCATAGAATTTGTAAAAATGATTTTAGAAACTTAGATCTAACACTAAGTATGTTTAAACAAGCAAAACTAGTAACAAAGTTCGGTTTACGGTTTAGAGCTATTTACGGTTAAACCGAAGCATAGACTCTTAATAACCCATAACCATGGAACTTGTAAACATGACCAAAAAACTAAAATAAGCAAGATTAATATGTATGAACAAGTTATATAGATGTATATATATCAAGGACACGAAATCCTCCTTGCCTTATGGGGTCCGAAACCTCACCGACCGGAATCGGAGAAGTAACTACCAAAGGTAAACAAGGGGTGTATATTATATATATATTGCACAACCATAAACAAGTATTAATAAGGCTACATAAACTAATTAAGATGAAAGACCAAAATCCTTCAAGAACACTTAAGAAGATAACCTTGAATCTTTGATGTTTGAAAGAGTTTTTTTTTTGGAGTTGTAGCAAGGGAAAATGAAGAGGAAAGGTGGTGTATATATATAGGGTAATGTTGGTGGTCAAATATGGGTGTGAGACACAAGAGTTTTCATGCAAAATGGATCAAGACAAAAAAACAAAACAACAAAAAAATAAATAAATAAATAAATAAAAATAAAAATAAAAATAGTATGTTTTCAAGACCCAATAAATGTGAAACAATATTGTAACATAAATCCATTATTTGATTATAACATAAGTTTCGGTTTACAAATCGGGTCGGTTTACATAATAAACAAATACAAAAACGAATACAAACAAGACCCGAAATTGACGAATGTCACAGAAAATTCCATCCCACATTGGTGGAGGAAAGAAATTGGAAGGCTTCCACCATGGTATAAATAGGATATCTAACTCTTGTCCCACATCACTAGATTACAAAACTTGTAAGTTCTTTAAAAGTAAGAGAGTTCACATGATAATATTCTTATGTGCCAAATCACACCCAGTAATCCTAGCGGAGGGTGCGAGGCACCCGACGCGCATGGGCACGGGCACGGGCTTGGGCGCTTGGATGGCGAACTTCGCACGCTCGCATCGCCGCGAGACGCTTAAGGGCCGCCTTAGTATTTTTGCACCTTCGCGATACGCGAAGGAGTATGCTTAAGCTTCTTCGCGATACGCAAAGATGTGACGTAAAAGTTACGCAACATTGACACGTGTCGCGCCACGTGGCATAGCTAGGGCTGACTCGACAATCCTACTGCAACTTCGCGATACGCGAAAATTCATTCGCGATACGCGAAGATGCTCAAATTCAAGTATAAATAAGGCAGAAATCTGGACTTCACAACTCGTTTAAAAATTTTCTCTCTTCTTAAAAACTGATATTATACCCGAGTAATTGTAACGGTACATCTCTGATCGAAATGAACTTTTATAACACGAATCCAAAAGCTCTACCTAACCAAGGTATGACATTGTGCCATCGTGTAAAGTTTCATGTCTCGTCATTATCGTTATAATTATGGGTTTATACTAATATAGATATACTACATTGTGCTTAATCTAGGTGCTTAACATCAGAAGGCTTGTTAAATATAAACTTGCAAGATGAGAGATTCGAGTTTTTGCACAACTCACATTTGCGGGAGACAACTGATCTTTCAATGCCGTCATGATACTTCTCTAAATCCATTAAACTCATGACAGATAGTCCAAATATTTTCAAACGATTTTAAATACATTACAGTGATTAAGTCTCTGTAGACTTACAGGATGGTTACTACTGGTATTGTGAGGTTTTGTATACAATGCTTGCCTACTGGGCTATTACACGTTACTTATTGGACAAGTGTTAGCCAATAAGTAATATGACCACAGTCACATATACGGTCGAGTGACAAGTACCTTTCAGTAATTTGTAAGCAGGCAGATGTAAAAACATCTTAATGTTATAACTGTAAAATGGGTCATTTATAAATGAATGTACTCACCAGTATTTCCTGCTGATCAAATATTTTTAAACATGTTTCAGGTGATCTGTTAGAGACAAAGGAATGATGCCTGTGGGCTTGTAGCTTAAATAAGTGGCTTGTCACCAGAATAAAGAAACGTGTTTTGTAAATTAGGGTTTATCCCTATAAAACTTATGTTTATATAAAAATAGGTTTTTATCCCAATTTATGAAATAAGAATTATGGTGTTTTTATAACTCTGATTAATTTTCCTAACTACGGTTCTGATGAAATATTCCGCTGCAAATTATTTTAATAAATATCGATACCACCACTCAACGTTCACGGCTCCCCTCCCGAGGTATAGGGGTCAGGGATGTGACAAAATCCCATGGTGTGTGCTGTCGATATTGCAACTTATAACAACATTAGATCAGAACAGAAACTTTTTCAGTTTCTTAATGCCCTAGACAGACAATATGATCCGATCAAAAGAGAAATCCTAAGGTGGGATCCCTTACCCTCGGCCGAAGCTTCCTACGCCACTGTTCGAAAAGAGACCACGCATCAAATTATCCTTGGAGCAATCTCTGGTAATGCAACACCACAACAGGGCGCGGCGGCTGGTCTTGTTGCCACAAGTCCGAACGAAAACGAAGGGTCCGGCCTCATATCAATGGGGCAACGCAGGTCAGACCACAAGACGAGTGTGTCATCATCCCGAATTGATAAATCTCGATTGAAGTGTAGTCACTGTGGAATGGCAAAACACACCAAAGATCAATGCTTTAAGCTCATAAGGTATCCAGAATGGTGGAACGATGGCCATAAGAAAGGTGTTAAAGATAGGGGAACGGTGGCTGCTACCAAGGGCAACTCGGAGGTCACCAACAATGGTGGAGACCACCCTAAACTTGCTAATAGAGATGGAGGATTTGGGGGGGGGGGGGTTGCAATGGCAGATACTTCTGGGGAATTATCATCAGGTAACGAAGGGTTTTAGTTTATAGATTCAAGCCCTTTAATTTTAAAACCAATGTTTTGTTCTCCTCGGGTTATGGAACTGCTAAAAACCACCCATGAAGATTCCTATTTAAATAATAATAGCAGTACCTATGACTCCTCTTTATATTATAATAATAGTAATGATATCAAGAGAATGTCCAGTTCTTTGTCACATGACATTCAAGACATCTTTTTAAATAATAATAATAATAATAATAATAATAATAATAATAATACCATAAGTATGAAATGAATTTTTAAAATCAATTCTAATAAAGAAAACATTGGAAAAGCTAATGTGATAAATACTGAAAAAAAATCTAATGTGTCTTGGATATTTGATTGCGGTGCCACGAATACTATATGACGTTTGAATTATCAGATATCGTTTCAAAATCCAAACCACGAAAAAATTGTATTCAAACGGCTAACGGTGAAGTGGTTCCTGTTAAAGCTGGGGGAACTATTGAAATTTCACCAACTTTAAAACTTTCCAATTGTCTTTATATTCCTTATTTGTCAGATAAATTATTATCAATTAGTCATGTAACAAAAGAATTAAACTGTATGGTTCTTATGCATCCAACTTTTTGCATTTTACAGGACATCAGGACAGGAGTGATCATTGGGCGTGGCACTGAGCGTCAAGGGTTGTATTATGTGGATGAGGTGACTCAACAATGTGGTACTGTGATGCTAGCTCATGGAACTATTGGTAGGGAAGCTTGGTTGTGGCATAGAAGGTTGGGACACCCCTCCATCGGTTATTTGCATTTGTTATTTCCAAAACTTTTTCCATCAAATAAAAAATTAAATTGTGAGGCATGTTCATTGGCTAAAAGCCACAGGAATACTTTTAAACCAAATAACACAAGAGTTGATTTACCTTTCTCATTAATTCATTCAGATGTATGGGGTCCAGCAAAGGTTGTTGGGGGGAAAAATTTTCAGTTTTTTCTTCTCTTTGTTGATGATTTTACTCGCATGACATGGATATATTTTTTAAAACATAAATCTGAAGTCATTAACAAATTCACCATGTTTTATGCCATGATTCAAACACAATTTCAACAAAACATTCGAGTCCTACGATCGGATAACGACGGCGAATTTATCAATGCTTCTATGACACAATTTTGTCAAACAAAAGGTATAATTCACCAAACTTCTTGCTCACACACTCCCAAACAAAATGGTGTTGTCGAACGAAAGAATCGTATTCTCCTAGAAATAACTCGTGCTCTTCTAATCGAATCTCGGGTTCCTAACTCCTTTCGGCCTGATGCTGTTGCTACGACAACTTATCTTATTAACAGACTTCCAACAAAAACCCTTAATCTAAAAACTCCACTTCAAACCCTATCAGAATTTACTAAACTTCCTCCTGCTCTTACCTTAGAACCACGCATCTTCGGCTGTTCCACCTTTGTTCATATACCCAAAATAAGTCACCAAATTCCCAACAACCCATGGAACCATCGATCAGTGTCACAGAACAAGATCCTTCCAACCTGGCGTCTGAGGTAAGTGCTTCTCAAACTCATGAGCATGATCAAAATAATGAATCTAATGCGATCTTTGAAGAGATAACAATAGTACAGGTCGAATCTCATAAGACTGTTGATGAGACAACAACAGAACAGATTGAAGCAGCACCAGAAGAACATGATGGACCAACACAAGGAGAGACAACCGAAAAATATGAATTACCACCAAGAATTAACAGAGGAGTTCCACCAAAACGATATTCTCCAGAAAAGCAGCCTAAAGCTTCTAGGTATCCTATGGCAAACATAGCCGAGTGAAACTTTACCCAAGAGGCTAAAGCTTTCACTTCATCACTGTATTCGGAACAAATTCCAAACACTGTTGAACAAGCATTGAAATCAAAAAAATGGGAAGATGCAATGAAAGCAGAGATGAAGGATTAATAAAAAATAACACATGGGAGAAATGTACCCTTCCAAAAGGAAAGAAACCTGTGGGATGTCGATGGGTCTTTATGATCAAACACAAACCAGACGGAAGTATTGAAAGATACAAAGCACGACTGGTGGCTAAAGGGTATACACAGACATATGGAATTGATTACTCAGAAACTTTCTCACCGGTGGCTAAAATTAATACTATCCGAGTATTGTTTTCTATAGCTGCAAATGAAGGATGGCCACTTCATCAATTGGATGTTAAGAACGCTTTTCTCCATGGAGAATTAAAGGAAGAAGTTTATATGGAAGCCCCCTGGATTTACAGAAGGCTTCAAGACAAGAGAAGTATGCAAATTAAAGAAGTCTCTTTATGGACTTAAGCAATCCCCTCGAGCATGGTTTGGCAGATTTACGCTAGCAATGAAAAAATATGGTTTTCGACAAAGCAACAGCGATCATACGTTGTTCCTTAAACGAAGAGGTAAGCTTGTGACTTGTTTAATTATATATGTTGATGATATGATCATTACAGGGAATGACGAGGAAGAAATGAAGAAGTCGAAGGTAAATCTATTCACGGAATTTGAAATGAAGGACTTGGGTAGACTAAAGTACTTTCTGGGAATTGAAGTTCTAAGGTCCAAACAAGGGATCTTTATATGTCAAAAGAAGTATATCCTTGACCTTCTAGCCAAGACAGGAATGATCGATTGCAAGCCAGCCGACACACCAATGATGGTAAATCACAAACTCCATATGGAAGAAAAAGGAGAATTGGCAAACAGAGAAAGATACCAACGCTTGGTAGGTAAACTAATATACCTCTCGCATACTCGTCCAGATATTTTGTATTCGGTAGGGGTAGTCAGCAAGTTTATGCATCAACCTCAAGTAACTCACAAGGAAGCAGTATGGAGGATTATTAGATATCTCAAAAGGACAGTCGGCCATGGAGTTCTTTTTCGACCAAATAAACACCTAAAGATCCAGTTGTACACTGACGCAGATTGGGCAGGAGATAAAGATGATGGAAGATCAACATTGGGATACTTTACTCTGGTTGGTGGAAATCTAGTTTCATGGAGAAGCAAAAAACAGAAGGTGGTAGCATTGTCCAGTGCCGAAGCAGAATTTCGAGGAATTGCACGAGGTGTGACGGAGGTACTATGGATACAAAAACTTCTAAAGGAGATCGGTTTTTCCCATACTGAAGCTTGTAGGATCATGTGTGATAATAAGGCTGCAATACAAATATCAGAAAATCCTGTCCAACACAATCGTACAAAGCATGTGAAGGTTGATAGGCACATCATCAAAGAAAATCTGGAAGCGGGGATTATAGAGCTACCATTCGTTCGATCTGAAGATCAGTTAGCTGATATACTAACAAAAGCCGTCAACGGAAGAATTTTCAACAATTGCCTTGACAAGTTGAGCATCGGAGATCTCACTACTCAACTTGAGGGGGAGTGTTAGAAAAGGAAAAAATAGATGGAGAAATTAGTGGGGTCAACCATAATCATCATATCTCATTCCATTTTAAAGATCAATCACAACGGATCTTTACACCAAAGTTACAGCCAATCAATTATGTATTTCCTTATTTTTATATATTCCTTCAACTATTCTTTCAACTATTTATGTACTCTGATCATTGTAAGAAATACAATACAACCAAACTAATTCAATTATATACTTCTTTTGATATCATGCCATGAAATGGCTATAAGAGTATAATACATGGTTGGTCATCCTACCCCTTTAGTAAACAGAATGTTGTCCCCATCCCATTGGAGACAGTAGCAGAGGTGGGAACATGTTTCGGTTCGACTAATACTACTCAAGTATGTGCTCGGCTCACAAACATGAGTTAATAATCATGTATATCCACGATGTTATGCACTATTGAAAATAGTGACCGTGTAATAAATAAGAAATTAAAACAATAGTTATGGAACTTACCTGGCCCAGATAAATAAGTGGGTGGCTATAAAGAAGATTCAACCAAACAATATATAAATAACTAAAGTGTCATATATAGTCAAGTAGCATCTGCTCTGCACGGGTTTAGTAGTGTTGTGTACCAAACTTAGGTTTCTCTAACCAAGTTCCTAATGAATCTCTTATATATCTTAAAGTACTAGTATTCTAGTATTTGATTAACGTTTTGTTTCTGAGTTCAATAAATAAAAGATAAAAAGAGAAACTGAATTAAGAAGAGAAAATAATTAATAGCCTAAGAGGGTAGGGAAGAATATAATTTTATGTTCTAGAGTTTAACGAAAACGAAAAGTAAATTAATATACCCAACTATTACCCACGTTATTTTTCTATTTAATTTTTTGTAGTAAGTTAACTTTAGAGAAAATCAAAATTATATTTTATAACATTTTTAACTTATGTGTTTTTCTAGAAAAATACAGCACATATGTTAAAATGTTTATAACAAAGTTTGTCAGTCATACTCAGGAGGGAAATTTTTTGTTTACCAAGAGCAAATAATTCCAAAAATTATTTTAATTTTCGATGAATGCTGCACATACCAAAACTGAAAGAAATAATTAAAAAAGCTTTTTGCATGTGTTGCATATAGATATCACATAAGCTGTCATTTGACAATCAATTCGTTAAAAATGATGGAACAACTTTTTTCTCATTTTATGTAAGTGAAGATCTTCAAATCGAATAAATAGAACTATAGAAGTACACAAACTTGAATGTTATTTAAAGAAAGTTTATACGTATTCTCTATTTACACAAACCCTAATAAGATAAAAGACAAATTATTAAGTTTCGCAGCCCTTGAAAGATCAAATGTGTAGTTAATTAAGTCGTTTCACATGTGGTTTAATAGTTTACATTAAATTTTTAGGTTTAGATAATACAATTTTTATGAATGACTCATCTCTTGTTAAAGTGCTTAACATTTATAGAATGATACACTTTTATAAACCAGTCTTCATTTGTTAAGTCAAAATATTATATTCAAATATAGAATAATCTATTATAAAAAGATGAATTTAGATATTCGCTAAGAGAGAAGTTTACCATGTTGTAAACCCTTTAAAGATAAGAGAGAACCTTAAATCATGATACTGAGATAAATAGTTACAACTTTAAACATGAATGAATCTTCCTTGAATCTATTAAATTTAAGTCACTTGGTGTGTTATATTTATATAATTGGTGAATTTGGTGGATAGTACACTTTTGCCCAGAAATTTGTGGCTGTTCATTTGTACACGTATAATATCCAATATTAAAAGAGAACATACAAATAAGAATACGAGCAACAAATATTTTGATTAAATTCGTATTAGAAGATATTTCTTCATTTAGTTTATCTATTTTGTCGGGCCATGGTTAGGGGTGTTCTTCGGGTTTCGGGTTTTTCGGGTCAGGTTCTTCGGGTTTCAAAGTTTGAAATATTAACCCAAAACCCAACCCAAATCTCTCACGGATTTTTCAGGTTCGGGTAATTCGGGTTCGGGTTTTTTGGGGTTTCGAGTATCCTAGAAAATGAAACAAAAAAATTTAAAAAAACTTCAATCATAAAATTAAAACAACATATTCTTCTTTGTCGTACCGCAAGTAATCAAATAATAAATCATCATAACTTGATAAAGTCATAATACAACTCAAAAGAAGAGTATAACCAAGTAACTAACTCAAACCATAATCGTCTTCAATCAGACGTGATTCGGTTGTTCAATTATGATTGCTATTAGTAATAAACAGAAAACATAAATTAATAATAAACAATCGATCCGTAATAGTTGCAACGAGAACAGTCGATTAGGCTCAAATTCTGATAACTTTAGTGACTAATACTAAGCCTATTATACCTAAAAATATATTTAATTTCAAAACAAAAAGTTTATTCGGGTTTTTCGGGTTGACCCAAAACTTATAAATCAAACCCGAGAACCAACCCGCATTACTTCGGTTCGGGTTCGGGTTCGGGTTTTTCGGGTCGGGTTTTTTCGGGTTGGGTTTCGGGTAAAAGTGGCAGCCCCTGCCATGGTCCATGTTATGATCTCGAAATTCAATTATTTAACCGACTAATAATTAGAAATTGTCTATCATTTCAAAAAGATAAATAAAATATAATAAAAAAAACATCGCGAGGAATCATGGCTAATATATAGAAACTAGTTTTTATTCCTCCTGTTATGGGGCGTTTTTTTTACATTATTCGTTTTTATTATTTATATATTTTTTTGAATTCTAATTTTATATATTGTAAGGAAGTTAATAATATACTTAGTGATAAAAAGGGTTCACAAATAAATTAGATGTTATAACCCAGTTTAAAAGCTATATGGGTTTGGTGAGACTCATGACTCGCTTTTTTTTTTACTATAAAATTGTTTGTTAATTATAAATAACGTATTTTATAAAAAATGGATATTAATTTTTAGTATATCCATATTTTATAGGATTTTTATATCAAATATTTGATGAGATTAATTTTTAATATAAAATGATGTTATAACCCGTTTAAGGGCTATCTGAGTTTGGTGAGACCCATACCCGTGAATTCGGGTCAAATGCGTAATAAGTCTTCATTTACAAATAAAGCAATCTGATGACATGAGAGAATTTAAGGAGGTTTCGTTTATATATATTTAAGATTTTGTATTCGTTTAAGTA
Organism: Bidens hawaiensis; assembly: GCF_021521415.1. Lineage (NCBI taxonomy): Eukaryota > Viridiplantae > Streptophyta > Magnoliopsida > Asterales > Asteraceae > Bidens > Bidens hawaiensis. The sequence continues at coordinate 252,255 of NW_027493477.1, read as the reverse complement.
ATGAAACCTCTTAAATATATTTTACCAGGTTTTATCCCTGTATTACGAAGGTTGTTTTTATTTTTTGTTTATAATATTTATATATTTTTTATTTTAATTTTATTTATTGTAAGAGAGTTAATAATATACTTAGAATTTGATGATAAAAGAATTTCATAAATAAATGAGATTTTATAGCCCGTTTAAAAACTATTTGGGTTTGGTGAGACCAATGACCCGCTTATTCTTTTTTTATTATTATAATTGTTTCTTAATTATAAATAATATATTTATTTAAAAAAATTGGATATTAATTTTCGGTATATCCCTATTTTATAGGATTTTCATATCAAATATTTGGTTGGATTAATTTTTAATATAATGAAATGTTATAATCCATTTAAAGGTTATCTGGGTTTGGTGAGACTCATACCAATGAATTTGGTCAAATGCATGATAAGCCTCCATTTACAAATAAAATAATTTTGTTGCTTGAGATGATGTAGGAAGTAACCATAAAGCTTTTAAAAGTTTGGTTTATATATATTTAAAATAAAATTTAAAAATTATATTATTGAATTAAACTAATACTAGTAAACGTTTTCGCGCATTGCGGCGGGACACTTAAACCCATGTGTTGTGATGGGAATGTTAGTAAAGATAAAGTTAATTGAGATTGTTTTTATAAAAATTTAATTTTTCATCAAGATAACAAAAAAAATACCCATATGCTAATGGGGGAGCTTGTTAATCGAGTCGGATATAGAAATATTAAAGTGACAACAGTGTATTCGAAATTTAGAACAATATTATATTATGAAGAAAAAAAAAAGATGTTAAAAATATACTATATTTGACCTAGATTAGTTTTAAACGAAACTTATACTGAAACGTAGATAAAAATTAAGGATTTTGAAATGGTATACCCGGCATTTAAGAAAAACATTATATTTTAAAATTATGCAAGTGAAAAATAAAGTATGCATAAGATATTTATATAGATATAAAACAACATAAATTATTACAATGAAATAATGAAAATAAATTGAATAAAGCGCGTAATAGAAAATTAGTATGAAATATAATAATAATAAAATCAATCATGTAAATAATTTGTTAGTGAAGTCATCTATCAATGTAACGGTTTTGTGCCATATGTGAATAATTTAGTGGTTTATCTCATGAATAGTGATTTTTGTGTGGTAACCATCATTTACTTTTTAATATATATATATATATATATATATATTAATTAGTTTATAAGTATATGACTCGTTAATTATTTTAGAAAATGAAAGATATAGCATTATGCTTTAAGTCAATCAAACTCTTTTAAATGATTCAAAAAACTTGGTTGTTACCCCTATGTTTCAAGGTAATAGGTGAGCCACATAAAACCATTTCCATAGGCTCTTCTACTAATCAAGTGATGCAAACTATATAAATACATGCAATAGAGCTTTAGAGTTTAGACACTCACCAAACTATTAAATAGTATATTTGACACACATTAACGCAATATTTATTGTAGATGTGAAAATCATATGCGAAAATCGTATACGAAAATGGGAGTCGGAGAGTTCATGAACTTTGGCAATTTTGCCTCAAACTAAATTTTGTTTGTTCGTACCTACAACGAAAATGGGAGTCTGATTTTGAGTAGCAGGTTGATACATGCATGATAAGACAATTTTGATTTTTGAGACATTTTTGTAGTTCATTTCAAAGCTAAATCAAATTCATGCCCAAGCAGCTACAGCTAATGCATTTTAAGTTTTAACAAGTGAAGCTGTTGACATATTTGCTAAATAAAAGACGCATTTCTTCAAGAATTTATGAAGAAACTTGATCAAGAACATCTAATCCAGTTAAATCAAACTCTTTTATACCATAATACTAATACATTTTAACGTGTGTGACGCTAATGATTTATTTGCTAAAACTCAAGTCAAGCTAAGTTAAAACGGTCAACCGCAGAAAATCAAACATAATACAAAGTAAAGTAGATGTAAATAATAACTATTCCAAGTAGCTAAAAAATTCAATACACTCAAGATACTATACAATCATAAACAAACATATTGAACCAAATCCACATGTACACCAGGAAATCTTATATTCTGCTTCCTGTTTCCAATTTCTTGCCTAAAAATCTTAAATCACTTCATGTATTTATGAAGAAACTTGCGATGGAAGTCGCTGCAAATGGTGTCATTTACGCTTTGGAGCCTTCGTTCCCCACGAGCTTGGTTCTTAAAAACCACGTCATCGTCCCACCTGAAAATTTTATTACAGGTCAAATAACTAGTGTGTAAATATGATTAAAAACACAAATTTAGTAACCGGCTTCAAATTAAGTATGTAATTGAAACAAACTTAAATTTTATTACCAAATTTAGAAAATTAGAAAATCAGGTTGCGTTTTATTACCAACTAGGTTAAATCTCGTGTTACACACGGATGGAAAATATATAAAACTTCATATATGTGTGTGTGTGTGTGTTTGTGCACGTGCGTGTGTGTTATGCATTTTAATGAATTGTAAACGTCAGCTAATATAACGTTATTATTATTATTATCACATTGTTATTTTAATAAATAAAAAAGGAAAACATAAATCCTTATATAAATAAAAAAGGAAAACATAAAACGTTAAAAAGCCAAAAAGTTTTTAAATAGGTTCATGTTACAAACTTGTCTTTGTCCATTTTTTATATTTTAATTAGGTCAGCTAAACATAGCCGTTAGGGCTATACTTAACAAATTTTAGGTGGTTAGCTGTTATGATAACATCATGTAAGTAGTGAACATAAGGCTGAGGGGTGTGGGGCTTCAGCGGGGGCGCGAGAGCCCATCCGCTCGCGCCCCGGGGCGCGAGCACCACACCACCGAGGCGCGAGAGGGGCGCGAGCACGGGAACCAAGGCGGGCGCAAGGCCGGTAGCGGGAGGAAAATGGCGTAAAGGTGGCTTGGGAATGCGTGAAGGAGCCGTTGGGATGAAGAAAAGAGCCGTTGGGCTCTTTAATTTTATTAAAAAAAAAAAGTTTTTCCTCTATATAAACCTTACCACACCCAATATCACATACCACACCCAAAATCACATAAAATAATTACCACAACTTCAAAAAAAACCCAAAATCAACCCATCTTCCAAACCTTTTTTTAAAAACATGGCTGGAAATTGGTACCCAAACCTAGATTCAGATTATATTGACGATTTATGGTCGTCACCCGGACCAACCGATGTTTTATTCGGAGCCGCAACAATCATCCGGCTTTCAACCATCCAACATACAACCGTCTCCTAACTTTGTTGTTCCGGAGACACAAGAATCACACGGTGAAGCTGCGGGACAAAGAAGACGCGTCCACCGGAAAAAACAAGTTGCAACGGACGGGTCGGGTTCGGCTTCGACTCCGAGGACGAAACGGAAACCACTCCGTGGTCATCGGATGAGAAGGAAGCCCTGTGTCGGGCTTGGATAGTCATTTCTGAGGATCGGCGTTGCGGTAATTGTTTTAACGTTTTTAAAAATGATTTTTAATAAAAAAGTTAAATAAAAAAGTTAAATGACTTACAAATTTATTTATGCATTTTGCAGCCGACTACCAAAAGAGCAAGGTCTTTTGGACAAAGGTTAGGGAGACGTTCTATTCGCTCGTTGGGAGTACAGAGCGGAACGCCGATATGATTTCTGGTTGGTGGTCCGAAATCAGAAAATTTGTCGGCTTGTTTACTAATCTTTCAACAGGAACGCCGGTCGTATGAGACCAAGTGGCAGTGATGATTTGGCGGTTTACAATTTCACTGTCGAAGAGTGGAAGCAGGAGTGTCTGCGGAGGTATGGGACGGTGAAGACGTGGGACGATGTAAAGTTGTGGGAGAGGTTGAAAAGGTGTTCCAAGTGGGTTGAGCTGGTGGCGCCGGACCATGATGCGGAAGTAGGGCCGAAACGGACTAAAACTAGTTCGTCTGGAGCGTATAGCACTTCTGCCGCGTCGGATTGCCGCGTTGGATTCGACCTAAACATTGCGGGGGAGGAAACGTCTTCACCGCCGAGGAGGCGGCCATTGGGACGGGACGCCAAGGGGAAAAAACCGGCTGAGGGGGGAGCCGTAAACATCGTCGATCTTGTTGAATCCCTCAATAAATTCAACAAAACCATGGAGGTGGTCTCTAATGACAAAAAGGAAAAAAGTCGAATGAGAGATTTGGACTTCCTTACAAGAGACTTCAGTAACCTAAATCCGGTCGATCAAATGCTGATGGAAAAGCAAAAGGAACGTATCCGAAAGAGGTTGATCGAAGAAGACCAAGCCGAAGAATAAGAATAATGTTTTTTTAGTACTTTAATTTTTATTTTATTTTTAGATATTAATGTTTTTTTTTAATGTGTGTTTTTTTTAATAATTTATGAGTTTTTTTTAATAATACGTTTTTTGAATATATTTATAAAAAAATAAAAAAAAAATCCGCTGGAGCCCCTGCTCGCGCCCCTTCACACCAGGGCCAGGGGCTCCAGCGGGGACTCCAACACCCATCTTATCCAGTTTCTCTCTCTGCCACACGTCACAATATTATTGGCTGGAGCCCCCACTCGCGCCCCCGTTAGAGCCCCCCACACCCCTCAGCCTAACCACTTTTAAGATGTTTGAATTGGTTGGTTGGTTGGTTATAATTAAAAAAATCTGTCTTCTTCCTATAAGAATAATTAGTTGCTAGTCATAGCCCTAAATGTTGTTTATCAAAACCTATAACTTAATGCATTAATTATAATCTCAAAAGCAATACTATTACAAAATAACTTGTATCTATAAGTAAATGAAGAATTATGTTTAAAAAAAAGGAAGTTAACTCACCTGTCGTCGTTTCTCCTCGGCTCTTTCCTTTCGTATAAATTCAAGCTCTACCATAAGTGCTTCTTCATCGTACTCGTCATCATCATCTTCGTCACCAACCACAAAAATATGCCATAAATCTAACTATACTATTAAAGCAAGATGGTTTTCTACATGGCACTATTATAGAGTGTTCACATTGGATTTCAGATAAGCAATTCCCCTAAATACATTTTCTACCTAATTAACATTCATTAAAATGTATAACAATTCATTAAATGCATAAAATCCTCTATCCATTATTTTTTATTTAATTACCATTCTAAAATTATATTAAGCTATTCATATAAATTTAGAAAGACTAATTTTTAACCTTTTACAATTCAATATAAAATTTTTTATTAATTTTATTTTATATTCATTTAAATCAATAACAAAAGTTTGACTATATAAATCAACACAATGGCTAATTGAAAAATTATTAAATGATGAAAATCAGGACAAATCTTTTATTTTTTTTATATACATGTAATTTAATTTTAAAACTTTAAGTTATAATTTGATTTAAATGAATATAAAATAAAAGTCATAAATAAAAATTATTATATGAAATAACTGAATTTATGTATTACATGTAATAATTTTATTTTTATTATTGTTTTCACCCGTGTGAAACACGAGATCTAACATAGTATTATAAATATAGAAATAAATCAAAACATTTAGTTAATCTTTCTTAATAGTTTCGTCGGTAAACCCATCTATGTATTGATGTAACTAGCATATGTGAACCAAATGCCTCACACAAAACCCTTTATGCTTCTTTGTCAACCAATATGAATATAAACATGTGTTTGTAACATATCCTATGTAAATTCCACAATGGCCGTAGACATGAGAGAGTTTTAGTTCATAAATAAATGCACCGTCTTTTAAATCACCAACATGTTATGCGCTTAATGCTAGTGGATGAGAAGAGAGCTCCACAGTTAAGCGTGCTCAGGTGGATGTAGTACTAGGATAGCATAGGTGACCTCTTGGGAAATCTTCACCAGGACAACCAAAAACAAATCCGTGAGCTATTCGTGGGCAAAGCGTACAATATTAATTGTGCGAGGGCCGGATCAGATCAGATTGGGTCACATAATAAAGTTTAAAGTAACATGAACTTTTTAGTTTGCTTGTCTATTGACAAAATATATTATTCTTTACTAGGTTATTGACCCGTGCACGATGTAAGCCCCCGTTCCTGGTAGCCCTACTTTGGTGTTGGATTTACTCATAAACACGGTTCTAAAATCAGAGTAAATTAAAAACTTCGCGGAATAATTAAAAACTTCAAACATCACATTACAAAACATTCGTTCTTGTCTTTTCATAAATAATTAATTAAAACAGTCATAACACTTTATCATGGATGTCAGTCTCTTCAGTCCATGCCCTGTGTCCCTCCTTAAGCCAGCTGCCTCAACCTATTTGCCTGCGTGCATATTAAAAGTCAGCTACGCTGAGTGAGTTCTAGTTAATCAATTAACATACAATACATTCCTACCCTTACTCGTACGCGTCCGAAGATACGTATTCATACCTTAGTTTTATATTACTCCTTTCATATATACCTTATATACATGCATACGTACTTACATACTTTATTTCATAAAACCCTATGGTATACCATAATCTATTCTACATTAAACATCACAGATATTATAAGGGTCTGGTCCCTAACATCACATATATTATAAGAGTCTGATCCCTACTGCCTCGAATAACCATACATTTATCATACGTGCATATTTTACCTGTCTCATGTATATAATATATATATATATATACATGCTCATTCATACTATCATTATATAGTAATAACATCCAATACATAGTCATACACGTATCATACACTTATCAATTAAGTAAATGTATTAACTATCACAAAGGAGTATGCATACAGCCCCCGAAAACATTTCAAAGAGAAATGGGGCTAGAACTCACTTGGAGTCGATTTCTCTCGCCGTTAATGGTAATTCCCTTCTTTAGTTGTGCACGGTTAACTGTACAATACATTACGCGTGTCAATTATCTATTACCACAGCTTCCTACATCTAAATTTATAAAACCCTCAACTAACGGGGGTCCGGGGGCAGCGCCCCTGGAAGTGGGGTCTAGGGGTGACAGCCCCTAGCAGGGTCCAAGGGGCAGCGCCCCTGGCTGGAGTTGAGCTGCAGCCAGAAAATGAATTTTATAAAATTTTGCATGGAAGAATTTCGCTTCGCATGCATGGAATTTCGCTTAGCATGCTTTTTCGCTTCGCATGGAACTTTTTCGCTTCGCATGCTTTTTCGCTTCGCATGGTCATGCGATGCGAAATTATTGATTTCGCTTCGCATGGCTGTCCGATGCGAAATTCCTGCCTTTCGTCGTTTTTACCATTTTAAAGCCATCTCCCGACACATTCTGACCTCATGCACCTGATCCTGAACCCATATCTCTCATAGTCCAACGCCACCTTTTCACCTTAAAGTGCACCTAAGAGGTTATAACTTACCAAGTTTATATTTTTCTTACATTTTACAACCCGATCTATCATTATATCTGTTTGCATGATGATTCTAACCATAAAACTTAACCATTTAAACCGAAACCCACCTTTTGCTTCGGGTTCGAGTTCAGATCTAGACAATATGTAGATCTGGACGTGATTCTTGTTGCTTGACGATGTTAAACACGAGATTCCACCCTTCTTTGGCTTGGATTTTAAATCCGAGTGCTAGAGAGAGAGAGTATGTGTATGTTTCTTGAGTGTGTGTGTGTTTGTGTGTTTGGATGAGAAAAGAAAAGAAAGGAAGAAGTGGTTGGGTTTATATAGAGGGGGGGGGGGGTTCATGGGTCCCACCACCCATTCCCAATTCATACTCCAAATATTATCTAAATACTTAACACACGACTAACTTAACGACACACAGTTAATAACAAACTTTCTATTATGTATTATTTAACAAAAGTTGGATGTTACACACGACGCGGGTGGAAATAAAGAAATCATCAAAGAAACACATATATAGTTTCAAACGACAAGTTATTTTTTAATATATTTTTGAGACAACAATATGATTTTTAATAGTAATTCATATTCATACGTAGACAAGGTACTGATCGAAATACATAAACTTACAAAGAATGACTTTACATAGTAGAATGTTTATGAAGAAAATTTAAAACATAAACTTCATAAACTTTAAAAAATAATATTAATAGAAAATAAACAAACAAAATTCACTAACATTAGTCTGGAAAGCAAGCAACTCAGAAAATAAGCATCTAGAAAAGATTCCCGATAAGCATCCAAGAATGATTTAGACTTCTTTTCTTCCTGGACTGGGAACACAGTTGATTACATGAACATTCATACACCAATCGAACAAACATAGTGACTAACTGACTACGAAAAATGTTTTTATATTTCATGTGAAAAGTTTTGCACCCTAATAAACTAAAGCACGTCCAAAGCGTATTTAAGAACCAGAACCAAATCGAAACCTTTTTAAAATTACATGTTTTGGCCAGAATCAAATCGATACGTTTTGGGAATGACCCATTTTAACCCGAACCAAATCGATATCTTCTAAAATTGATCTGGTGTGACCCGAACCAAATCGATACGATTTTAAAAAGACCTGTTGAAACCCAAACGAAATCAATACTTTTTTATATTGATTCGTTGACCCGAACTAAACTGATACTCTTTTAAAATGACTCATTTTGACCCGATCCAAAGCAAATAGAAACATTTCTAAAATGGCCAATTTTCATAAATGAAAATTGAAATAATAACTTGAAGATTAAGAAGAAAAATGAAGGGTAACACATCCAACGTTCTTAGCTTTTGAATGCGAAATCATTATTACTTGTTATGAAGATCTAAAAAAAATATATAAAGCTTCAATAATTTCAACTCACTTGAAAGTTGAAACTCATGTCAACCATTCACTTAATTTGTGAACCCCTCATATTCTTTCATTTTTTAATGGACACTAAAACCAAACAAAACTAAATACAACTTGAAACAAAAATAAATTGAAAAAAAACTAAAACAAAACCAAAACCAAAAACCTAAATAAAACCAAATATCGATAAAACTAAAACAAAAACTAAAATGAAACTGAAAAAATAAAACCAATTAATATGAACCAAAAACCTAAATAAAACCAAATACCGATAAAACTAAAACAAAAACTAAAATGAAACTGAAACTAAAAAAATAAAACCGATTAATATGAAACTGAACCAAAAACAAAAACTGTAAAGACCGAAATGAAAAACTGAATAAAGTTAAGCAATCCAAAATGAAACTAAAAAGGAAAAAAAAAACAAAATTCGAACCGAATCGAAACTGAAGCGAAACAAATTTATAAAAACTTAAACCAAACAAAACCAATAACCGAAATGAAAGAAAAATAAAAAAATAATTACCACGAAAAAAAACCCCGAACTCAGTAAGGAGCACGTGTATTAATGATATAGTAGATTAGAATATGTTAAATGTAATTAAGTTGAATGTAATTTAATTTAATTTAACTTCGAATTATTTTATTAGTAAGATATTATGACAATGCATGTAATTTATGGAAATATGTATTGTTTTAATAGTATAGGAGATTCTACTCTCACTTTTCCCTAATATATGCTTTCAGAACGGATCAGATAACAAAACAAATAATATAAATATTTCAAATATACATAAAAAAATACAACAAATGAAAAGAATAAGAACAAATAAAAAAATAATAATAATATTTAGATATAGGCGACAACCTTAAAATTTTTTGACTCTCATGAAAAAATTTATGAGTTTACCACTGCATGTGTTAAGGGCTACATTGTTCAATATATAACAGTACAACTCCACTTCTCCACTTGTTCAATTAGAAATTGTTATTTATTTGAGAGTTAAGTGTCATTTTCATGCCCGTGGTTTATTCAACTACGCAACTTTAGTAACGTTTTTGAATTTATTGCAAATGGCTACTTCAGTTTTCTAAAATTTGCAATTTTAATACTTTCTCTAACCCCGTCTATTATTCTCCGTTAAGTCAAGGGTATTTTGATAATTTCGCTATTTTTCACAATTTTTTTCTTTTCTTTTAAACATATTCCCCTTTTATATTCATAAATCCCTAATAAATTCCCAAATCATAACTAAACCATAAATCTCCTTTCTCCTCCGTCGATCCTAGCCAGAAAAATGCACCTTCCGTTCGCCAGAATAACGAACCCAACCACCGCCGCACCCACCTTCTGCTCGCCAGAAAAGTGCACCAAACCACTGTCGCAGCCACCTGCCCACCGGAAAAACGCACCATCTGTTCGCCGAAATAACACACCCAACCACCTAGGTACCAACCATTTACATCCACCATCTCAATTGCCGCTGCACAACTCCGTCATATCCATCAGCGGAAAAAGCAAAATGAACAAAATTCACTCAAAAACCCAATAATAATAATCGAGCTCGCCAGTTCGGCTAGGTTCTTGACTAGCTCATCGATCTTACGAATTGAGGGATGTGTTGATTTAGTAGATTTAAGAGCCGTATTGGATCTGAGGGATCAGAGGTATCATCTGAATCTGTGGTGGAAATATGGGAAATGTCGAAGATTCAGAGTGTGTAAATGAAGAATAACTTGCCTTTGATATCCATGGAGGATGAAGGAGTAGCTAGATTCAATTGATGGAAACCATGGACACTCAGGTTGTGCCTGAATATGGAGATAATCGTTACTGGGTTTTTAAGTGAATGAAGGGATTTAGGGTTTTCGGATATAAGAGGAGAAAGTGTTTAAAAGAAAAAAAAATAATGAAAATAGCGAAATTACCAAAATACCTTTGACTTAACGGACAATAATGGACGGAGTTAGAGAAAAGTACTAAAATTGCAAGTTTTAGAAAAATGAAGTAGTCATTTGCAATAAATTCAAAAACGGTACTAATGTTGCGTAGTTGAATAAACCACGGGTATGAAAATGACACTTAGCTCTTTATTTTACTATCAAGCTTACAGTTGGTTATGGGAGTTATATTTGAAGATTTGACACTCACTGACTCACATCAAGTTATTATACCAGAAAATAGAGACTTCAGAAGTTACGCCTTTGACTGGATAAAGTAGTTCATCATGTTTGTGTATTATCTAAATTCGTTTGTACACATTCTATAATGAAATTGTGCAGGTTCAGTAAGGCTAATTTGTCTAATAACTTTAGAACCATCTTACAAGAGATCCAAAACTTATAAGCATGTTGTTTTTTATTTTAACAAGTGTAACTACCAAGTTTTGACTTTAAGACCCAAAACTAGACACTTTCTTTAGTTCATAACTTCTTATATCTCTTATGTCTAATATCTATCAACATTATATAATACCATCTTCCAAGAAAGGAACCACTTATAATTTAAGAGAGTTATTGTGTTTGTTTCTTATTTCTTTGCAGATGCTTGACTACAACGTACCCGGAGGTAAGAATACTGCCCTTTTTCTTTCAGTTGTTTGATTGAAAATAATTTGTTTTGCAGTAACAACCATATTGAAATGGGCTTATTGTAGGAAAGCTGAATCGGGGCCTCCCGTTGTTGATAGCTACCAGTTACTTAAAGGTGGAGAACTGACTGATGATGAGGTTTTTCTCGCATCTGCCCTTGGTTGGTGCATTGAATGGGTAATTAAGATTGCTGGCGGCGCAGCTTGTTGCCCGCTTACCTGCCTCTCTATTGTAATTGGATTCTTTTATTATAATATTAAGTTTTAATTCAAAAAAAAAATTTAAGATATTGCCGTTGATCAATTTGAGTTTAAGATTGTTATATTACTCATTAAGTGCTTTCTAATTGAGTTCTGTATGGAGTAAACAATGATGTTTTTGGTTTAATTTTTTAACTATTGCCATTACATGATATACTTAAATCCGTCATGTCATTGGATTTTGCAGCTTCAAGCATACTTTCTTTTGCTTGATGGTATCATGGACGAGTCGCATACGCGCAGAGGTCAACCCTGTTGGTTCAGATTACCCAAGGTATGAAGAAAAAGTTATGAAAATAAAATAAAAAAACTATTTCTTTCATATAGTTTCCAGTTGATTATGTCCTTACCTGGTTTCTGAATATTTGATTCTAGGTTGGCATGGTTGCTGCAAACGATGGAATAATACTCCGTAAGTTTCTCTTGACAAAGTTTTTGTATTAAATATTTGTTCAATACAAAACTGTTTACTACTCATTTTACCTTCCAGTGAGTAACTTTCTCTTGACTTTATATTTTTTGTTTTATATCTGATTACTAATAGTGTTTTTGTTAAGGTAACTAATTTTCCCAATAAAATCAGAACTAAATTATTTGTTTATTCATCTTATGATTCACAAAATGGTGCTTGCAATGTGATGCAGAGTGGAGGAAAATGTTCTAGTTTGTAGTCTTCAGAATTCAGATAGTGATTAAGTTATAAGTTAAAATGTCTGTATTGTATAAACTCTTTATAGTCATGCATGCATTAGTTACTGGATGACGAAATATACTATGACGCATGCATTAGTTACTGGATGATGAAATATACTATGACGGTTATTATCATCATCATTATCGTTTAAACTTTCTGTTTAAAGGTTGTGCGTGCGCTCCTTATGTTCGGTGAGGATTTAGACAAGCATGTTAAAGTGAAGAATATTAAGTAATTGATATTGTGGTCAATTGCATTTTTCTCATTGAATAAGTTTACATATAAATACAAGAAGAAAACTAAAAACCAAGGAAAGACAATATGCAGTTACAAATTACTATTGAATGAGATATGCAATCACGGGCAATCAATGACTGTAATAATTGTGATGATTTGAAGGAAGGAAAGAATAATTCATAATATTTGAATTTATTCTTTTTCTTTAATATGCTCCCTCAAGATTGACGGTCGTTGGACGAGTCCAATCTTGGAAATTAGTTGATGAAAACGTGATCGTAGGAGCGTCTTGGTAAGTGCATCAGCTAGTTGATCGTCCCCGGAAATATGTGTTACCCTTATAGACCGGCTATGAACCTTCTCGCGAAAGAAATGAAAGTCGAGAGCTAGATGCTTCATTCGAGAGTGAAAAACCGGGTTGGCAGAATATTGCGTTGCACTTAAGTTGTAACAAAATATTGTGGGTGTCGTCACAGAGCTAAATCCCAATTCATGCATAAGAGATTTTAGCCATATAACTTCGGTTGTAGTCGAGGCTACGGCCCGAAATTCCGCCTCGGCTGATGAACGAGCTAGGGTGCTTTGCCGTTTGGAGCTCCAAGAAATGGGATTGGAGCCAAGATACACGATGTAACCGGTGGTGCTTCGATAGTTGTCTTTGTCACCCACCCAATTAGCATCTGTAAAGGCGTGAAGTTGTATTGGAGATGTACTTCGAAGCAAGAGACCTTTTTGCATCGAGCCATGAAGATATCGTAGTAATCTTTTCAAAGCACTCCAATGCATTGATGTTGGAGCATGCATAAACTGAGATAGCTTGTTGACAGTGAAAGAGATAGGTACTGTAGTGATCCCACTATAGCTCGGTAATCTGTGGGTGTGGATACAGGTGTGCCACCATGCAAGGTGATGGGTTCGGAACAAGTTATTGGTGTGGTTGCGGGTTTGCAATCACTCATTTCGGCACGTTGTAATATATCATTGATATATTTTGTTTGGCATAGAAGAAGACCGTGAGGATGAGGAAGAACCTCGACTCCTAGAAAATAGGTTAGGTCCCCGAGGTCCTTGAGAGAGAATTTAGTGGCTAGATTTTTTATGAAATTATCGATGTTTTGAGGAGATGGTCCGGTGATGATGATATCATCAACATATACAAGAATGAAAATTGGAGAAGAACCGGAGTTGTGAATGAATAACGTGGGGTCGGAGATGGTGGGTTTGAAACTTTTAAAGTGAAGATATGTTTTGAGTTCTTCGTACCATGCTCGGGATGCTTAGCGAAGCCCATAGATGGCTTTGTTTAATTTGCAAACGTGAGACGGGAACGATGGATCAATAAACCCAGGAGGTTGGGCCATGTATACATCTTCGGTCAAGGTACCTTGAAGGAATGCATTATCAACATCGAGTTGGCGAAGTTTCCACCGATGTGACACTGCTAGAAAGAGGATGAGGCGAAGGGTAGCCGGTTTGATGACATGACTAAAAGTTTCGGCATAATCGATTCCAGGTCGTTGATGAAAACCTTTCGCAACTAGACACGCTTTTAGTCGGTCTACAGAGCCATCGAGTTTATATTTTGTTCCGAAAACCCATTTGCTCCCAACAAGGTTGGAGGTGGTTGTGGGGGGTACAAGGATCCATGTTGATTCTTTAATAAAGCTTGATGTTCTTCCGTCATAGCATTGCGCCATAATGGATGTTTGAGGGCTTGAGTTATGGTAGCTGGTTCTGTTATTGGACCATTTGTGGCACAATACAATTGGAAGTTCGGATTGTGATAACACGGATTTGGTTTACGAACACGAGCAGCGAGGATTGATGGGGGAGCGGGGGGTAGTTTGGGAATTTGGTGAGTTGCGGATGGTGGTGAGTTTGTGGCGGTGGGAATGGAATCTGCTATGGAAATTAACGGAGGGGTAGGGGTAGTTTGGGAATTTTGGTGAGTTGCGGATGTTGGTGAGTTTGTGGCGGTGGGAATGGAATCTGATGTGGGGGAGGAAATTGTATTTGATGCAGGGGAATTTGTGGAGGAGTTTGAATGTTGACTTTGATTTTGGTGAGGAGTAGTTGTGGAATCATTTTGTGAGATGGGTTCTGTTATCTCGGGTATATGTATATCATGGTTGGGTGAGGTGTTACTAGGTAGAGTTTGTGATGGAGGTGAGGTGGTGTGGATACCGGCTGAATTATTTGTGGTGGGATTAGGATTTGTGGTGGATAAAATAGGTAGGCTAATGGGCAACCAAGTTGTTGGATCAGGAGGTAAGAATTTGTTATTGGGTGATAGTCTCATAAGGGAATTCATTTTCAATAAACTTCACATGTCTAGAGATGTAAGTTTTGTTTGTGAGTGGATCAAGTGCATAATATGCGATTTGAGAAGAAGAGTAACCAACAAAAATACAAGGTTTAGATTTTGGATGTAGTTTGTGTGGAGAATATGGACAGAGCCATGGGTAGCATAGGCAACCTAAGCTTCTTAGTTTTTCATAGTTTGGGTGTGTATTAAAAAGTCGGTGATATGGTGAAGTATTTTAAGGGTTGGTGTGGGGAGATGGTTTATAAGATAGACAGTGGTAGTGAAGGCAAAAAAGCCAATAATAAAGGGGGAGTTTAGCATGTGAAAGAAGAGATAAGCCGGTTTCGACAATACTTCGGTGTCTACGCTCGGCATATCCATTGTGTTCGGGTGTGTGAGGGGGGGGGGGGGGGGAGTAAGGTGTGATAAACCTCGAGATTGAAGGTGAGAAGAAAGTTTGATATACTCTCCTCCATTATCAGAAAAGAGTTGTTTAATTGTGGTTTGAAAAAAATTTTCAACCAAGTTTTGAAAACGTATGAAAGTTGAGAGAGAGTCAGATTTACTTTTTAGGGGATAAAACCATGTGTATTTGGTGAAATGATCTACAAATATAATATAATATTTGTATCCATCAAAAGAAGCAAGAGGTGAGGACCAAACATCAGAGAAAATTAATTCTAGAGGTGCATTAGAAGATAAAGTGGATTGGTAAAAGGGAAGTTTGTGACACTTGTTAATGTGACAAGAGTTGCAATTATTCTTTGAAATAGAAATACTAGAATTAAAAGAGGAAAAAAGCTTTAAAGTTTTATTATTTGGATGACTCAAGATGTGGTGTCAATACTTGGATGTTTGTAGAGTGAACACCACGGGACGAAAGAAGGAGCGAAGCTCATACATTCCGTTGGTTTTCATTAGTTTAAGTAGCGGGAGTTTGGAAGTCCGATCTTTTATGACAAAAATCGAGTCAAAAAGCTTGATTACGAAGTTGTTGTCGCTACATAAACGAGAGATAATACTTTGAGAGATAGAAGGGACACAAAGAACATGTTTTAGTATAAGTGAGGAGGTTTTAGTATGAATTACGAGTGAGCCAATATGAGTGATCAAATCATTCTATTCTTATTATGGTATCACAGCTCATATCTCCAACGAGAAGTTCTTAATCCTGTGCCATCAATCTTCTTTCCTCTTTCTCTATTCCAATAATCTCTCCTACTATCACAATATTACTCATTCAAACACCACCATCACCACTACCACTAAAATATTTTCCGACGACGCACTGTTACGTCGAACCACTGTTCCCTACCACCTCTAAAATACTTTCGACCAACATACTGTTCCGGCGACCCACTGTTCCCCTCCACCAATAAAATATTTTTCGGCGACGCACTGTTCCGTCGACCCACTGTTGTCTCCACAACTAAAATATTTTCCGGCGATGCACCGTTCCGTCGAGCCACTATTCCCCTCCACAAATAAAATATTTTTTTGGCGATGCACTACTCCATCAATTTTCGGTGACGCACTAATCCGCCACTATTCCCCTCTAAAATAATAATAATAATAAAAAAAACCCAAGAATCATGTCTTTGCTTCATCAACTTTTCTTACATACCACAAAATCTATTTTTATTCAAGATTGGATTTATCCTACAGTCGTCCATCTTGTGGGGGCATATCAAAGATAATAATAAATACAATCCCAAGAATCATGGCTGGTCAAAGATGGATATATTCTCTCTATAAGTTATGTCTTACATATAATTGTAATTAAATGTATTCCTAGAATTAGCTTCCAATTCTTGTATATATATATATGTCTTATTGTAATAGACAAAATGTGTTTGATTATAATTGATATTGTGGTCAATTGCATTTTTCTCATTGAATAAGTTTACATATAAATACAAGAAAACTAAAATCAAGAAAAGACAATATGCAGTTACAAATTACTATTGAATAAAATATGCAATCATGAGGAATCAATGACTGTAATAATTGTGATGACTTGAAGAAAGGAAAGAATAATTCATAATATTTGAATTCATTCTTTTTCTTTAATAAAGAATGTACTTGTTGAAATGGGTACCTATTTTCAAATGCTGGTATTTGATCATCACACACCTTATAAAAATGACCATGTTTTAAGTTCTTTATTTAAAAACTAAATCATGCAAACCAGTATGACATTTTTATGATAAAACACAGCACAAATCGGACACCTCTGTTTGTGACGGTTAACTTAATTCATCAAAACGTTGGACATTTTTGCATGATGATTATCTAGATTGTTGTGGTGCTCTTGGAAAGGTTAATCCAACAATATATTTATTGTCCTTGGGTCAATGCAGATTTTAAACTCACAAAATATGAAAATACCAGTGGTCAATGTGGCAGATTGGAACAGACACTGAAGACTTTAAGTGCTCATGAGGAACAAAAGAAAGTGTTACTTGTGTCAAAATTTCTAGGAGTCAATCGATTTTAACATATACATACCCTAAAAAATTCATAGGCGTAGGCTAACACCTACACTTTTGATATGGGTCCACCAATGGTGCTACATGTAAGCATAGGGGAGGATCTAGTGTTGGACAAGGAGTAGGGGTGACAATCTTGATCCAAACCATTTCAGATGGGTCAATTTAGGTTGTTTTAAAAATCATATGGGTTGGTTTGGGTTATAAATTTCAATAAGATGGTTCAAAATGAGTCACTTGAAATTCCACCTTATTTTCGGGTCAAAATGGATCGACAAATTTAAAGAAATGGGTCGATGTGGGTTAGTGTCTTAAGGAAAAGTGGCAAGCTCGGGTTGAAACGGGTTTTGGATTGGAACGAATTCGGTTTAGGTTTCGAGCTGACACAAGTTTTCACACTGGACGGGTTGGGTTTTGGTTTCCTTTGTTTCTTTTTGGTCGGTTTCGTAGCACTGGACGAGTTGGGTTTCGGTTTCTTTTGTTTGTTTTTGGTCGGTTTCGGCCTTTTATTTCGTTGTGGTCGGTTTTTTCAGTTTCATTTCTGTTCGGTTTCAGGTTTTTTAGTTTCCTTTTGATCGATTTTTTCGGTTTCGATCAATTCGGTTCAGTTTTGGTTTATGTTTCGTTTTCGTCGACTTTTGGTTTTAGTTTATTAGGGCTTTTTTATTTTTATTTAACGGAGGAAACGTTTTAGTTTTTTTATATTTTTCATTTTTTATTTATATTTTGAGTTATGATTTTTTTTATTAATTTTAAAAATTAATAAAAAAATCATAACTCAAAATATAAATCAAAAACGTAAAATATAGAAAACCTAAAACGTTTTCGCCTCTGCCCTCGTTCTTAAAAAAACGATACGAAACCCGTTTTGACCCGTTCCGACCTTGACCCATTCCGACCCGGACCCATTCTGACCCGAACCTTTTGACCCTAACCCATTCCGACCCAAACCAAAACAACTCTTTTTTTAGTTAACCCGTTCCGACCGAACCTAAACAACCCCTTTTTTAGCTAGCCCGTTCCGACCCGAATCAAAACAATCATTTTTTTGATTGACCCATTCTGACCCTAACCCGTTCTGACCCATGACCCGTTTCGACCCAACCCATTTGCCACCCCTAAGGAGGAGTGTAGGAATCCCGTCAAATCTCTAGTTTATGTTATAAATTTCTAATATATTAAGCATAATGACCCATGTACCCCATCCTTATTTTTTTCAGTGCCCCGAACCCAACTTTTGAGCTCAACTTCCCAAACCTATATTTATTTTTGTTTTGAAAAATAGCAATTAAGCCCCCAAATTGCATAATTGTCTAACCATGTTATAAATTAAAATTTTGGAATATGCGAGCTATACGAGAGTGAAAAACGAAAATGTTTCACATCTGATCAGGTATATATCGTCGTTTGGATTTTTTTATGGTGATTTCGGCTTCTTGTTTTTATTTTAAAATACGATATGCGTTCATCAATTGTTTATATTTTTTATTTTGGTTTATGTTGGTTTCGTTTTGATTTAATTGTTTACGTATTTCTTAAAATTCAAAACGCATAGGATTTTTGTTGTTAATTGGGGAACGATGATTTGAGTTCTAGGTTTTTAAAACATTCTAGTTAATTTAGAGTTTAATATGATTGTTATAATAATTAGACCGAAATATGAATTTATTCAGAATATCATTTTTTTTAATAATTAATAATTCTATACTATTTAAATGATGTAAAAAATACACTTGCAGGTGTTACGAATGAGACTATAGTTGACCATTTTCAAAAGATAAAATCACGTAAAGATCAGTTGTAACATGTATCTTGTTTATGTTTAATGAAATTTGTTGCTTAAAGTTCTATATATAGTTTATTTAATGTAATTGTTTTACCCGCCTTATTTTGGTTTAACTTGACCCATCTTGGGTTAACCCGCTTTAGTTTGACCAGACTCGTTCTATGCTAACATTTTTAGCACCTACTGGCTAAAAGGTCCTGAGCCTGTCTCTGTGTAAGCAACAATTAACTTCTATATTATTTATATTGTTCATACATAAATATACTTGCCAGCCAATACATATTACATACACAGAAACTAGAAAGCACACATATATACATAGGCAATGCAAAAGTAAACCCACATTCTGTTAAATAGTTTTTGGGAATAGTTTTACGCCAGCCGTACATGTGTTTTACACGTGGATCCAGACATTTAACTCAGTGAGAGAAAAATATAACCAATAAAAATACACGGCACAAAAACGTAAAAATGGACTTCATTAAATATACTTCAGTAATCCAATACTTTATTCGTATCTCATCTCTTTGATCTGGATGGTAATCCAAAATTCTTTTCCTATAGACAGGATCCCAAGAAAGATTATCTAGATCAACTAAACTAGGTCCAGAGATTGGTTTAAAAAGACTTTCCATAGCACCTGTAAGACAAAAAATTCAAGCAACAGAAGATCAAAAATCAAACAATATTTGGTGTAAACTGTAAAAGAACTTCATTATTATCATATTCAAGCAAGTGAGCAACAAAAAAAATAAAATTAATAATATGATTTAGAACTTCTAAGTTCTAACTGTAAAGAGTTGCATATGAAACATTACCAAAAACAAAGAAATAAAGCATCAACAAACCAATAATATATTAGTATATAAGATTAAGAAATCCATAAGGCTTGCAAGTTGAGATATACACACGATTTGATTTCCTTTTTTTCATTTCTGTAAAAATGTATATACGAACCTGATTTGATTGAAACTTGGATGGTCACTTGAAGCTTGAACTGGCTGACGTCTTCTTCGTATAAGAATTATTTTAGGGGTTTCTTTTAATTCTATCAATACTCATTAATAAATATGAAGTGTAGAAGTAGGCTTGTTTTCATTTTATTGGGCTAGGTTAGGACTTAAGAGAACTTTATAGTATGGGGGCCTAATAAAAAAACATAAGAGGGCTTAAATTTTTTTTAACCAAAATTAACAGTATAGAATGTAATAATAGATGTACAACCTATAAAAAATTGAGTGGGGACTACCCCCAGTGACCAATGCATCCATCCCCCATTGTTTACGTGGGTGGGTTGGTCATGAGTTGTAACCGACCATTTTTAGTATGGGTCAAAAGGGTTGGGATGGGTTGATCCGAAAATTTTTTGTTTTTTCGTTTTACCTTTCGGGCTGAAAAAATTGGCTCAAACTAACAAATTTGGGCCTATTTTACTATTGATTAATTAAATATTAAAATTTCGGGCTACACCATTTGTTAATTATCTAACATTCAAAGAAATAATAAATTAAATTCATATTCAATAACAAAAGCCATTTTTTTGTTTGGATTTTTTTTTCTATTTAACCCTTCAACCTCTTTAAATTACTAACTCTGGCCCTAAACTAAAAATTAATAAATCCGAAACAGGTTATTTTTGAAACTGCACGCGTGCTATTTTTGCGTATGAGCTATATGCTTACTTCGTACTTACCTTACAAATTAATTATTCAGGAAAACTATGGTAAGAAATTAAAACCCCTCTTCAGTTGCAAAAGTGAAAAAACTATACAACACTCTACATCTTCATGTTTATGGCTTCTTTCACTCTGTATGTAAAATTCGAAAGACTAAAACCATATTTGGTTCCTAACCAGAATTTGAGGGAATTGAAATTGAAATGCCATTCTATGTGGTGTTTTTATAGCAAAAATAAGAAGTGGAATCCCCAATTCCATCAGATGAAGGAGTTCAATATTATTTTGCAAAATGGTTGGAATGTTTACATTTCAGTCAGATTTGAATTTTGACAAAAATAAATCATCAATAAACATCTTATAGTATTATGTAGGGCTGAGCACAGTTCGGTTCGGTTATTAGGCGAAACCCAAACCGAAACTGAAGTAATCGGTTATTTGAATATGCAAACCGTTCGGTTTTCGGTTTTCCGGTTATTTTCGGTTTTTTCAATTATGTGTTGACATTGGAAAAAAAATTAAAAAATGAAAATGTGTATTTTAAGCTTGTATTAGAACGTGTTAGAGTATCACAGTCCACATAAATATTGAATTCAAAAAACAAAAATATGCACATGTTATGTGAAACTATAAGAATACAAAGTTGCTAAATAGAGTTTAAAAATTAAAAAGTATTAAAAGTTTAGTCCCGAGCTTCATTCATCATCTTATTTATTTATCTTAAAAGTTTAGTACATTTCTCATCATTTTGATAATCCTTATCATCATCAATTGGTTCGGTTCGGTTTTTTAAAAATGGATAACCGAATCGAAACCGAAATTTTGGTTTTTCAAAAAAACAAAAAATTAACCTTCCGTTAATGCTTTGGTTCGGTTTTTTCGGTGCGGTTTTTCGGTTAATTCGGTTTCCTACTCACCCCTAATATTATGCTATTTAATAGAGTTGACAACTTTATTATTAGTTTCCAAATATTATTTTATTTAAAAACAAAAAATCATAAATAAGTTGAAATTTTAGCAAAATTAATCCTCACTGTTATTGTTGTTGTTTGCAACACCCCGGCTTAAGTGGAAACGCCCGAGTGTGACGTACAGATTGTTCAAGCACACATGACACTATTTTGTGACCATAATAACATTAATTCATTAATAAGCCAAGTAACACAAGTTCAAATAAGAATACAAATTGAAATCAAATCATAATAAAAACAAATGTCTCGTTTATTAAATAACCTAGGTATTCTATGCGTCTTCTAGTCCTTCATCCTCTGATCACGGTACCTGTAACATATGTATAAAATACGGTCAGCTATAAATAGCCGGTGAGTTTCCACAGTTTTAAATACATACATAAAAACCGTACAACTCATGGACAAGTGATAAACGAGCAAGTCCTTTCCAGTTGGTACTTACTTGGATAATCACGCAAGTAAGGTCCTTTCCAATTGGTAACAACCAACGTACTTAGATAATGAGGCCCTTTTCCACTTGATACAAATGGACCGAAGTGCAAAAGGGGCGTATGATCATAATTAATGAGGCTTCCCAATCGTGCAAGTAATATTCGTGCAAGTAATACAAGTAAAACACAAGTCCATATACGAATTGTAGTTTTGTAATAGAATAAATCAATACTTGAATTTTTATATGGATACATATGCTACCCCAAAACAATAAAACATTAAAAAGAGGTGGTGAAAAACTCACCTTATGAATAAGGTAATAAAAGAGGCTTGTAAGCGTTTGAAGAATGCAACAACCGAATACGTCACATAAGCCGAAGCAAGCGATCCGCACTAACTTAATTGAGTAAAAACAAGACTTAATCGATAATTGTACGGGGTTTATTATTGTGTATCTTGAAAGGTGTTACTTTATATTACTTTTATATTTTTGATTATTTTATTACTATTTAAGCTTCAACGAAAGATCGGTTATTAATACGAATTAAGCACTTTAATGGCGAGAAAACGAAGTTTATATGTTCGAAAAGCTTGAACTATTGTTTATAAGTTATATTCATATTTATTGTGTTGATGAAACAATTTTTAGAAGTTTAAAGTTTACCTTACGTTTATTAAGCGATTTTTAAATACGGTTTACGAAAACGGAAAACTTGGTTTTTAAATGTAAAATAGTGAGATTTATTTTATAGTTAATTTACATAATTTTTATTTAATTTAAAAGGGTTTTATAAATTTATTTTGATTTTTATAAGATTAACATTGATTAATTAATAAAGCTGGAATAATAAAAAAAATATGTTTGACCCGGGTCTTTGCTGTGCAAGTGTAACGTGTTAACCATGTGATCTGGGGGAAGGACATCCAACAGGTTTGGTTTTCTATTTCATTTATACATTAACAAGTTTAGTTTAATAATAATAATAATAATAATAATAATAATAATAATATATCCCAGCAGTTCAAAAAGGAATTTTGCATGACCTGGGTTTCGAACCCGGGTCTTTCATGTTTTAACCCTTGTGTCTAACCAGTTCAGCTGAGTGTTCCTTCGTTTTATGTATAAGAATAATTGTATATAAATAATATTTCAGGTTCTTCTTGAAGATTTTACAATTGATGCATGTTTGCTCAAATAGGTTTAGGGTTTTTGTTTGTTGGTTCGACGCCATTAAAAAGCATATATCAATTACCTTTTAACGTTTTGGTTTGACTGAAACCCAGTTGCCGAAAAAGAATTAATAAGAACTCCCAATTACATATTACTCGGTGTATTAGAGGGGGATTGGAGAGAATGAGCAAGTTGTAATGAAGCTTGGGCATCTATATATACTATGGGGTTGAGCGTATACGCGTTCAATGTATTAATTTGACTAACGAAAATTCCGGCGGGGATCGCGGGTTTAATTCACGGCTTAAAGGTTGTTATAATCTAATTAATACACTAGATATTGTTGATAATTGACGACAAAAAGTGTAAAACTAAAAGTTCGGGTCAAAGGTTTGATTTTTAATGTGATATGGGGGTGGCCGGAACCGTTTTCCGGTGACCGGAAAACCGGGCAGGAAAAACGGGTAGGGTTGGCAGGGTTGGGTTTGATTTTAATATAATAATATAATTTAAGTTTCATATTTACACTTTAAACCCCTCAAGTTTCATAAACATTTCAAGTGAAGTTAGTATCTTTTAAGATTAAATTAGTTTTCGATGTTTACATTTTTGGCTTTAAACTTTACAACCGAAATATATATGACGTTTGGTTTTGGATTAGTTACGAGTTTAACCCGCACGACTCGATTAATGTTTATGACTCGGAATTTAATAATAATAATATCGAATATGGAACTTTTAAACGTTGGAAATGTTTTATTAATGATAAATAATAATGACACAATATCCAAACGACCCAACGGGTCGGGTTTACAAATACAAATACAAATACGAAGCGAAAATTGACGAATGTCACAGCATTCCCTATTTTTGAAAATTTCGTCCCGAAATTAGGTTAAAGAATCCGTAGCAAACAAATGAGGATACTTAGTTCGCATTTGGTCTTCCCGCTCCCAAGTAAATTCAGCGTCTCGTTTAGATTCCCAATGAAACTTTACCAAAGGTATGCGTCTACGTTTGGTCTCTTTCTCCATGCGCCCATAATTTCCACCGGCTTCTCAACAAAGTGCATAGACTCATCGATGCGCACTTCGTCAAGTGGTATGTTGATATTTTCCTCGGCTAAGCATTTCTTAAGATTCGACACGTGAAACGTCGGATGAACATTCGCGAGTTCTTGCGGAAGTTCAAGGGTATAGGCCACGCTACCAACACGATCGAGGATTTTGAAAGGTCCAACATATCTAGGAGATAGTTTGCCATTCCTATCGAAACGAACAACGCTTTTCCAAGGGGATACCTTGAGAAGAACACGATCACCAACATTGAACTCAAAAGGTCGTCGACGATTATCCGCGTAGCTCTTTTAACGACTACGAGCGGCTAAAAATTTTGTCGAATTTGCGCAATTCGATCAGTGGTCTCTTGGACAAGTTCGTGACCGGTGATTTGGGTTTCACCAATCTCATTCCAACAAATCGGAGATCGACACTTACGACCATATAGTGCTTCGAATGGAGCCATACCGATGCTCGTATGAAAACTGTTATTGTAAGAGAACTCAATCAAATGAAGATGAGAATCCCAGTTTCCACCAAAATCCAAAACACAAGACCTAAGCATATCCTCAATCGTTTGAATCGTCCGCTCAGGTTGCCCATCGGTTTGAGGGTGATAGGTGGTGCTAAGGTCCAAACGAGTTCCCAACGCAGTTTGCAAAGATGACAAAAAAAATAATATTTAATTGGGAATGCAACTTATGATCATGATCTATGTGTATGAGGGGAAATATATAACACACTAGCTTGAGACCCGTGTATTTCACGGGTAATTGATGAAAAAATAATATTTAATTATTAAACGAATACAAAAAAAAAATTATCATGCATGTTAAGAGACAACCGTTGTAGAATAGTGTTTAAAACAATCTTGATATTTATTTCATTATTTTTGCATCCTTCAAATGAGTATTAATAGTTATTTATTAACAAATAAATGGTAATGAAGGATTTTAGAGATTTAGTTGGTTTTAAATTGTGAGAATTATTGTGGGAGTGACAAGTGGCAAAACATTGTATCTATTTATTAGAGAGTTACGAGGTTATTGACCCGTGTACGACACAGGTGGAATATAGCAATCGTTAAGTAAACACATATATAATTTCAAACGACAAGATACTTTAATTTGTTCTTTGAAATGGTAACATGATATATAATTGCAATTCATATTTATATGCATCATACAAATACATTCATAGACATATCAAATATATACAGACACACATACACATACATACAGTCACATAAATTCAAGTCCCCAATACTAGTTCAGGATGATTAGTTGGTCATCTAGTGAAAAGAAACAAAGATAACTTACAAGTTACAAATAATGACACAAAAGAAGCATAACTACTTTATGAACATAAAACATTACAACATTAAGAACACAAAGACAAATGGTTATATTTTGTATATTTGCATGGCTGACTATCCTCGTATTATTCTTCACATAATAGGTAACAAAGATAATAAAAAGCAAACGGGACGGGGTCACTCACCGGACTATTGGTGCATGATGTGTGTCTAATAACCCTATAATAATGACCCTCACAACTAAGCTTTAATATTAAAACAAAAATCCTAAAACCACACACAACCGGCAAGTGTACCGATGCAAGTAGTATAGACCTAGGAAGTCCGAGAATCGAACACGTGGACACGTAAGACGCTAAAGATTACTGACCCTAGACAAGACCTACCTTAGAATAATATTATATTGATTTTTGATTTCTTTTAACTTAACTGAACTAACTGGACTAACTAAAAAAACTTACCAAAAATAGAAAACTTAACGACAAACTAACTGTGTTAACTTAGGATGGAGAAAAACGTCTACCTAGATCTGAATCAAATTGTAGGCCTAACAAGCTAATGGATTGAATGAATTCAAGACACCGGTCCCTAAAGATGTCACGACTAAGGATCGCTCGGGCTCACTGGATTACCTCTCGGTCTCACTCAATAAACCCTAACTACTCAAAATCGGCTAAATCGACCAAGCCGGGAAATAATTGCTAACATGTTCTAATGCTAGATCACCTCTCGGTCTCACCAACACTTGACCCTAATGGCAATGAATACTACACAACCAAGGATAGAGGAACAATTCAATTTAAACCAAAATAGATCAACTAGTCGCTCAAAACACCTAAACCTGACAAGAAACGAACTCGCTCTCGCGCAATCCTTATTCTAGCATGCAAAGGTAATGAGACGACACTACTTCTTATCACCTCTCGGTTTCAAAGAAGGTGTCTAACCGTTGTACTTAATCCAATAAATCATGCAACAAAACCCTACGGTGGTACCTACCGCAAACAAACCCTAAACACAAAGTCTAGAATCAAACAATGCACCGATCAATCAATACAAAACTACTCAACCGACACACGGGGTTTATGCAATAAATTGATATAATTTCCAGCCACTAAGCACAACCTATTTCATGTCTAAATCAAACTTTACAATAGCAATTAAGGTCTATTAATCAAACAATCCATAAAACCTATCAAACACTAACAATAATCATCATTTATAGGTAGAACTAACAAGTTTAGCCTCTCATATTATTTGGACAGCCATGAACATTTAATAAACACATTATTAAACTCATACCAATCATATTAACAAACATCCAATGATCAACAATAATCAATAACAAATCAATCTTTCAAGTAATTACAAAACTAGTTAACAATTAAACAAGAAAATCAAAGTTGATGAACAATGAAATTATTGAAAGGATATTGGGTGTTCCGGGGCTGCTCCTTGGCTGTAAAACGATGATGAATCAATCCCGAGGCTTGCACTTGCTTCCTTCTTCCTTACCTAGCCGCTACACGATCAAACCTTAAGCCAAAAAAACTTTTTTCTCTTGGTTCCCTTGCTGCCCAGTTCCGATCGCCAGGTTGCTTGGCTGCCAGGGGTTTTTTTTTATGTTATAATATTATAAGTAATGGGCCTCCATGATGCATATAGGTCGGGCTTTGAGCTTTGTCTTGAACTTGTATGCGTAAAAGGCTCGTAGAATGCTCGAAAAGCTCGGTTTCTTCTTCCTTGTAACCCATAACCTACAATATGAACAAACTTATGTAAAACCTAAATAAAACGATTTAAAACACATAAAATATAATATATTACGTAGATAAAAGGTGCGGAAAATACGTGTGTTTTACAATACATCAAATATCCCCACACTTAAGACTTTTTCGTCCCTGAAAAAGAATACTACACAGGATCATATCCGAGTTCAACCGACAACTCTTGGTTTTATTTATTATTATTATTATTATTATTTAATTATTTATTTTTATTTAATTATTTTTTTTTAGTATTAGAACAAGTGACCCGTTACCCAAATATTTCTTCCAACTTTCACCTAATAAGCCAGATCAGGTCGATTGTTGGTATTGTTGTCCACTTTAAACCCATGCCCCTAATACTTACCGAGGCAAATAAGGTTTGACAATTCTATTAATTTGTATGACTAAGTGGAACCCACACCTAAAAGCCCTGCTGCCACTTCACCAATTCCATTATGGTTTTACCGGGCCGAGCCACCCCAACTTGACTTAAACCTTTTGCCACATGATTAAACATTTCGACTCATATACAAACTATAAACT
This sequence comes from Bidens hawaiensis, assembly GCF_021521415.1. NCBI lineage: Eukaryota > Viridiplantae > Streptophyta > Magnoliopsida > Asterales > Asteraceae > Bidens > Bidens hawaiensis. Next base: position 224,195 of record NW_027493477.1, on the reverse strand, counting down.
CTAGCTCTCTTTCAAGTGCACGCAATTACAAATGCATTCTTTCTTTTATTTTTTTTTCTTTTTCTGCCCTTTGGCTTTTTGCAATTTTTTTTTTTTGAAATATCAAAGTACATGGCTTTGCCTGAATAGAAACAAATACAAAAGATAAAACAGCTAATATAAACAGACGATCATGTGACTCGAGACTTGAGTATGACCCGGCTTTTCATTCCAGTCCTGTCACGAGCTTAGTTAAACAAACAAAACCCCTAAGATGTTTCCCACTATAGTCAGGCCATTTAAGAGGTTCAATTAGGTCAACAACCAAACCGCCCTTTCATTCTCAAAGACTGAGCCTACCGACACACGATTACTGAGTCTAAACCGTTCGGTTACCATACATTACATGCGGGTCTAATGGGCACTGTTCTTATTTATTATATATATATATTTTGAAAACACCAAGAAGTTATAAAATAACCACTACTCGGTAATAATATCATTTCCTGTTTAACGTAGAGAAAACAAATTTCAAGGGACTATTTTTTTAAATTTTTCAAATTTTTATTTTTTTTTTATTATTATTATTTTGTTTTTTATTTTTTATTTTTCAAAAATTTTCCTACAACTAAGTAAAAAAACCCCATCCCCACACTTAGAACGAAATCGTCCTCGATGAGTATAAGGAAAAGAAATAAAAAATAAAACAGAAAATAAAAAGATAATATACAAAAGAAAAAACAAAAAGCGGGTTACTCCCCTGGTTTGTGTGCAGAATCTTCAACAGCTGAGTAGTGTCCAAACGACCGTATAGCATTTCATTCGCGGCCGCAACCTCAGGAGAACCTGTTCCAAAACGCCACCATAGCTACCATGCGCATGATATAACCTGCAGAACTCAAACTCGCTCGCATGTAGCGGCGTATAATACGGAAAACAAAAACATAAAGAAATAAGTATATTTTTGTGTTTTTCGCTTTTATAATTTTTTTTTAATAGGATACTCCTTAAATCGACCGACTCGAATGGAGATTGAGTACGAGCGGTTTCATCTTAGAACAACCTGAAATAGAAAAAAAACAAAGAAAACATATAGCATCACACAAATACATAAATACAAACTCTACAACTCGGGCAGTCTCCCGAGTGTGCATCCATCGCGTCTAAGTCTCGGAGAGCGCGTCAAGGTAGAATACCTCGACCGTCTGGTCAGTCACCGGCTCGCCAATGTAGTGCTTCAGTCTATGACCGTTCACCTTAAACTTCTCGCCTTTATCCTCTATCTCGACAGTGCCGTACGGGAAGACCTCAGTGACCGTGAACGGTCCCGACCATCGGGATCTCAACTTTTCCGGGAATAACCTCAACCGGGAGTTATACAATAAAACCAAATCCCCACACTTGAACTGCTTGTTACCCTTTAACTTCCTATCGTGCAGTTCTTTCGTCCGCTCCTTATACCTGAACGACTGGGCGTAGGCGTGATCTCTCAGCTCCTTTAACTCGTGCAACTGGTGGAACCGAGTGGCCTCCGCGGCGGACATATCAAGATTGACCCTCTGTAGGGCCCAAGAGGCACGGTGCTCCAACTTGACAGGCAGGTGGCAGGCCTTCCCATAAATCATCCGAAACGATGTGGAACCGGTCGGAGTTTTGTAGGCTGTACGGAAGGCCCACAACCAATCATCTAACTTGTCAGACCAATCCCAACGATTCGAACCAACCGTTTTCTCAAGAATACGTTTGATCCCCCGGTTACTCACTTCTACCTACCCACTAGTCTGTGGGTGGTAGGCGGTTGCAAGCCGATGGGTGACCCCATAGCGACGCAACGCCTTCTCCATCTGCACATTGCAGAAGTGAGTCCCTCTAACACTGATCAACGCCTTTGGGACACCAAAACGAACAAAAAGGCTCTTGAGAAAACAGAGTACAACTCGGGCATCATTAGTGGGTAAGACCTTGGCCTCAACCCACTTCGAGACATAATCAACCGCCACGAGTATATACTTGTTCCCACGCGAAGATGGAAACGGTCCCATGAAATCAATGCCCCACACATCGAAAACCTCACAAACTTGAATAGCATTCTGGGGCATTTCATTTCACGAAGAAATGTTGCCGACCTGCTGGCAACGATCACAACTCCTCACAAACGCTGTGCGCATCCTTAAAAATTGAAGGCCAATAAAAACCACAATCAAACACCTTCTTCGTCGTCAAACTCACACCGTGGTGACCTCCTATCGGTCCAACAGGCAATGGCTCAAAATCTGCCATCCCTCCTTAACGTCAACACACCTCCTGATCAACTGGTCAGTACCTATACGAAAAATATACGGGTCGTCCCACAGGTAAAACTTAACATCAGCAAAGAATTTCTTCTTTTGCTGGTAAGACATCTTTGGGTAGTACCCGTCCGCAAGATAGTTCGCGAAGTCAGCGAACCATGGAAAACCCTCATCCTAAGCCGAAACAAACATAAGACTCTCCGTCGGAAAGTGGTCATTAATCATGACCCCGGGCTCTCCTAACTCAGCTCCCTTAAGACGCGAAAGATGATCGGCCGCCACATTCTCGGGCCCCTTTTTATCACGGATTTCGATATCAAACTCTTGAAGCAAAAGGATCCAACGGATAAGACGTGGCTTAGCATCCTGTTTGCTAAAGAGATAACGAATGGCAGAATGATCCGTGTACACAATCATTTTGGACAAAACAAGATAGGACCTGAATTTATCAAATGCAAACACCACAGCTAAAAGCTCTTTCTCAGTGGTGGTGTAACTCTCCTATGCACCATTCAAGGTCCGGCTCGCATAGTAAATCGGATGGAAGTGTTTATCCTTCCGTTGTCCAATAACCGCTCCGACTGCGAAGTCGCTCGCATCACACATCAACTCAAAAGGAAGCGACCAGTCGGGAGCAATCATGATCGGGGCATTAACGAGTTTGTCTTTTAAAAGATCAAACGCCTCGATACACTGCTCAGAAAACACAAATGGGGCATCCTTCTCCAAGAGTTTGGTCATGGGTCTCGCAATCTTAGAAAAATCTTTAATGAACCGGCGATTGAACCCAGCATGACCCAGAAAACTCCGGATGGATCTCACGGAAGTGGGCGGGGGAAGATTAGAGATGGTATCGACCTTCGCTCGGTCGACCTCTATCCCCGCACTCGAAATACGATGCCCCAAAACGATGCCCTCATGTACCATGAAGTGACACTTCTCCCAGTTAAGAACTAGGTTGGTGTCAACGCATCGGGCCAACTTCCTCTCAAGGTTGGAGAGACACTTATCGAAAGAGCTCCCAAACACAGAAAAATCATCCATGAACACCTCCATGGAGTCCTCGATCATGTCATGAAAATAGCCACCATGCACCTCTGAAATGTGGCTGGAGCGTTACACAGTCCGAACGGCATACGTCGATAGGCAAACGTACCGTATGGGCAGGTAAACATGGTTTTCTCCTGGTCATCGGGAGCAATAGGAATCTGAAAGTACCCGGAGAAACCATCTAAGAAGCAGTAGTACTGCTGACCTGCCAAACTCTCCAACATCTTATCAATAAAAGGTAGAGGAAAGTGGTCTTTCTTCGTGGCATCATTCAGTCTGCGGTAATCGATGCAGACTCTCCAACCGGTCACAGTCCTAGTGGAATGAGCTCGTTCCTCTCATTGGTGACGACAGTCATGCCACCCTTTTTGGGAACCACTTGGACTGAACTAACCCACGAACTGTCAGAAATGGGGAAAATGATCCCTGCATCAAGGAGTTTGATGATCTCATTCTTCACGACCTCCTGCATCTTTGGATTAAGCCGCCGCTGCGGCTGAACGACATTCCTATAATTATCTTCCATGAGGATTTTATGCGTGCAAAACGAAGGGTTGATACCCTTGATGTCGATAATCTTCCATGCAATGGCCTCCTTGTGCTCTCGAAGCACCCTCAACAGTCTCTCTCTCTCGACCTCCGTCAAAGCAGATGCGACAATAACCGGCAACTTCCTCTCCTCGTCCAAAAACGCGTACTCCAGATGGGCAGGTAAATCCTTAAGCTCTAAGGAAGGAGAGGGGGCTCTCGATAGAAGGTCGGTCCATCGGATCGTCACGTACGATCCCAGCAGACACTTCAGACTCAGGGTGATGTGACTCGGCGTCATCTTCCGCTGACTGATCGATTATGGAAACCATCTCAATCTCTGGAATGTCCCTATCGAGAATCTGAGTGTCGGAGGCAAATCCTCCACAGATCTCACTGAAAAACTCCCCAACATGCTCCATGATGGTATCGATAAAGTACAGGGTGTCATCAGCAGACTTGGGGTGTTTCAGTGACTGTCGAACGTCAAAGGTGACGTTCTCATCCCCAACTCTCAAAATCAACTTACCCTCGCAGACGTCGATCAACGCCTGTGTAGTGGCAAGGAATGGTCGGCCTAAAATCAGTGGTACGCTATCATCGTCGTTCATGTCCAGAATGACAAAGTCCACCGGGAAGATGAACTTGTCAACACGAACTAGCATGTTCTCGACCACCCCTCGAGGGTATTTCACAGAACGATCAGCAAGCTGGATACTCATCCTGGTAGGCCTCGGTTCGCCTAGACCCAGCTTGCGATACACGGAGTACTGCATGAGATTAATACTGGCACCGAGATTGGCCAGCGCATGAATAACCGATCATCACTCAAGATGCAGGGAATCGTGAAACTCCCTGGATCGGCCATCTTTTCTGGTAATTTCCTCTGTAAGACAGCAGAACAACTAGCACTCAATGGGATGGAAGCGACCTCAGCAAGCTTCTCCTTATTCGAAAGGATATACTTGAGGAATTTTGCGTGTTTAGGCATCTGAGTCAGTGCCTCAAGGAATGGAATGTTAAGGTGAAGCTGCTTCAAAAGATCAAGAAATTTGGAATTCTGCTCCTCATCTCTGTCTCTGCGGAGTCTCCCGGGGTATGGTACTCTGGGCTTGTAGACTCTCGACGGCTTGCTCGGTAGCTGCTGTCTCTCGGCCTGTGCTGAACTCCCTGGGCTGCTCCTCTGATGCACCTGGGCCGGTGGAGACTCCATCTGAATCTCCTCATCCACCTGCTCTTCTAGAACTACTGCAGGCTCCTCGACGACTCCTCTATGCCGAATCCCGGGCTCCTCTTGTGCCCCTGCACCGCTCCTCGTTGTCACAGCTTTAGCAAATCCCTTCGGGTTCTGCTCGGTGTTACTCGGTAGTGAACCCTGCGGCATCTCGTTCAATCGGCTGGCTATCTCCCCCATCTGCCGCTCGAGACTCTGAATCGACGCTCCTTGATTCCTCATGAACTGCTCGTGCTCTCGAAGCTTCTCCTGCGTATCCTTGTGTCGGGAATCCTCACGCGTCATAAGCTGCGACAACATCTGCGTCTGTTGCGCCATCATCTCCTCCAAGGTGGGCTTCTTCTCCCCACTGCTTGCTCCCTCACCGGCATCCAGAAATAAAATCTGGCGTTGCTGAAACCCGGGCTGGTTCCCACTCCTCCAGTTGGAGTTATGATTGCCTCTCCATCCCGAATTATAAGAATTGAAAGAATTTGGATTTCGGTTTGGATTTCCTATGAAATCTACGGCCTCCTCCTGCGAACTGACTGGGCACTGAACGGTATCATGCCCCCCCTCTGCAGATCTCACACAACTTGCTATTCGTCTGCATATCCTTCACCATCTTCGCCAACGCCTCGACCTGTGTCGTCAGTGCGGTGGTCGTGTCCACCGAATGCATGCCTCGTGAGATGGAATCTACAGTCTTACCTCCTCTGGCGGGTGGTCTCTGGTATCCACTCATATCTAGCCCATTGAATAAAGCGATACACTCATCAGGGTCCTTAGTCGTCAACAGATTTTCTCCCGCCGCCGTGTCGAGCATACTCTGCGTCGCGTACGTCACTCCATTATAAAATTTCTCGACGACCGCCCAATCTTGCAAGCCGTGGTTCGGGCACAACGCTAATAGATTCTTAAATCGCTCCCAGGTCTCGTAAAAACTCTCGGTGTCCTCCATCTAAAAGAATGTATCTGGTTACGCAAACGAGCGACCTTAGCCGGAGGATCATATTTTTCAAGAAATTAGGTATGCATAGCAGCCCAAGTAGCTATAGAGCCCTGTGGGAGGGACTCGAGCCACAGACTCGCTTGATCAGCGAGTGAAAACAGAAAGACGCGGAGCTTAACGGCGTCTTCGGAAAAGCCCGCAAGATGGAAAGTGTCGCAGATACGCACGATGCGGGTGAGATGAGAGTGCGGGTTCTCATGAAGCAACCCGTGAAACTGAGCAGAATGAGAAATGGTATTTAGAATGTTCAACGGGATCTGCCAGTTCGAAGCAACTCCAATGGCGGGTGGTGCGATGCTGGATCTCGCGCCAGCATTGGCCGGTCGGGCCCGGTCCGCAACTGTCCTCCTCGGTGGAATGTCGCCCATGATCCTATCCTTATCGTCGGGGTCAACGGATGAAGAAGTGGACGAGGGTGAAACGGGACGATGTCTCTCACGAAACTCTCTCTGGCTCGGGGAATGCCTCAGTGTCGGGTGGTCCACGAGATCGAGTCTGTCGAAAAAAAACTATAATTAGAAATAAGATTATCTAAACTATTCTAAAAAATAAGTAAAATAAAACAAAAATAATTACAAGTAGCACAAAAGGTAAGTCCTAACTCGGATTGCTCTCAAAACGCCTAAAACCTTGTCCCCTGCAACGGCGCCAAAAACTTGATGTGTGTCTAATAACCCTATAATAATGACCCTCACAACTAAGCTTTAATATTAAAACGAAAATCCTAAAACCACACACAACCGGCAAGTGTATCGATCGCAAGTAGTATAGACCTAGGAAGTCCGAGTATCGAACACGTGGACACGTAAGACGCTAAAGATTACTGACCCTAGACAAGACCTACCTTAGAATAATATTATATTGATTTTTGATTTCTTTTAACTTAACTGAACTAACTGGACTAACTAACAAAACTTACCAAAAATAGAAAACTTAACGACAAACTAACTGTGTTAACTTAGGATGGAGAAAAACGTCTACCTAGGTCTGAATCAAATTGTAGGCCTAACAAGCTAATGGATTGAATGAATTCAAGACACCGGTCCCTAAAGATGTCACGACTAAGGATCGCTCGGGCTCACTGGATTACCTCTCGGTCTCACTCAATAAACCCTAACTACTCAAAATCGGCTAAATCGACCAAACCGGGAAATAATTGCTAACATGTTCTAATGCTAGATCACCTCTCGGTCTCACCAACACTTGACCCTAATGGCAATGAATACTACACAACCAAGGATAGAGGAACAATTCAATTTAAACCAAAATAGATCAACTAGTCGCTCAAAACACCTAAACCTGACAAGAAACGAACTCGCTCTCGCGCAATCCTTATTCTAGCATGCAAAGGTAATGAGACGACCCTACTTCTTATCACCTCTCGGTCTCAAAGAAGGTGTCTAACCGTTGTACTTAATCCAATAAATCATGCAACAAAACCCTACGGTGGTACCTACCGCAAACAAACTCTAAACACAAAGTCTAGAATCAAACAATGCACCGATCAATCAATACAAAACTACTCAACCGACGCATGGGGTTTATGCAATAAATTGATATAATTTCCAGCCACTAAACACAACATATTTCATGTCTAAATCAAACTTTACAATAGCAATTAAGGTCTATTAATCAAACAATCCATAAAACCTATCAAACACTAATAATAATCATCATTCCTAGGTAGAACTAACAAGTTTAGCCTCTCATATTATTTGGACAGCCATGAACATTTAATAAACACATCATTAAACTCATACCAATCATATTAACAAACATCCAATGATCAACAATAATCAATAACAAATCAATCTTTCAAGTAATTGCAAAACTAGTTAACAATTAAACAAGAAAATCAAAGTTGATGAACAATGAAATTATTGAAAGGATATTGGGTGTTTCGGGGCTGCTCCTTGGCTGTAAAACGATGATGAATCAATCCCGATGCTTGCACTTGCTTCCTTCTTCCTTCCCTAGCCGCTACACGATCAAACCCTAAGCCAAAAAAACTTTTTTCTCTTGGTTCCCTTGCTGCCCAGTTCCGATCGCCAGGTTGCTTGGCTGCCAGGGTTTTTTTTTAATGTTATAATATTGTAAGTAATGGGCCTCCATGATGCATATGGGTCGGGCTTTGAGCTTTGTCTTGAACTTGTATGCGTAAAAGGCTCGTAGAATGCTCGAAAAGCTCGGTTTCTTCTTCCTTGTAACCCATAACCTACAATATGAACAAACTTATGTAAAACCTAAATAAAACGAGTTAAAACACATAAAATATAATATATTACGTAGATAAAAGGTGCGGAAAATACGTGTGTTTTACAACACATCAGTGCACAAACGCACCAAAATTTCTAAAAGCAATAAACCAAATGCAAATAGTTGTAGAAATTTGTGTATGCTGCTTTGATTTAGTATAACTTTGATAACCGTCCTTTGCCAAGATAATTTATGTGCACAAATGCACATTAGTTGATGTTGCGCTGCATGATCAACCAGGCTAAATTAGGACAGGTTTTCATGCAACATCACACTTTTTCATTGAACAATACGTTCCATATCTCGCGGCCCGGGTTGTGAATGTAACTTCTCGTTCAAATATTTAATGGTTTTAAATACTTATCGTCTGGATAACAAAAAAAACAAAAATATAAAAGAGTAAAATACGAAGAAAAAAATATAGTTGATTTTACATTTTCCACATTTTTTTTCTTTATTCCTCTGTTATCTAAAAAGTCAAGTGCTTTTATGTCTCTAGAACCAACAATATGCATCTCATTCTGGGTTGGGATTCTTACACGTTAAGAATAGTTACTGATTTTTAAGAATGACTAAAGTTTAACTATTAAAAATATGTATGTAAAATTAAATATATATATATATATATATATATACTTTAAAATTTATGCACTTACAACCGATTACATGCCAAACTTAAAATCATACAATGACAGTAATGCTTATTTGGATAATTACTCTAGTGAATTCAAAATATGAGCGTGAGATCAACCAGAAATGTGAATAAAATTTGAGAGGGCAAAATGGGAAACTCAAGATACCGATAAATATTATACACCAAGTGTCAAAATATTGTTTTAGACTCAGAAGGCATACCTGGATTGCAGCATAAGAGAAGTGGCAAAGTAGCAAACATTGCTTCCGAGCCTTCAATGTTATAAATCCAAAGCACTAACATAAAACTATAAGGTAAAAATTATCCATGTTATAACAGCAATAAATTACCTTAAAATATTGGGGATACAACAGATTGAGGGGATTTCATGCAAGCTATAACTGCATAGTAGAATATGTTCATTGGTTCTGTATTGACTAATTAAAAAGATGCCATTCATTAATATTTGATATACCCTAATTCATTAGGATAAAAGACAAACAAAAAATATGCATTGTTGAAAACCCTCCTCATACAAATTTAGTCATTGGCTCTTGATCTTCGACCTTTATCATTTTCACCAAAAAGAAACCATACTTCAATTTTCTTTTTAAAAAGCGCACCAGAAAAAATATCAAGATATTATACAATTCGGACTCAAATAGTTAAGACCAAAGTCTATTTTCATTGCATTAATCATAAGATAATAAAAACAATGTTATTCTCTAATCATAGTGCAACTATATATAAATTACTAAATAAATATAAAAACATAAAAAATATGATTGAGAAACACACCTATTCATTGAAGTTCTTGTCAAATAATACTTTGCTAATTGAAGTTCATCACTTTAAGCTAGCAATTGCAAGATTAGGCGTTCCATTTAACAAAAATAATTATATATATAACATTCTTGTTTCAAATAAAAATATCAAGATAACTGAAGTTATATCACTTGTTTACCTACATGTCATCATTAAATATATGTAGCTATTTCTGTATAATTTCTATAACAATCTTATCTACATATAAAAACAATAAAGTTACATATTTTAGCCCAAACGAATTTTGACCCATCACTCAGCTCACCCTTTACCACCCAAGAATTAACATTTCAACACGTAAATAAACAAAAGAGGGGGTCGATTGAGTGTGGAAGTTGGAAGGTATGTCAGCAATTAGGTTTGTTAGGGTTACACGACATATTTCAATGTATTCAATGTAGGTGTAGAAACGGGTAATTAAAACATTACTAAAAATGCGTTAAATTTAATGGTAAATATTCATTTTATTATTGAATTATTTTATTGATAAGAAATTCTATAATGGCTTGTTATTTATGAAAAATAGAAAAATGAACCAATAGGAAGGGGATAGAGTGTATTGCTTTAATAGATATAACAGATCACTCAGCTCACCCTTTGCCACCCAAGAATTAACATTTCAACACGTAAATAAATAGAAGAGAGGGTCGATTGAGTGTGGAAGTTGGAAGGTACGTCAACAATTAGGTTTGCTAGGGTTACACGACATATTTAAACGTATTCAATGTAGGTGTAGAAACGGGTAATTAAAAGATTACTAAAAATGCTTTACATTTAATGGTAAATATTCATTTTATTATTGAATTATTTTATTGATAAGAAATTCTATAATGGTTTGTTATTTGTGGAAAATAGAAAAATGAATCAATAGAAAGGGCTAGAATATATTGCTTTAATAGATACATAGATATAGATAGATGATGTATCTTAACTATTGTTATGAGTGTTACAAATGAAATTGTTATTATTGTTTTTCCTTTTTTGAAACTAACAAAAAGATTATGGGACTTCTGATTAAATTATTACTATTGTTATATTATTATTATTATTATTATTATTATTATTTTAAAATTCATCTATTTTGAAAATAAGGGTATTTGGCCAAGTGATATTCAGGTGTATAATACTTGCTCCCTCTCTTGAAGATCGAGGGTTCAAATCTTGTAGTAGGCAAGTTGCCGTTTAAAAAAACGGAAAAAGAAGCTAAATCTAAGCATATCCGGAAAGACTTATATATGGAGGAAAAGTTAATAGTGACATATAAAAAATGTAATATTATCCATGTCAAAATCATAATGAAAAATACATAAAAAACTTGTTTAGAAATTATCCATTAATTAAGAACCGCGTACGAAATACCCGGCGTTACTTAGTTGGTCATTCCGAAAAAAAAGAATAACACTTGTGTAAAAGGAAAAACTAACAATAGCAATTGTGGCATCTTCCGAACCATACTAATTGTGTCAATGTTTGCAATGTAATTGTAAAAAGACACTCTCCTTTGTCACCTCAATGTCTTGTCCGACAATCACTTTATCATTCCCCAATGTTATTTATTAGTAAGTTAGGCTGAGGGGTGTGGGGCTTCAGCGGGGACGCGAGAGCCCCTCCGCTCGCGCCCCCAGGCGCGAGCACCACACCACCGGGGCGCGAGAGGGGCGCGAGAGGGGCGCGAGCGCGGAATTCAAAGCAGGCGCAAGGGGGGTCGCGGGAGAAAGGTGGCGTAAAGGAACATTGGGGTGCGTGACATAGCCGTTGGAGTGTACAAAAATGAGCCGTTGGGCTCTTTAATTTAATAAAAAAAAATTATTCTTCCTATATATAAACCCAATATCACCTAAAACAATTACCACACCCAAAATCACATAAAACAATTACCACAACTTCAAAAAAAAACCCAAAATCAACCCATCTTCCAAACTTTTTTTTAAAAACATGTCTGGAAATTGGTACCCAAACCTAGATTCAGGTTATAGTTACGACGATTTATGGTCGTCACCGGACCAATCGATGTTTTTTTCGGGGTCGCAAGAAACATCCGGCTTTCAACAATCCAACATACAACCGTCTCCTAACTTTGTTGTTCCGGAGACACAAGAATCACACGGTGATGCTACGGGAGCAAGAAGACGCGTCCACCGAAAAAAACAACTTGCAACGGACGGGCCGGGACCGGCTTCGACTCCGAGGATGAAACGGAAAACCACTCCGTGGTCATCGGATGAGAAGGAAGCCTTGTGTCGGGCTTGGATAGTCATTTCTGAGGATCGGCGTTGCGGTAATTGTTTTAACGTTTTTAATAATGATTTTTAAAAAAATAGTTAATTAAAAAGAGACTTCAGTAACCTAAATCCGGTCGATCAAATGCTGATGGAAAAGCAAAAGGAACGTATCCGAAAGAGGTTGCTCGAAGAAGACCAAGCCGAAGAATAAGAATAATGTTTTTTTAGTACTTTAATTTTTTTTTTATTTTTAGATATTAATGTGTTTTTTTTTAATGTGTGTTTTTTTTAATAATTTATGAGTTTTTTTAATAATACGTTTTTTGAATATATTTATAAAAAAATAAAAAAAAAATCCGCTGGAGCCCCTGCTGGAGCCCCTCCACACCAGGGCCAGGGGCTCCAGCGGGGGCTCCATCACCCATCTTATCCAGTTTCTCTCTCTGCCACACGTCACAATATTATTGGCTGGAGCCCCCACTCGCGCCCCCGTTAGAGCCCCCCACACCCCTCAGCCTTAGATATATCTTGTGGTAGGTAATTTATTGTTTTCAGTACATAATCTAAATCATCACATGTTTTTTTCATAGCAATTGTCTTTTTTTATTTTTTATTTTTTAAATCAACATAACCTGATTCTTCCCAAAATGAAAAATAAAAAATAAAAAAAAATCATCAATATCTTGAATCTGCATAACGTTCTTGACCATTACGTGCAAGTCACGTAATAAAACTATTGCTTAATAAAAGAATGGCATTTACATATATCCTCCTTTTAATTTCCTTTATACATATTTATCCAGTCTTTAAATATCAATTACATATTTCCATCTCTAAACCACATATATTACATATTTTTCCATTTCATTTAAAAACTATTTTAATTACTATTTTACCCTTAATACAATCCATTACATATTTCTACAATTTCTCTAGTTTTTTTTTTTTGGTTTATTAAATTTTAATAATCCTTATTGACAGTATTGGCCGATAATAATCCCTATTCATTTTATCACTACTGGCGGTCCCAAATTTAAAAAAGTTGGTCCCCAATGGTCCCCCGTTAAAAATGACTTAACGGCGTTATACTTTTTTCCGATTTTCAAACTAATGTTTTTGGGCTTTTGATCGAAAGGAGGATACGAGTCGATTGATGTAAAACTTCGTTCGAAACAATGCTCTAAAGCGATGAAATAATGCTTCAATTTGGGTTTTTGAACTTACAATTAACAAAAATCATGTCGTCTGGGTCACCGTTTCGAGCTAAGTTTACATCAATCGACCCGTATCCTCATTCCGATCAAAAGCCCTAATAACATTAGTTTGAAATTCGGAAAAAAGTATAACGCCGTTAAGTCATATTTAACTGGGGACCATTGGGGGCCAACTTTTTCAAATTTGGGACAGGCAGTGGTGATAAAATGAATAGAGATTATTTTTGGCCAATACAAGTCAATAAGGATTATTAAAATCCAATAAACCTTTTTTTTTTTTTAAATCAACCTGCATCTTCCTTAAATTTTGTTGACGGTAAATATGGTGGTTCAGAGTAAAAATGAAACTGAAAGTATATTCAGGATATTGGTGGTGGGCGATTAGTGCAGGAGGCATGATTCATTCGATTTCAAAGAAGAAAAGATAATTATCATCTTCATTATAATGGTATGAATACAAACTAATTTAATATTATGCCGGTCAATAAAAAGTTATCTCACAAAGAACAAATCACACATAATTGAACAAAAGTCTGTGAATTTATCGAAAATCCATTGTTCATCACTCCCATTCAGCACCCACACTTCATTGAGACCCATTGATAATTGAACAAAAATCCACCTCCTACCGTTCGCTATCACTACCCATTGTTCATCATTTCCACCTTTCACCGGCCTCTCCTCCGGTTACCCGCTGCACCACACTCGAAACTGTAGCCCTAATCTTCTCCCGCTGCTCTCAACAAACATCGTCTGATTCCTCCATTCCTAATTGTAATTTGTAGCCGGTGTCGTATACTATAGGGCTCCCAGGTGAAACAAACTTTTTGGAATGAAACAAGTGAGGGTTGTTTGATTTGGTAGGAATTAAAAAGGGTAATTTCATGTTAGATTGGGGAAATATGTTATCAGCTTTTAAAGGTTGGATATATATATGTAATAGTAAGAGGATATATGTAAACATTCCTAAAAAAATATGAAAGGTCACATGATAAGATCACACAAAAAGAATTAAAAAGTTTATAAACTTACTAAAAGTTTCAGTTTCATCACAAGGAACAAGTATGGGTTTATAAGGTACAAAATGAGCCTGATGTATTCCATGTTTATTAAATAGCTTCACTTTATACTTGAGCTTGGACTTCAGCCCAGTTAAACTCAACTCGATTCTAGATTTTAGTAAGCAGATATCAAGTTGTTCACGAGCGGCTTGGCTCACTTACACACCTGTAGGTGACAGTCATGACCAATTCTTCAAATATGAGTTGATTTGAAAAAAAAAAGTGTATATGGGTTCTTTAGGCCAACTCAGATCACACAAGATTAGACTATGAGTCAAAATGGGTCACTATTATGTAACTTATTAACTTAAACAGATCCATTTAGATTTGCACAACTCATGGCCGTTGTTTCTCTCCACCGCCTACTCGTTGTTACCTTTGTCACCTCCATTATTTCTGTCATCACCAACACCCACCATCTCAAATGTTACTCATTAGTTGACCCAAAACTTCAACAAATCACTCTTTGGTATTACTAAGCTTGTAGAAAGACTTAGAAGTTGTTAATGATGCAACGATCAAACTCAAGTTTATGTACCCATAATCAATCTCAACACGTTGTAGACCAAGAAAAACGCGGCAATAGGTATAAAAAGTGGCAAATACGAGTCGTGTGCGTTGTACCTTGTGTTAGTGTAATCTTGCGTAAGTGCGGGGACCTAGTTGTCGTACATACAAACCTAGGGGGTTTTTAGTTAATTTTTCTTCTATTCTTCTCTAACAAGTAATTGTATGGTTATAATTAGGGTTATTTGTAATCAAGTATTCATAACACTAAGGGTATGTTTGGTTGGAGGTAATGGAATGAAGGGGGAATGGAATGGGAGAATGAATGGAATAGACAAGGGAATGAAATGGATCATTACCATTCTTTTGTCTTGTTTGGTTAACCTATGGAATGAAATAAATTATTTCTTTATGTTGTTTGGTATCCAAAAAAAAATTGTTGGAATGAAATAGAAATAATAAAAACACTCTTATCTCAAAATACTTTAAAAAAAAACAACCTACAATGGCAACTATAACACCCCGACCAAAGGCGGATTATACATCGGGGCGCCACATATTGTTTCATTACTCGTGACACTATTGGGTGTCAATATTTAATAAATACATTCATTCGCGCACGCGCAAAGTAAACATAAGATAACATAAATCATCATAAATCAATATATTATAAATCATAATATTCGAACAGCAATAACTTGTCTTGATACATTTTAATCTAGGTCAAAAAGTAAAAACGTCCTACGTGTCCACAAGCTCCAAATGTAGCTACAGCAAACCTGAACATGTGTTAAAATAAAACGTCAAACACTTGCGTGTTGGTGAGAAATCAAGTTTAATACAATACATAGATAACAATAAATCTGCGCGCAACATGTGTATGTCTGGTTTTCAACAAGGGTGTAATCTGATCGGGACCAACTCTAAGATTCATAAGACTGCCAGTGCTCACAATTGAGCTCACAAACAAAACAAACTGTGCATGTGTAAACAAAAGAGAAAATCATAAACGATAGTTCTCCCGTGTTCATCTAATGGTACCATGAAAACTGCGGAATAGACCGACAAGACGGTTAATGATCCACACATACAAATAAACAGCCAAGTCTACGTCCTCAACACATGGGATACTGCGCGACTAAAGTTCATAAACAAGTTTAAGACTCTAAGTTTGTATGAACACATGAACATCCCAAAACATTAAAAGCAAAAAGGGATTAGGTACGAGATTACTCACTTGATAAACGATGCGGTGTAAGATAAAGCAAGAACCAACTTTAAACAAGCACAAGTTAACCTATAAATAAGATTGTTGTTTTAATGATTGGTTTTAAGTCTTGATTATAAGTTAGCATAATTAATAAGTAAATTATTATATATAATATATATTACCGGAAAAGCAGGGCAGAACAGGGAGGAAGACGGAGGCAGAGAGGGAGGCGGCAGAGAGAGCAAGGAGGAGGACAGGAGAGATTAAGTGTTTGTGTGTGATGTGTTATGAAAATATTATTATTATTTATAGGAAAACCCTAGGAGACATAAATCCAGAAAAAGGGGAAAAGATCTCAAAAAGTAAAAGATTCCAAAAGCAAAAGATATGGAAAGATATGGCAGCTGCAGAGGCAAGATAAAGCTGTCAGGGAACAGTAAAAAGGCATGGGCGGTTCAGAAAAAGGTACTGGTCAAGCATGGCAAAAGCAGATTCTCAAAAGATTATGTCAGTCACTTTATCTGTCAACCAATGGGGTTGGTGCGCATGCTGCGCCGAAAGTAACTTTTCAGACATAAAGCAGATTAGGTCAACAGCTCAAAAGATAAGACAACACAAAAGCAAAAGGCTAGATTAAACAGAAGAAAACTCAAAGGGTTGAGCGCGAGAAGGCTAAGGCGCGAAGGCAGACACAGAAGGTCAAGAGAGCGCGAGCGCGAAGGCAGACAGAACTAACCTTAACGCGTCGCGGAAAGAACTACAATTCTAAGCGCGCCGCGGGAAGAATCACATTCCTTAGCGCGCCGCGGGAGGAACTAAAATTCCTAGCGCGCCGCGGGAAGAACTATAATTCTTCGCGCGTCGAGGGATGAACTACGATTCTTAGCGCGCTGCGAGAAGAACTACAAACCCTTAGCGCGTCGCGGGAAGAACTACCGTTCTTAGCGCGCTGCGAGAAGAATTACAATTCTTAGCGCGCTGCGAGAAGAGTTCGTCTCGCGTATCGCTGAAACAGGTGGTCTTCACGCAGGATTCCTTGTAAGGGGTCTAGCGCGTGGAGCTGCGCAGACAACCTTAGGCGGAAAGGAACAAAGGACAAGCAACGAGTTAGAAGAAAAAGAGGGAAACAAGGCGTAAGGGCGGGACGGCGACAAGAGGGAAAGAAGGCGGAAAGAGAGAAGGAGAGGGACGGGACGGCGGAAAGAAAAAGAGAGAGAAAGAGGCGGGAAGGAAACGTATATTATTATTATTAAAAGTAAAATATAAGTATAAATAAATATTAAATCATAAAAGAAAAAGATCGGGTAAGAGAAACGGGTACCTGGGTCGGGTCGGATCGGGTCAGATGTCACAGTCTCCCCTACTTTAAGAAATTTCGTCCCGAAATTTATCTCGAAGTAGGTTGCGCAGAGAACAGGTGCGGGTACTTGATCTTCATTTGATCTTCCCTTTCCCATGTAAACTCGGCTCCGCGCTTGGACTCCCAGCGAACTTTCACGATAGGGATACGACTGCGCTTGGTTTGCTTAACCTCGCGATCCATAATCTCAACAGGCTTCTCAACGAAATGCATAGATTCATCAACTTGAACTTCATCAAGTGGTATGTGAAGGTTCTCGTCGGCTAAACACTTCTTGAGATTGGATACATGGAACGTTGGATGCACATTACTGAGCGCGGGCGGCAGGTCAAGTCTGTAGGCAACTTTTCCCACACGCGCGAGAATCTTGAATGGTCCAACATAACGAGGAGCAAGCTTACCCTTCTTCCCAAAGCGGACAACACCCTTCCAGGGCGACACTTTGAGGAGAACAAGATCACCAACTTGAAATTCGAGAGGCTTCCGTCTACGATCTGCGTAACTCTTCTGTCGGCTTCTGGCAGTCAGCAGATGATCACGGATCTTGGCGATTTTATCGGTTGTCTCTTGAACAAGTTCGGGTCCTGTGATTTGAGTTTCACCCACTTCGCTCCAGCAGATCGGGGAGCGGCACTTACGACCGTAAAGTGCTTCAAATGGGGCCATACCGATACTGGAATGATAGCTGTTATTATAAGAGAACTCGATCAAAGGCAGGTGCGAATCCCAATTACCTCCAAAATCAAGAACACAAGATCGGAGCATATCCTCAAGAGTTTGAATAGTTCGCTCAGACTGACCGTCAGTCTGGGGATGATATGCCGTACTCATGTCCAAGCGAGTTCCTAGAGCAGATTGGAGAGATTTCCAAAAGCGAGATATAAAACGGCCATCGCGATCGGATATGATGCTCAAAGGAGTACCATGGCGGCAGACAATTTCCTTGACATAAAGCTGCGCGAGTTGCTCAACACGGTAGTTTTCACGAATGGGCAGAAAGTGAGCAGACTTAGTCAAACGATCCACTATTACCCAAATGCTATCATGTTTGCTTGCTGTCAAAGGTAACTTGGTAATAAAGTCCATCGCTATACCTTCCCATTTCCACGTAGGAATTTCTGGTTGTTCGAGCAAACCAGATGGGCGTTGGTGTTCAGCTTTTACTTTAGAACAAGTCAGGCATCTAGCTACGAACACAGCAATATCCTTTTTCATACCGGGCCACCAATAAGTAATGCGCAAATCCTTGTACATCTTATCAGCGCCGGGATGAATAGAATACCGAGATTTGTGCGCTTCACTCAGGATATCAGCGCGAAGATTCTCATCAAAGGGAATCCAGATGCGATTGAGATAGCAGAGAATTCCACTCAGATTAGGGACAAAGTGCGCTTCCGCGCCACACGCTAACTCGGCGCGAAGGTTACCATTACTGATGGATGCGCGCTGCGCGTCACGAATACGCGATTCAAGGTTGTTTTGAATCGGCGCAAAGTGAAGATGCGTGCGCGGCAAGATACAGTTAAGCTGGCAGGGTTTTCGGCTGAGCGCATCGGCTACCACATTAGCCTTACCAGGATGATACCGGATCTCACAATCGTAATCGCTGATGAGTTCGTTCCATCGGCGTTGCCTCATGTTAAGTTCCTTTTGATCAAAGATATGCTGAAGGCTTTTATGGTCAGTGTAAAGGATACACTTAGTACCATAAAGGTAGTGTCTCCAGATCTTCAAGGCAAAAACAACTGCACCAAGTTCGAGATCGTGAGTTGTATAATTCTTTTCATGAACCTTGAGTTGCCTTGATGCGTAAGCGATAACCTTGCCTCGTTGCATAAGAACACAACCGAGACCTTGGTTGGAGGCATCGCAGTACACGACAAAATCATCATTACCCTCAGGTAGCGCAAGAACAGGAGCTTCACACAACAAACGCTTGAGCGATAGGAAGGCTTCTTCTTGCTTCGAGCCCCAAATATACGGTTTACCTTTGTGCGTTAGAGCTGTTAAAGGCAAAGCGATCTTTGAGAAGTTCGAAATGAAGCGCCGGTAATAACCAGCTAAGCCCAGAAAGGAACGGATCTCGGAAGGAGAGGATGGCGTGATCCAGTTCTTGATTGCTTCAATCTTGGATGGGTCGACATGAATACCCATCTTGTTTACAACATGACCAAGAAACTGTACTTCATCCGACCAAAATTCACACTTGGAAAGCTTAGCATAGAGTTGCTCAGCTCTAAGCTTTTGCAACACCAACCGAAGATGTTGCTCGTGCTCGGCCTTGGTCTTAGAATACACCAGAACATCATCGATAAACACAATCACGAATTTATCCAAGAAAGGCCTACACACCCGATTCATTAGATCCATGAAAACGGCGGGTGCGTTGGTTAAACCGAAGGACATGACCAAGAATTCAAAATGGCCATAACGAGTTCGAAAAGCAGTCTTCGGAACATCTTCATCGCGGATGCGCAACTGGTGATAGCCAGAGCGGAGATCAATCTTCGAGAAACAAGAGGCACCTCGGAGTTGATCAAAGAGGTCGTCAATACGCGGTAAGGGATACCGGTTCTTAATGGTGAGTTTGTTCAACTCGCGGTAATCAATACACATGCGAAACGATCCATCTTTCTTTTTAACGAACAACACCGGAGCACCCCAGGGCGAAGAGCTAGGGCGAATGAATCCTTTAGCAGTCAACTCTTGAAGTTGGCTGGCCAATTCTTGCATCTCAGCGGGTGCAAGACGGTAAGGAGATTTAGCCACGGGGGAAGCACCAGGGACAAGATCAATACGGAACTCGACTTCACGAGCGGGAGGGATACCAGGAAGATCGTCAGGAAAAACTTCAGGGAAATCACGCACAACAGGGATATCGCGAAGCTTCTTCTCTTCAGCAGGTTTAACCACATGGGCTAGAAATGCAATACACCTTTTCCGCAGGAGTCTTCGGGCTTCGGCGCAAGACATAGGCTTAAGACCGCGGGAGGGTTTTTCGCCGTAAATGCGAAGATCACCATTTTCTCGAGGTATGCGAATCATCTTCTTGGCGCAAATAACTTCGGCGCGATTATGCGTAAGCCAGTCCATACCAATGATAACATCAAAGCTTCCAAGAGGCATAGGGATGAGGTCAATCAGAAAATCGTTTTCGTTAAGGTTAAGCGTACAATCTTTAATCACCGAGTTAATTAAAACAGTTTCACTATTAGCCAATTCAACTGAAAAATTTTCTTTTAAATCGCTGCGCGGTCGCGCAAGCTTCTGCTCGAAGGCGCGAGAGATAAAACTTCGATCGGCGCCAGTATCAAAAAGTACAGAAGCATAAAATCCGTTAAGCAAAAATGTACCATTAACTACGTCATTATTCGCTTGCGCTTGGTGCGCGGTTATGTTAAAAGCTCGTCCACGCGTCACTTGGTTCGAAATCTGGTTCACCGGATTCGCCTGTGTGATTTGCACTTGTAGTCTCGGGCACGCGTTCCGGAAATGACTGGGATCACCGCAGTTAAAGCACGATCTGGGTCGTGGGTTTTGGTAGGTTGGTTGTGGGTTCTGCGGGTAGACTGGTGGTGTTGGCGCAATTGGGTTGGCGAGAAGGACTCTACAGTTTTCTGCAAGGTGACCAGTACGGCCACATCGGGTACAAAGTCGACACGGGGTTTGGGTTGGGTGGTGAAATCTACAGGTTGGGCAAAAGGGATGGTTTCCTGTGTAAGGTTTCTTAGTTGGCGGGGCAGGGAGTGCTGGATTGGTTAAGGCATAGTTGTGGACTACAGGAGGTGTTGGGTAGGTTGACAGAGGGTTAGGCGCATAAACTGGAGGTTGGTAAATGGGTTGCTGGACAATGGGCGGGTTGGTAAGCGCATAGGCCTTGCGCCTGCGCTTGAGGTTGTTACGGTTCGAGGGTCCAGGTTTGGTTTCTGTTGGTTCAGGGGCAGTCTTGGTGAGTTTGGTCTTTTCTGTTCCCCGCAGGAACAGGGTTCCTGCTCTGACATGGTTGTCGCTGAGCACAGCGGCCAACTCGATGGCGTCAGAGAGGGTTACTGGGTTTCTGGCCCATACAGAATCTTGAATTTCCATGGGGAGACCCCCAAGGAATTTCTCTATGGCTCGGCGGGAAGGGGTAACAAGGTGAGGGACAAGCAGGCTTAGTTCATGGAAGCGTGTCGCGTACTCGCGCGCTTCACCGCTGTATTGCTTAAGATTCCAAAATTCCTCCTCCAGGCGCTTAATTTCGTTGGGAGGGCAGAATTCTCGCGTCAGAATTTCCTTGAATTCCTCCCATGTCATGCTAGAAGCAGCCTCTGCGCCACGCGCATGAGCTACTCCATTCCACCATGTAAGCGCTCTAGATTCCAGGACACTGGAAGCATACAGGGTTCGTCTGTCTGAGGGGCATTGGGTATGGAGGAAAGTGTTTTCAATCTTTTCGAGCCATTGGAGCATCACGGTGGCTCCTTCAAGACCTGTGAACTTTGGAGGGTTACCCGCGTTAAAGGACTTAATGTTATAACTGGAGGTATTGTTTTGGCTCAAGGCTTGGGCTATCGCGGCGGCCATTTCCTGGGAACGTTGCTGTCTACGCATGCGCGAGGCTTCTCTTCTCTGAAATCGGCGAGATAGCGGAGGCATTCTATAAAAATTTTAATTTTAGTTAATATCTTGGTTTTAGCGCAAAGTTTTAATCTTATAAAGCTTGGTTTCGCGGTCTCAGTTACTGTCAAGAGTTAAAGTAAAATAAATGATCCTAAATGCAGACTTAATAAAGGTAACAAATTCGAATCAAGAATCGACAATTCATGTATCACCATGACTTTCCGAATTCCCAATTTAAAATATACGGGCAAACGAGTATTGGAGATTGACGATTCATGTATCACCATGACTTTTCAATCTTCAATATAAAATATACAAGAAAATGAGTATTGGAGGTTGACAATTCATGTATCACCATGACTTTTCAAGTCTCCAACCTCAGAACATAATCGTAAATGGAAATTGAAAATCAACTATTCATGTATCACCATGACTTTTCGGATTTTCAATCCCAACAAACGAATATGTAAGTAAAATCAATAAAAATCGAAATTCAACAAAAATCGAAATATCGCGAAATAAAACATAAAATCATATACTGCGCAAGCGCGAGCATATTTATAAATAACGAGTAATTAACAATAAGCGCGCGAACATGAGATTTCTCTCATGCGCGAGAAGGGACTCTTAGGTATTCTAGGCCGTTACGTCTAACCACCTATCCTAAAGTCAACGAGCTCTGATACCAATCTGTAACACCCCGACCAAAGGCGGATTATACATCGGGGCGCCACATATTGTTTCATTACTCGTGACACTATTGGGTGTCAATATTTAATAAATACATTCATTCGCGCACGCGCAAAGTAAACATAAGATAACATAAATCATCATAAATCAATATATTATAAATCATAATATTCGAACAGCAATAACTTGTCTTGATACATTTTAATCTAGGTCAAAAAGTAAAAACGTCCTACGTGTCCACAAGCTCCAAATGTAGCTACAGCAAACCTGAACATGTGTTAAAATAAAACGTCAAACACTTGCGTGTTGGTGAGAAATCAAGTTTAATACAATACATAGATAACAATAAATCTGCGCGCAACATGTGTATGTCTGGTTTTCAACAAGGGTGTAATCTGATCGGGACCAACTCTAAGATTCATAAGACTGCCAGTGCTCACAATTGAGCTCACAAACAAAACAAACTGTGCATGTGTAAACAAAAGAGAAAATCATAAACGATAGTTCTCCCGTGTTCATCTAATGGTACCATGAAAACTGCGGAATAGACCGACAAGACGGTTAATGATCCACACATACAAATAAACAGCCAAGTCTACGTCCTCAACACATGGGATACTGCGCGACTAAAGTTCATAAACAAGTTTAAGACTCTAAGTTTGTATGAACACATGAACATCCCAAAACATTAAAAGCAAAAAGGGATTAGGTACGAGATTACTCACTTGATAAACGATGCGGTGTAAGATAAAGCAAGAACCAACTTTAAACAAGCACAAGTTAACCTATAAATAAGATTGTTGTTTTAATGATTGGTTTTAAGTCTTGATTATAAGTTAGCATAATTAATAAGTAAATTATTATATATAATATATATTACCGGAAAAGCAGGGCAGAACAGGGAGGAAGACGGAGGCAGAGAGGGAGGCGGCAGAGAGAGCAAGGAGGAGGACAGGAGAGATTAAGTGTTTGTGTGTGATGTGTTATGAAAATATTATTATTATTTATAGGAAAACCCTAGGAGACATAAATCCAGAAAAAGGGGAAAAGATCTCAAAAAGTAAAAGATTCCAAAAGCAAAAGATATGGAAAGATATGGCAGCTGCAGAGGCAAGATAAAGCTGTCAGGGAACAGTAAAAAGGCATGGGCGGTTCAGAAAAAGGTACTAGTCAAGCATGGCAAAAGCAGATTCTCAAAAGATTATGTCAGTCACTTTATCTGTCAACCAATGGGGTTGGTGCGCATGCTGCGCCGAAAGTAACTTTTCAGACATAAAGCAGATTAGGTCAACAGCTCAAAAGATAAGACAACACAAAAGCAAAAGGCTAGATTAAACAGAAGAAAACTCAAAGGGTTGAGCGCGAGAAGGCTAAGGCGCGAAGGCAGACACAGAAGGTCAAGAGAGCGCGAGCGCTAAGGCAGACAGAACTAACCTTAACGCGTCGCGGAAAGAACTACAATTCTAAGCGCGCCGCGGGAAGAATCACATTCCTTAGCGCGCCGCGGGAGGAACTAAAATTCCTAGCGCGCCGCGGGAAGAACTATAATTCTTCGCGCGTCGAGGGATGAACTACGATTCTTAGCGCGCTGCGAGAAGAACTACAAACCCTTAGCGCGTCGCGGGAAGAACTACCGTTCTTAGCGCGCTGCGAGAAGAATTACAATTCTTAGCGCGCTGCGAGAAGAGTTCGTCTCGCGTATCGTTGAAACAGGTGGTCTTCACGCAGGATTCCTTGTAAGGGGTCTAGCGCGTGGAGCTGCGCAGACAACCTTAGGCGGAAAGGAACAAAGGACAAGCAACGAGTTAGAAGAAAAAGAGGGAAACAAGGCGTAAGGGCGGGACGGCGACAAGAGGGAAAAGAAGGCGGAAAGAGAGAAGGAGAGGGACGGGACGGCGGAAAGAAAAAGAGAGAGAAAGAGGCGGGAAGGAAACGTATATTATTATTATTAAAAGTAAAATATAAGTATAAATAAATATTAAATCATAAAAGAAAAAGATCGGGTAAGAGAAACGGGTACCTGGGTCGGGTCGGATCGGGTCAGATGTCACAGCAACAGTGGTAGCTCTGGCCACGAAAATGGTGGTGGCGGTGGCGGTGGTGGTGGTGGTCAAGCGGTGATAGCATTGGTAGTGATGGCAATGGTACGGTGGTGGCGGTCACGCAAAGACAATGGTGGTGGTAGTGGTGGTGGCGGTGATTGTGACATCTGACCCGATCCGACCCGACCCAGGTACCCGTTTCTCTGACCCGATCTCTCTTTTATTAATTAATATTTATACTTATATTTTACTTTTAATAATATATATATTTTTCCTTCCCGCCTCTTTCTCTCTCTTTCTTTCCGCCGTCCCGTCCCTCTTCCTTCTCTCTTTCCGCCTCCTTTTCCCTCTTGTCGCCGTCCCACCCTTACGCCTTGTTTCCCTCCTTTGCTTGTCCTTTGGTTCTTTCCGCCTAAGGATGTCTGCAGCTCCACGCGCCAGACTCCTTACATGGAAGCCTGCGTGAAGACATCTTGTTCCTGCGATGCGTGAAGAGAACTCTTCTCGCAGCGCGCTAAGAATGCATGTTCTTCCCGCAATGCGCTAAGAATGTATGTTCTTCCCGCGATGCGCTTAGAATTCTTGTTCTTCACGCAGCACGCTAAGGATTTGTGATTCTTCCCGCAGTGCGCTAAGGATTGTTGTGCCAGCCTTCGCGCTCGCGCACTCAGCCTTCTCGCGCTAAACCCTAGTTTTCTTCTGTTTAAATCTAGCCGTTTGCTTTTGTGTTGTCTTATCTTTTGAGCTGTTGACCTAATCTGCTTTGTCTGAAAAGTTACTTTCGGCGCAGCATGCGCACCAACCCCATTGGTTGGCAGAAAAAGTGACTGACATTATCTTTTGAGATCTGCTTTTGCCATGCTTGACCAGTACCTTTATCTGAACCACCCATGCCTGTTACTGTTCCCTGTCAGCTTTATCTTGCCCCCTGCAGCTGCCATATCTTTTGATATCTTTTGCTTTTGGAATCTTTTGCTTTTTGAGATCTTTTCCCCTTTTCCTAGGGATTGTGTTCCCTAGGGTTTCTCTATAAATAATAACATTATTTTTCCTAACACTACACACACAAAACACTTAATCCCTCCTGTTCTCTTGCTCCTTGCTCTCTCTGCCGTCTTCCTCTCTGCCTCCGTCTTCCTCCTTGTTCTTCCTGCTTTTCCGGTAATATATATTATAATTTACTTATTAATTATGCTAACTTATAATCAAGACTTGAGACAAATCATTAAAACAACAATCTTATTTATAGGTTAATTTGTGCTTGTTTAAAGTTGGTTCTTGCTTTATCTATCACCGCATCGTTTATCATGTGAGTTATCTCGTATCTAATCCCTTTTTATTTTAAATGCTTTGGGATGTTCATGTGTTCATACAAAACTTGAGTCTTAAACTTGTTTATGAACTTTAGTCGCGCAGTATCCCATGTGTTGAGGACGTTTACTTGGCTGTTTATTTGTATGTGTGTATCATTAACCGCTTTGTTCGGCCTATTCCGCAGTTCCGTTGGTACCATTAGTTGAACACGGGAGACCTATCGTTTACGGTTTTCTTTGTTTACACTTGCACAGATGTTTTCTCGTTTTTATGCTCAATTGGGAGCATGGATTGAACTATGATCTATGAACTATCTTAGGCTTGATCACAATCTGATTACACCCTTGTTAAACTCTAGACATACACGTGTTGCGCGCAGATTTACTGTGATTATCTATGATTATCTATTAAACTTGATTTCTCACCAACACGCAAGTGTTTGACGTTTATTTTAACACATGTTCAGGTTTGCAGTAGCTGTTTTGGGAGCTTGTGGACACATAGGACGTTTTTACTTTTGGACCTAGAATTAAAATGTATCAAGACAAGTTAATGTCGTTTGAATGTTATAATTTATAATATATTGATTTATGTTTGATTTATGTTCTTTATTTTCCCCGCTGCGCGTGCGCGATAAAATGTGTATTAATAAATATTGACACCAATAGTGTCGCGAGTAATGAAGCAATATGTGGCGCCCCGATGTATAATCCGCCTTTGGTCGGGGTGTTACAGATTGGTATCAGAGCTCGTTGACTTTAGGATAGGTGGTTAGACGTAACGGCCTAGAATACCTAAGAGTCCCTTCTCGCGCATGAGAGAAATCTCATGTTTGCGCGCTTATTGTTAATTACTCGTTATTTATGAATATGCTCGCACTTGCGCAGTATATAAATTTTATGTTCTATTTCGCGATATTTCGATTTTTGTTGAATTTCGATTTTTATTGATTTTACTTACATATTCGTTTGTTGGGATTTGAAGATCCGAAAAGTCATGGTGATACATGAATAGTTGATTTTCAATTTCCATTTACGATTATGTTCTAAGGTTGGAGACTTGAAAAGTCATGGTGATACATGAATTGTCAACCTCCAATACTCATTTTCTTGTATGTTTTATATTGAGGATTGAAAAGTCATGGTGATACATGAATCGTCAATCTCCAATACTCGTTTACTAGCTATTTTAAATTGAGAACTCGGAAAGTCACGGTGATACGTGAATTGTCGGTTCTTGATTCGAAATTGTTACCTTTATTAAGTCTGCATTTAGGATCATTTATTTTACTTTAACTTTTGATAGTATCTAACTCTGCGAAACCAAGCTTTATAAAGTTAAACTTTGCGATAAAAACCAAGATATTAACTAAAATTAGAACTTTTATAGAATGCCTCCGCTATCTCGCCGATTTCAGAGAAGAGAAGCCTCGCGCATGCGTAGACAGCAACGTTCCCAGGAAATGGCCGCCGCAATAGCCCAAGCTTTGAGCCAAAACAATGCTAATACCTCCAGTTATAACATTAAGTCCTTTAATGCGGGTAACCCTCCGAAGTTCACAGGTCTTGAAGGAGCCACCGTGATGCTCCAATGGCTTGAGAAGATTGAAAACGCTTTCCTCCATACCCAATGCCCCTCAGAAAGACGAACCCTATATGCTTCCAGTGTCCTGGAATCCAGAGCGCTTACATGGTGGAATGGAGTAGCTCATGCGCGTGGCGCAGAGGCTGCTTCTAGCATGACATGGGAGGAATTCAAGGAAATTCTTACGCGAGAATTCTGCCCTCCCAACGAAGTTAAGCGCCTGGAGGAAGAATTCTGGAACTTGAAGCAATACAGCGGTGAAGCGCGCGAGTACGCGACGCGCTTCCACGAGCTAAGCTTACTGGTCCCTCACCTTGTTACCCCTTCCCGCCGAGCCATAGAGAAATTCCTTGGGGGTCTCCCCATGGAAATTCAAGATTCTGTATGGGCCAGAAACCCAGTAACCCTCTCTGACGCCATCGAATTGGCCGCTGTGCTCAGCGACAACCATGTCAGAGCAGGAACCCTGTTCCTGCGGGGAACTGAGAAGACCAAACCCAAGACTGTCCCTGAACCAACAGAAACCAAACCAGAACCCTCAAACCATAACCAGAAACGTAGGCGCAGACAAGCCTATGCGCTTACCAACCCGCCCATTACCCAACAACCCATTTATCAACCTCCAGTTTACGCGCCTAACCCACTGTCAACCTACCCAGCACCTCCTGTAGTCCACAACTATGCCTTAACCAATCCAGCACTTCCTGCCCCGCCAACTAAGAAGCCTTACACAGGAAACCAACCCTTTTGCCCAACCTGTAGACTTCATCACCCACCTCAAGTCCCGTGTCGACAATGTAACCGATGTGGCCGCGTAGGTCACTCCGTTGAGTACTGTAGAACCCCTCCCTCCAATCCGATTGCGCCAACACCACCAGCCTACCCGCAGAACCCACAACCAACCTACCAAAACCCACGACCCAGATCGTGCTTTAACTGCGGTGATCCAAGTCATTTCCGGAACGCGTGCCCAAGGCTACAAGTTCAGATTACTCAAGCGAATCCGGTGAACCAAATTTCGAACCAAGTGACGCGTGGCCGAGCTTTTAACATAACCGCGCACCAAGCGCAAGCGAATAACGACGTAGTTAATGGTACATTTTTGCTTAACGGATTTTATGCATCTATGCTTTTTGATACTGGCGCCGATAGAAGTTTTATCTCTCGCGCCTTTGAGCGGAAGCTTGCGCGACCGCGCGATAACTTAAAAGAAGGTTTTTCAGTTGAATTGGCTAACGGTGAAACTGTTTTAATAAACTCAGTGATTAAAGATTGTACGCTTAACCTTAACGAAAACAATTTTCTGATCGACCTCATCCCTATGCCTCTTGGAAGCTTTGATGTTATCATTGGTATGGACTGGATCTCGAAGAATCGCGCCGAAGTTATTTGCGCCAAGAAATTGATTCGCATACCTCGAGAAAATGGTGATCTTCATATTTACGGCGAAAAACCCTCCAGTGGTCTTAAACTTATGTCTTGCGCCGAAGCCCAAAGACTCATGCGGAAGAAGTGTATTGCATTCTTAGCCCATGTGGTTAAACCTGCTGAAGAGAAGCTTCGCGATATCCCTGTTGTGCGTGATTTCCCTGAAGTTTTTCCTGATGATCTTCCTGGTATCCCTCCCGCTCGTGAAGTCGAGTTCCGTATTGATCTTGTCCCTGGTGCTTCCCCCGTAGCTAAATCTCCTTACCGTCTTGCGCCCGCTGAGATGCAAGAATTGGCAAGCCAACTTCAAGAGTTGACTGCTAAAGGATTCATTCGCCCTAGCTCTTCGCCCTGGGGTGCTCCGGTGTTGTTCGTTAAAAAGAAAGATGGATCGTTTCGCATGTGTATTGATTACCGCGAGTTAAACAAACTCACCATTAAAAACCGGTATCCCTTACCGCGTATTGACGACCTCTTTGATCAACTCCAAGGTGCCTCTTGTTTCTCGAAGATTGATCTCCGCTCTGGCTATCATCAGTTGCGTATCCGCGATGAAGATGTTCCGAAGACTGCTTTTCGAACTCGTTATGGCCATTTTGAATTCTTGGTCATGTCCTTCGGTCTAACCAACGCACCCGCCGTTTTCATGGATCTAATGAACCGGGTGTGTAGGCCTTTCTTGGATAAATTCGTGATCGTGTTTATCGATGATGTTCTGGTGTATTCTAAGACCAAGGCCGAGCATGAGCAACATCTCCGATTGGTATTGCAAAAGCTTAGAGCCGAGCAACTCTATGCTAAGCTTTCCAAGTGTGAATTTTGGTCTGATGAAGTACAGTTTCTTGGTCATGTTGTAAACAAGATGGGTATTCATGTCGACCCATCCAAGATTGAAGCAATCAAGAACTGGATTACGCCATCCTCTCCTTCTGAGATCCGTTCCTTTCTGGGCTTAGCTGGTTATTACCGGCGTTTCATTTCGAACTTCTCAAAGATCGCTTTGCCTTTAACAGCTCTGACGCACAAAGGTAAACCGTATATTTGGGGCTCGAAGCAAGAAGAAGCCTTTCTGACGCTCAAGCGTTTGTTGTGTGAAGCTCCTGTTCTTGCGCTACCTGAGGGTAATGATGATTTTGTCGTGTATTGCGATGCATCCAACCAAGGTCTCGGTTGTGTTCTTATGCAACGAGGCAAGGTTATCGCTTATGCATCAAGGCAACTCAAGGTTCATGAAAAGAATTATACAACTCACGACCTCGAGCTTGGTGCAGTTGTTTTTGCCTTGAAGATCTGGAGACACTACCTTTATGGTACTAAGTGTATCCTCTACACTGACCATAAAAGCCTTCAGCATATCTTTGATCAAAAGGAACTTAACATGAGGCAACGCCGATGGAACGAACTCATCAGCGATTACGATTGTGAGATCCGGTATCATCCTGGTAAGGCTAATGTGGTAGCCGATGCGCTCAGCCGAAAACCCTGCCAGCTTAACTGTATCTTGCCGCGCACCCAGCTTCACTTCGCGCCGATTCAAAGCAACCTTGAATCGCGTATTCGTGACGCGCAGCGCGCATCCATCAGTAATGGTAACCTTCGCGCCGAGTTAGCGTGTGGCGCGGAAGCACTCTTTGTCCCTAATCTGAGTGGAATTCTCTGCTATCTCAATCGCATCTGGATCCCTTGTGATGAGAATCTTCGCGCTGATATCCTTTGTGAAGCGCACAAATCTCGGTATTCTATTCATCCTGGCGCTGATAAGATGTACAAGGATTTGCGCATAACTTATTGGTGGCCTGGCATGAAAAAGGATATTGCTGTGTTCGTAGCTAAGTGCCTGACTTGTTCTAAAGTTAAAGCTGAACACCAACGCCCATCTGGTTTGCTCGAACAACCAGAAATTCCTACGTGGAAATGGGAATGTGTAGCGATGGACTTTATTACCAAGTTACCTTTGACAGCAAGCAAACATGATAGCATTTGGGTAATAGTGGATCGATTGACTAAATCTGCTCACTTTCTGCCCATTCGTGAAAACTACCGTGTTGAGCATCTCGCGCAGCTTTATGTCAGGGAAATCGTCTGCCGCCATGGTACTCCTTTGAGCATCATATCCGATCGCGATGGCCGTTTTATATCTCGCTTTTGGAAATCTCTCCAATCTGCGCTAGGAACTCGCTTGGACATGAGTACGGCATATCATCCTCAGACTGACGGTCAGTCTGAGCGAACTATTCAAACTCTTGAGGATATGCTCCGATCTTGTGTTCTTGATTTTGGAGGTAATTGGGATTCACACCTGCCTTTGATCGAGTTTTCTTATAACAACAGCTATCATTCCAGTATCGGTATGGCCCAATTTGAAGCACTTTACGGTCGTAAATGCCGCTCCCCGATTTGTTGGAGCGAAGTGGGTGAAACTCAAATCACAGGACCCGAACTTGTTCAAGAGACAACCGATAAAATCGCCAAGATCCGTGATCATTTGCTGACTGCCAGAAGCCGACAGAAGAGTTACGCAGATCGTAGGCGAAAGCCTCTCGAATTTCAAGTTGGTGATCTTGTTCTCCTCAAGGTGTCGCCTTGGAAAGGTGTTGTCCGCTTTGGGAAGAAGGGTAAGCTTGCTCCTCGTTATGTTGGTCCATTCAAGATTCTCGCGCGTGTGGGAAAAGTTGCCTACAGACTTGACCTGCCGCTCGCGCTCAGTAATGTGCATCCAACGTTCCATGTTTCCAATCTCAAGAAGTGTTTAGCTGACGAGAACCTTCACATTCCACTTGATGAAGTTCAAGTTGATGAATCCATGCATTTCGTTGAGAAGCCTGTTGAGATTATGGATCGCGAGGTTAAGCAAACCAAGCGCAGTCGTATCCCTATCGTGAAAGTTCGCTGGGAGTCCAAGCGCGGAGCCGAGTTTACATGGGAAAGGGAAGATCAAATGAAGATCAAGTACCCGCACCTGTTCTCTGCGCAACCTACTTCGAGATAAATTTCGGGACGAAATTTCTTAAAGTAGGGGAGACTGTGACATCTGACCCGATCCGACCCGACCCAGGTACCCGTTTCTCTGACCCGATCTCTCTTTTATTAATTAATATTTATACTTATATTTTACTTTTAATAATAATATATATTTTTCCTTCCCGCCTCTTTCTCTCTCTTTCTTTCCGCCGTCCCGTCCCTCTTCCTTCTCTCTTTCCGCCTCCTTTTCCCTCTTGTCGCCGTCCCACCCTTACGCCTTGTTTCCCTCCTTTGCTTGTCCTTTGGTTCTTTCCGCCTAAGGATGTCTGCAGCTCCACGCGCCAGACTCCTTACATGGAAGCCTGCGTGAAGACATCTTGTTCCTGCGATGCGTGAAGAGAACTCTTCTCGCAGCGCGCTAAGAATGCATGTTCTTCCCGCAATGCGCTAAGAATGTATGTTCTTCCCGCGATGCGCTTAGAATTCTTGTTCTTCACGCAGCACGCTAAGGATTTGTGATTCTTCCCGCAGTGCGCTAAGGATTGTTGTGCCAGCCTTCGCGCTCGCGCACTCAGCCTTCTCGCGCTAAACCCTAGTTTTCTTCTGTTTAAATCTAGCCGTTTGCTTTTGTGTTGTCTTATCTTTTGAGCTGTTGACCTAATCTGCTTTGTCTGAAAAGTTACTTTCGGCGCAGCATGCGCACCAACCCCATTGGTTGGCAGAAAAAGTGACTGACATTATCTTTTGAGATCTGCTTTTGCCATGCTTGACCAGTACCTTTATCTGAACCACCCATGCCTGTTACTGTTCCCTGTCAGCTTTATCTTGCCCCCTGCAGCTGCCATATCTTTTGATATCTTTTGCTTTTGGAATCTTTTGCTTTTTGAGATCTTTTCCCCTTTTCCTAGGGATTGTGTTCCCTAGGGTTTCTCTATAAATAATAACATTATTTTTCCTAACACTACACACACAAAACACTTAATCCCTCCTGTTCTCTTGCTCCTTGCTCTCTCTGCCGTCTTCCTCTCTGCCTCCGTCTTCCTCCTTGTTCTTCCTGCTTTTCCGGTAATATATATTATAATTTACTTATTAATTATGCTAACTTATAATCAAGACTTGAGACAAATCATTAAAACAACAATCTTATTTATAGGTTAATTTGTGCTTGTTTAAAGTTGGTTCTTGCTTTATCTATCACCGCATCGTTTATCATGTGAGTTATCTCGTATCTAATCCCTTTTTATTTTAAATGCTTTGGGATGTTCATGTGTTCATACAAAACTTGAGTCTTAAACTTGTTTATGAACTTTAGTCGCGCAGTATCCCATGTGTTGAGGACGTTTACTTGGCTGTTTATTTGTATGTGTGTATCATTAACCGCTTTGTTCGGCCTATTCCGCAGTTCCGTTGGTACCATTAGTTGAACACGGGAGACCTATCGTTTACGGTTTTCTTTGTTTACACTTGCACAGATGTTTTCTCGTTTTTATGCTCAATTGGGAGCATGGATTGAACTATGATCTATGAACTATCTTAGGCTTGATCACAATCTGATTACACCCTTGTTAAACTCTAGACATACACGTGTTGCGCGCAGATTTACTGTGATTATCTATGATTATCTATTAAACTTGATTTCTCACCAACACGCAAGTGTTTGACGTTTATTTTAACACATGTTCAGGTTTGCAGTAGCTGTTTTGGGAGCTTGTGGACACATAGGACGTTTTTACTTTTGGACCTAGAATTAAAATGTATCAAGACAAGTTAATGTCGTTTGAATGTTATAATTTATAATATATTGATTTATGTTTGATTTATGTTCTTTATTTTCCCCGCTGCGCGTGCGCGATAAAATGTGTATTAATAAATATTGACACCAATAGTGTCGCGAGTAATGAAGCAATATGTGGCGCCCCGATGTATAATCCGCCTTTGGTCGGGGTGTTACAGTGATGGTCAGGCAATGACAGCGACAATGGTTGCGGTGGTTACGACGACGTTGTTGGCAACGGCAGTGGTGGTGGTAACGCTGGTGGTAGGGTGGTGGTGACGACGGAGGTGGTGCTGGTGCCGATGGTAATGGTGATGGTTATTGTTAGGTGATGGCGGTGTTGTTGAGAAAGTACGGTGAAGGATGAATTGAATGAAAAAAAAGAAGGGCGGTGGGAAGGAATGGTTTTGATGGAATAGGATTCCATGTGTAATGGATGATTTCATTTCATCGAGCAACCAAACACCATTTTTTTCATTCCCTTGCAATGAATCATTCCATTCCCCATGTCATTCCTACATACCAAACGCTTCCTAAGGTAGCGCTTGGTATACAGGAAGAACAGTAGGAATGGAATGATTCATTACGTGAGAATGAAAAAAGTGGTGTTTGATTGCTCAATGGAATGGAATCATTACACATGGAATCTCATTCCATCAAAACCATTCCTTCCCACCCCCTTCTTTTTTTCATTCCATTCATCATTTACCCTACTTTCTCAACAACACTACCACCTAACAACCACCACCACTACCATTGGCACCACCACCAATTCCGCCGACACCGCCACCGCCGCCACCACCATTTTCATCGCCGGAGCTACCACCGTTGCCATTGTAGGGTTTTTTTTAGGTTAAAAAGTACTTTGAGATATGAGTGTTTTTATTATTTCTATTTTATTTCTACAATTTTTTTGGATACCAAACAATAAAAATTAATAATTGATTTCATTCCTATAGGTTAACCAAACAAGACAAAGGAATGGTAATAATCCATTTCATTTCCTTGTCCATTCCATTCCTTCTCCCATTCTATTCCCCCTTCATTCCATTACCTTCAACCAAACATACCCTAACAATCAATACAATTGAGGTTTAAACTTGAAATCTTATTGTCTTCACATTGGCCCAACTGTGCAAGCCACTTACATGGGTATGCATCCCATGTGCCGAACGATGATCTTGTCATTGCTTGGCCGGGCTTCTACCCGACATAACATGAGCATACATAGTCAGGTATAACGCCACCACCATCACCCATCTCCACCAAAAGACAAAAAGTAATATAACGGTGAACCAATCGTGACACATTTTTCTTTTCTGTAAAAGGTATCATTTACCCTTACAACTACTTCTCAGAGGATATTATTTTAATCGAAAATGTGTGTAATTATCTTATGAATCCATTATATATCTTATTATCTATATTATTAAATTCGTGTTTGTTTTGTTTTATTTCATATTTTAATCAACCGATGTATCACATGGTTTCTAACATAGTAATATCTTAAACCTTTTCTTTTCTCTAAAAGGTCTCATTTACCCTTACAACTACTTCTCCATGGATATTATTTTAATTGAATATGCTTGTAATAATTTTATGAATCCATTATATAGCTTATTATTTATATTATTAAAATCGTGTTTGCTTTGTTTTATTTCATATTTTAATCAACCGGCGTTAACATGGTAATATCTTAAATATATATATAAACAAAACTTTTAAAAGCTCTCTGGTTGCTTTTCACTTCCTATCAAGTCACCATATTGTTTTATTTGTAAATGACTAAATGGAGGCTTCTCATGCATTTGACTCGAATGTACGGGTATGGGACTCACAAAACCCAGATAGGCTTTAAACATGTTAGAACATCTCATTAAGTTAAATATTAATGCTGTTAAATATTTGATATGAAAATCTTATAAATAAAATAGAGATATACTAAAAAGTAATATGATTTTAAAAAAATATATATATATTATTTATAATTAATAAACAATTTATAGTAAAAAAAAATAAGCGGTCATGTATCTCACTAAACCCAATGTCTATATATTATTTACTTTTTTAAAACAAATAAATAAATTAAAATAAAAAATAATATATAAATATTAAAAACTAAAAATATAATAACTGTAATAATAATAAAGATTCCTCATGGTTATATGCACTACCCTATCACCATTTATCACTTGTTCCATCCCCTCAAATCAAATCAAATCATTATTATTATTTATATTATTGAAGCAGCAGCAGTTTTCTCATTTCTTCTCTTCTGCTTCCACCCAAATAATTTAACTCTCTTTTTTTTATTGATTTCAATTTCATTCATAATCCAATCCTCTCCATTACATCTGACTCTGTTTCGCAAGGTTAGTCTCAATTATGCATATCCACAAGTCTTTATACTCAATTATTATCCATCCGTTTTGTTGTCTGAATTGTGGAATTAGGGTTTAATGTTTTGAAATTGAATCGTGTTTTAGTGGAATTGAGGATATATGTTTGTGAATTGTTATAGTTTGAAGATCTAGGCTCATACATGTTTACTTGAATTGGTTTTAAGTAGGAGATCTGAGAGTAAGTAAGTTTCAGTCATCTGGCATGTCAAGCTGATCGAGTTACTTTTAACTTTGCTACGAGTCTGCTTTCGTTTTATCGATGTCAACATTTGGATCTGAATTCATGTTTTAGTCCGAAACAGACCTAGGTTTTAACTGAAATTGGTGTTGAACTGAAGTTAGTTGGGTTATATTAGAGTCTTTTATTGGAAGAGTGCATAGCAAGGTATGAGAGTGAGTTCCGCTATTCGTTCTTTGATTTTTTTGCGTGTTTAGTTGGTTAGCGTCTTTATGTGGTCTGTTCATGGCATAAACTTGATTTTTTGTATTAAAAGAAAAGGTCACTTTTGGATTTCAATATTTGCCTGAAACGGCCCAAGGTTTTTAACTAAAATTGATGTGTAAATGATCCACCAATTTGAGCAAATTCGAGTCTTTTGTTTTAAGCTTTCGAAAGTACGAGAATGTTTGGTTTGTTAAGATTTTGAGTTACTTTAACCGTGGTATGAACCTGCTTTCTGTCAAAAACAAATATGTTTTTATTATTATTATTATTATTATTAATTTCAACATTTAGATCATGGTTTATGTTTTTAACTCAAAACAGACCAATGTTTCATCTGAAATTAGTCTGCAAGTGGTTCTTCTACTTGAGCTTATTTACTTTCGATTCTTTTGTAAGAAGTTTATACGCAGAGAAACTTCTAGCAGATATTGGATTATTTCTACTAATGGTTTGCAGTTTGGTTAGCTAAGTTCAAGTTACTCTAATTATGATATGAACCTGCGCTTTTGTATTGCATCTTTTGTTTTCAATTGATGTCAACATGTGAACCAAAGTCAGGTCTTGAGCTGACAGTAGGCTAAGGTTAGAGTTGAAATCGGTGCGTGAATGATTCTGTTAGTTTGTTTTGAGTCTTAAAATTAAGTGCATTTTGAGACCTGAGATTAAGTTCCACAGGGTTATTGGATTCATTCTTCGTTGATTTGCATGCTTAGTATGTCGAAGTTGCTTAGTTTAATTATGGTATAAATGTATTAGCCTGCTTTATATTGTAGGAAATTGTTTCTATTGATGTCAACACTTGGACCAGACTTCATGTTACTGTTTTAACTGTTCTTATTTATGATTCGTATCCTGTTTATGATTTTATCTAGAATGTATGATTTACCTGTTTATAACATCATTAGCTAGTTTCAACAAGTTTGTGCCAAATTTGATTCTACTTAACCATCTACCGAAGCGGGCAGGTGGATTGAGTGCTCAACGAGTTAATATCACTTCAAGAACAAAACAATGTGAACTTGAGTCTATTCTTAGGTGTTAGTTATTGTCGTTTAAAGAAATTGTGCCAGTTGGTTTTCGCGTATTCTATATTGGTTACGACTCATGTGATTAAAGAAGATTAATATGCTTTATATAATAGATCATGTGATAATTTTCTCTCCAAACCGAATTTGTGTAACACTCATATGTACTATATCGATCATCCCTCATGTTATATTGTTATTTATGAAAATCGATATGTTTTATTTGATGAATCATGGGAAATTTGTCTTGAAACTAAATTCACACGACACACATATTCTCCATAGGTCATAACTCGTGCAATTAATTAAGGTCAGTATATCTTACATGATATCTATTAACCTAATTTGTGCAACACCCGTATGTGATCATCCCTCATGTAATTAATGAAAATCAGTATGCTTTACTTGATAAATCATGTGAAATCTATCTCCAAACTAAATTCAAACGAAACACATGTTCTCTATACGCCAGCACTAATGTAATTCATGAAGGCTATTATTATTATTATTATTATTATAATTTTTGGGTAGAGTGAATGCTATTGTAGCAAGGTTTACTGATAAGATTTTTCTCATTTCTGACAGTTATAAGTTGATTGCTCCTTCTTATCAAGTGATTTTTGAACTTTAAATCACATCAGCAATAGGAAATGGTCAAAAGGTTATTTCTGTCCTTTCATTTGTTCCGTTCCTGTTTACATGTTTTTCAAAATGTTAAAATGACTTGACAATCATTTTCTTTTTTAAATTCAGGTGCAAGTATGGATCATTTTAATGTGCAACTGGTAACATGTCTCAGTGTTTAGAGGGGGTCAGGCACTTGTTTGCTTCCCTGCTACACTGCTGTGATCTTGAATTGTATAAACAATCAAGAGGCCTTGAAGATCCTGAAATTCTAGCTAGAGAGACAGTGTGTATGCAACTATACTAAATCATCACTTTGCAATTTTAATACTTCTGTTTAGAATTAAAATGAATATTAAACCAATAAAGTTGTCCATAAAGTTAACTAAAGATCTCTAATTTGACAATGTGGGGAACATGTTTTTTTCCCTCTCATCAAAAGGAGTGAAAGTTCAAATCTTGACAAAATTTCAGGAGTGAGTTCAATTTTTATTATTTGACAGTGAAATCAAGAAAGGTAACCAAAGATCCTGAATTCGGTTCCTATAATGTAAAACATTTGCCAAAGCTTGAACTTGTCCTTCTATATCAGTCAAATGTTGAACCCTTACTCCTTTTGATGAGAGATAATTTCTTATCTCCGACTTGGTGTCATTTTGTAATCGGTAATTTTTACATTTCTATACAAAGTTTAATATTATTTCTAAATTTAAAATGTATTTATATATAAATTTTCATTTTTGACAGCCTGTTTGTTGCATACAAATGACTCAAATGGGACATAGTCATCTTTTTAGTGACTAAGATGTGCATAAAACTGTACAATGACTAAAATGAGATGAACAAGTGCATTGGTACATTATGCATAAAACACAAATTGTGGTAAGAAAATGTTAACATATATAGGCTGATTTCCCGTAAAGCAAATAAACAAAATCTGCTTATTATAAATGCTTTCTCTGTACTAAGACCTGTATTAATGATCGTAGACGGTATTTTAGAAACAGTTAAGCTAATCATACTAAATTTGTCTTTGCTTAATTCATGATGCCATGATGGACGTCATACTGAAAAAAAGTTATTATTTTCTTAATGCAGTTAGTGTAAGTGAAATTGAGGCACTTTATGAGTTATTTAAGAAGATAAGCAGTGCAGTTATTGATGACGGGCTAATTAATAAGGTAAAGATATTGATGCTCCTTCATTTTATTCTCCATGATTGTTTTATATTTGCAAGTTGAAAGAATCTAACTTTGATACCCATTGCAGGAGGAGTTCCAGCTGGCATTGTTTAAGACAAATAAAAAAGAAAGCTTGTTTTCTGATCGGGTATCTTTTCTTTAGTAACCACTTAATTTTCTCATAATATATGTTATATTAAATGATTATCAGCAGTAGTAGGTTTTCCAATAATAATACTTTCAAGAAGCAAATGTGATACATATTATGGCATGGATTGGTTATTGAGAAGTATGTTTGACCTTATATTATTGGCCAACTCCAGGTGTTTGACCTGTTTGATACGAAGCATAATGGAATCCTGGGCTTTGAGGAGTTTGCTCGTGCACTCTCAGTATTTCATCCTAATGCCCCTATTGATGATAAAATTGAATGTAAGTTTAAATGTTTTTTTATAGATACATATAATATATATACATGCATCTATATATGTACACACATTGGTTAGAACTGTAAGAACTAATCAACATTATGTATTTGAATCATATAAGCCAACAAATTCACAATTATCTCTCTATTGATATATTTGATAAAATTTTGAAGCCTTCTCCATAGAAATTTTTTATAAAATTTTGAAGTATTCTCCATTGAAGGAAGTCGACAAATTCATATTTATACACGTGCATCTGGATGAGACCTTGACGCACAAATATGAATTTGTCGACTTCATTGCTTCAAACTTTTATCAACACTTCAGTGGATAATGGATATATAAAATTCTGAAATTTTAAATTGTCACTCATATGAATTAAATTATAGATTTTGTTAAGTTCTTGCGGATTCTTTTCTTACTTTATCGCGATTATACAAACACGCAAAAGAAACAAAACAAAATGTCTCTCTTCTTTTAGATGTGTGTGTGTGTGTGTGAATATGCGATATATTGTATGATCAAGAATCTTATTATTCTTTCCTTTTCTATTTGCAGTTTCCTTTCAGCTTTATGATCTCAAGCAGCAAGGTTTCATAGAGAGGCAAGAGGTGAAATCTTTTTCTAGATGAAAATTTTAACATCCTAAAATACTCTTCTTTTTTAACAAATAAAAAATGTCATTTGATTCACTGTATCTAATCATGTATCTATAAACTCCGTGAATTTTCTCTAGATTTAATAGTTGACTATTTATTTGTAGGAAAACAATTGACGTTGATGTTGTAGTTCAATTGCCTATTTGATACATTTAAGATATTTAAACTATAGTCAACATACTAATCATTTGGTCAACTTCTCATTATAAAGGTAAAGCAAATGGTGGTAGCTACACTTGCTGAATCAGGCATGAATCTTTCAGATGATGTCATCGAGAGCATCATCGACAAGGTACTTTATCTGATCCTTTCTTCTTTTGGCTCCAAACTTGCTTTAATATTTAGGGTTTAGCAATATTGAAATTGCTTATTCGCTAGACGCACGGGATCAATCAGTCAAAAGGTAGGAGACATGATGGATTAATATTGTTATTAGTCTTTTCCAATGTTTTAGGAGAGATGCCCACCCGTTTAATAAATGAGTGGTGTTCACTGTTCGTGTTGATCTATTTAATCCGTTTAAATAGGCAGGTTCACCCACCAACACATTCTTTAATCCAATTTTTGAATTTCATAAACATCTAAGATTTATTAAATATTCATATCAAAATATTGTAATATCACAATTTAGAAGGTTGTAAACACCTGAGTCCTTCACGACTTTTGCACCATTTGACTCGTTTTCCTTTATTTCTTTTCTGGTTTATATTTTTTGACCCGTTTTCAGTAACATAGAACTCAAATTGACCAACTAATAAAAGGGGCGAGTTAACTCCCTCGTCCCCTCATGGTATCAAGAAGGTGGAAATGAGTTTTGCAAATGGAAATGGTTATCATATATAAATATCCATTTTTTGCAAGGTATCTTGCACATAATAATAACAAGCATGAAATTCCTGTTATAGACATTTGAGGAAGCTGATACAAAACATGATGGGAAGATTGACAAAGAAGAATGGAGGAGTCTTGTGCTGCGACATCCATCGCTTTTAAAAAATATGACGCTTCAGTATCTCAAGTAAGCTCTACTTATTATTATTATTATTATTATTATTATTATTATTATTATTATTATTTTTGGCATAAAATACCAACAGACCTTTTCATTTGACATTTGAGTCATTCACTCTTTTGTGTACACACAAGTCATTAAAATATAGAAGATGGCAGTGTCTCGTATAAATTCAACACTTTATCTCAAGTTTGACATTATGTATAAAACATTTAATACATAAAGTTAACAGTTCTTATCAAAATTACCATTTTAAAACCGGTTTTAGACCTATAAAGTGACCTAATGGACACAAAATCATCTTTTCTGACTCCTGTAAGAAACATAAGATGACTAAAAGAAGATGAGTGAAACTTTATGCTGGTACTTTGTGCAAAATACCTGTAACTGTTCAATAGATCACATGTTTTGATCGTCGTATTAAAAATATAACAATGTTCACCTTGGTACGACCCATGAATGAAATGCAAAAGTCTTATAAGTGTTCGATAATTTGCTACAACCGTTTTAACGACTGTAACTTGGTTTCTAAAACCTTTGTAAAGTGCAAGTTGGTTTCTATTTTATTACGTCTGGTTTGTCCTTTTGATCTTAAACCTTACTTGGATTTTGATGTAGGGATATCACGACAACGTTTCCAAGCTTTGTTTTTCACTCAAGGGTAAAGGATACGTAGTCGGAGATTTGTGTGTTTCTATTGTGGTTTTGTTGTCACAAGCAGAGGTGAGTTTGTGGATAAACTTTTGGTATTTAAGGGATTTGTTTATGACTCCATTCCATTAAATTGTTGTGTTTATATGACCTCTTTATTAGACTATGGTTATTGAATAAGAATAATTGTTGGCTGCATACACCCCAGTACAGCTGTTGATATACCCACATATCATATCTATTTTTATATCTCGCCTGCATTGAAGGCTTGTACTGTACAGTATGTGGCAGTGGTACTGTGTTGTTCAATCAAACAATTTAGACCCATTAGACATGTGGAAAGTTCCAGTTGAGATCTATTGCTGCTTATTTCATATGCTATAAGTGAATACTTATTTATTAATACTAAAACAAACTACATTATATTTGAAGTGTGCAATCATTTTTGAAAAAAGCACTTTGAAAGTATCTTTTAACAAGTATAACCCGAAACTAAATACTCTTTTTAGTGTGCTTATGAATTCTAAACTATTTGGAAAAGAGACCCCTAGTAGGTTTGGGTGTGTATGTGTGTGGGTTCAAAGCGTGCCGGATTCGATGAAGAAGAGGAAATCGAATAGTGAATTGTATTCTTCATCTCTTAAAGGCTATATAAGATGTCTCATAACATAAGTCAAAACTTATGTTTTAGGGTAGCATAGCCTTAAAAATTAATAATCTTCATTTTTTTAACAACATTAATATATAACCAGCAAGTAGGTTGAAAACAACAATAATTGCACGCATACATGTATTACATGTACGTATATATGAATGTTTATATGTATAGACGTGTGTATATATGGTAACCAATTTATACCATGGGTGTCGATCGTATTAGGTTGACGGGATAATCGGGAGATGTTGAAATTGTTTCATCTAAACATGACTCATTTTTTTAATTCATGTCAAAACATAAACCTAAAACACACTCAAAATCAAGTAAACATAAACCTTGTCGTGATATCCCTACATCAAAATCCTAGGTTTAAGATCAAAAGGACAAACCAGACGTAATAGAAACCAACTTGCACTTTACAAAAGGTTTTAGAAACCAAGTTACAGTCGTTAAACGGTTGTAGCTAATTATCTAAAACACCCACTCAAAATCAAGTAACCCGAACACGACTCGTCTAACTAACAAGTATAGCGGGTGTAATCAAGTTGTAAGACCATCTCCAATAGGAGATTTGTGGCCATTTTTGATGCTTAGTTGGCATTCTTAGATTCATGCAACCATTGGAGTGTTGTATTCTTGTGATACAAATTCTTATGGAAGAATTTGATACAAGCGTGTTCTTTGCATAAAATAATGAGAAATGACAGGTGGGTTAGGAACATGGGTGGGGCCATAGTTGAATTTTATTTTAAATTAAAAAAAATGTATTAATCTTTGTTTTAACACATGTATATTTTAGAGATTTATGTATAAATATACTTCAGTAATAATATTACAAAATATAAAAATACTTTATCAATTCTAAGAAAGTAAATATTATGAACGAAAAGTATATATATTTTAATTTTTATCCCCAACACAAAATATTAAAATTTTAAAATTTTTTCCACTAATGGAAAACAAAATTATGTAACTTTTAAATTTTTATTTTTAAAATTTATTCTTTAATATGTATAAGATATAAATATCATTCTATATACTTTATAAAAATAAAATATTGGTAGGTAAAATAAATGTAAAATATTGGTAGGTAAAATAAATGTAAAAGATGGCGGTGATACGGAAATGTTTTTGGGTTTCCTTATTGGGGAGGTTTTTTAGATATTTTGAAGAATGAGTACTTTTCTGATGTGACAGCTGCCTGGGCATGCTAATGGGTGTTTTTGGGTTGCCTTATTGGTGATGGTCTAATCGTATTTATTACTCGTAAACGGGGCTGAATTGTTTGATTAAACATGTTGACAAGACAAACTGTGTAAATTAAATAGGCTAAACAAGTCAACGCAAACACGATCTACTTATTAAATAAGTTAAGATATGATAACCCAAAGGCTGATTATTTTTGTATCACGTCGGAAATTGCGTTTCGCAGCAACACAAACCACTTTAGACAAGAAAGGAAACAAAAATGAAAGATGAATGTTAGTGAAGGGGTAGTTTGTGTCACATATATAAAATTTGAACGCCCACAAAACAATTATCCTTTGCATCCACTTATCCAATTGCCTGGTTGCATCCCAGACAGAGGCCGTTAGTTAGTTAGTTAGTTAGTTGGTTAATCTGGAGTGAGCTATGGAATCTTTTAGATTCCAAACCCTAATCAGCGTGTCCAATACTCAATGGTATCATTTTTTTTCTCTAATTTATTAAACACTAGGATCAATGAAATGATAGAATTTGAAGCAACATTGTTTACTAGATCAGGTTGATGCCCTGGCTAAGAGGTGTTAATTGTTTGGTATTTGTGTTGGTAATTCCGGACTGTGTTCACAAGTTGTTGAATATGGGAGGACAGTTGACAAGTTGGTCAACTTAGTTTAGTTTCCTAATTGTAACATAATTAGTATGGTAATGTCTTCGTCGCCAAGTGAGTGTGAGATTATTAATATAGGGCTTGGTTAGAGGCTTTAGATGTGTGATCAATAGAGAATTATTGTAA
The DNA here is from genome assembly GCF_021521415.1 of Bidens hawaiensis. Taxonomy (NCBI): domain Eukaryota; kingdom Viridiplantae; phylum Streptophyta; class Magnoliopsida; order Asterales; family Asteraceae; genus Bidens; species Bidens hawaiensis. The sequence continues at coordinate 179,354 of NW_027493477.1, read as the reverse complement.
CGAGTTTTTGAGTCAGTTTTCTCTTGCAATAATAACGTGCTGATTTATCCTGTGCCTTGAATTTGCTGATGAGTAATGCATATGTCTAGTTGTAAAATTTACTAATTGATCTTCTAGCTAAATTGAATTGATGCAAAATAATTAGTTCCTGTCAAGCCCTGCTTTTTTATTAGATATGCTTCAGTGACAACTATAACTATGAGCTAATTGAGTGCAAATGGGACTATCTCAAGCAACATTTACTGCTGAATTTGCCAGTGTTTGATTTCATACACCTAACCATGATTTATTTTGACCAAAAGGCCATTACAGTTAATGACGGTTATAGGTCACTGGCTCTTATAATTTATAAAATTTTAGTTGTGTTTCATTAGCATGAAATTAGTCGATTTTAAAATTTAGCCTACATTGTGTCAAGGACACAGTTTTCCTAGACCTGGTGAAACCAAGAATCATGCAGTCCAAAAGTCAACCTTTCAGTTACCGACAAGCAAAGTGATTCCAAGAAGGCTGCTTTTGCACTCATCTGGATTCATACCAGTTTTATTGAGTGGTTCTCTCGTTGCTGAAGCCCTCGAGACGAATGAACCTGAGGTTATTCGGTGTGTGTTGTATAAAGTTGTTTACTTCAGTTTATCAGAAGCTTCACCAACTATTTTTTTGTTATTTATTTTCAAATTCTATATGAATTGGAAGCATTCAGGACCCAGAAGCTTGATAGCGGTGTGCGAATACAAGGTAATTTCTTATTTTTATTCATCATTCGGGTGGTTTATGTAATTTTGAACTTTTAATTGGTTAATAAGTCATTTTATATATCTTCAAAACGGGCCTGCAGCTATCATGCACATACCCGTATGATTGCAAACCAAACACCACCTAAACCTTGCATTTTATGCAGAAGCTAAAACTATAATACTTCATTGTGTTTTTCTCTGTAGACATAGTTGATGGGGAAGGTAAAGAGGCTCGTGAAGGAGATACGGTTGAAGTCAACTATGTCTGTCGGCGGTCAAACGGATATTTTGTACACAGGTAGGTGCTCCTGGATATTATCATGTTGATTTGTTTTATCGTTATTCATTGGTGTTACAAGTTCAATAATTCTTTTGTAAAAAATTTGCAGTACTGTGGATCAATTTAGCGGAGAAAGTTCCCCGGTTATACTTGTTCTAAATGAGAAAGAGGTAATGTCATGCCAGCACTAATTCTTGCTTTTTGATGGTTACCAGTTGAGGTGTCAATTTTGAATTTATGACCCATTTATCTCAAATGGGTCATTTTGGATTTTGTATTAAAATAAGCCGTTCAAAGAACTTATAAGTTATAATTATCAAAACAGATCGAAAAAGTTATTATAACTAATTACCAAAAACGACCACCGCTGGAAATATACTGCTATTTATGACATTTTCCCATTGTTGTAATGATATTGTTTTTGTAATTTTTATTAACGCATTAATAGTTAATTAAAAAGTGGACAAGAAGGTGTTCAGATGAATTTAGCTTGAAAATTGTAAAAAAGTTGACACATCTCTTTATTGGAAACAAAAGGATTATTTTTGTGTGACTGATATAGTAGTTGTTTAAATTGGCAGATTATAAAGGGTTTGAAAGAAGTCATAGTTGGAATGAAGGCTGGAGGTATGTTACTTTTAATTTTGCACTTGTTATTTTAGCACTGTTCTGTAATTTATATAGAATAACAATGGCCCACAATGCATGAAAACTTGCCTAATTTATTAACAATGAAAGCTAGGTTTAATGAAAACTTACCTACTTCATTAACACCCTCAAACCCAGCCCCTACCAAAAAAAAAAATTAATAATAATAAATTAGTTTTTTGGTCTCTCAAAATCTTAGAATGTTATGAATTTTGTATTCTTGTCTCTTGAACAGAAGTTACATTTGATGTTCTTAGTATTTACAGTTTCGAAAGAGATAGATTGTTAGACTAATTTAAACTTTGTTTTTATGGTCTCCCGGTTAACCTATGATTCATTATATTTCAGGTAAGAGAAGGGCACTAATACCTTCTTCTGTAGGATATGTCAATGAGAATTTGGGACCAATTCCAGATGAGGTTTGCCCATATTATTACATTATTAGTCACTTATAAGTTATAAGTACACCAGTTGACATGAGTCACATTTTAATTAAATTGTTATTTTGTAAGGCAAATGTTTTAAAACCGAAGGTGACAATTTTGACTCGGCATATGAGTTTGTTGATATGGGCTTGTGTTTGATCTCAAACGGGTTAAGTAATGAATAGTTACTTGAGACCTACACTATCTTGCTATCTCTACTTAAACACATAACAAAGTAGAATAACATGGCGAAAAAAGGAAGTAATGGCATTCATTATGAACAACTTTTTATATAAATTGTGACTCATGTTGTTTGTTGCAGTTTGGTCCTCGACGCAGCCTTTTGTCTCATGTTAAGGAGCCCTTGATATTCGAGGTGCAACTCCTCAAGGTTTTATGAGTGTAAGCATGTTTTGTATGCAGCTATAATGTGGTCAAGCATATTGACATTCAACCTGTTACATTGTTTTCAACTGATGATGAAATGGTAATCACTTGATTTATAATCACATACGGGTCAAACCCGAACACCGCCCGAACCATAATGTAACATATTGATAGCGAATTAGCGGTTGCCATTTTAGCCATGATTTATGCAGGCCCCTTCTTCCAATGCAAGTTAATGTAATGGGCCCACAGCCTTTGTTCCGGCCCCCCTTTTGTTAGGTGTGCAATATCATGTTAATGGGCCAGATTTTAGTACGGTCTTTCTTTATCGCGTTGTAGGGATAGACCTAACGCCTAATTGAAAATGAATCGAGTTATTAATCGTGTTATAAAAGGCCTTGTGACCTTGTCCTAAGGAGGAAGAGAATTGTAGTTGTATGCAGAATTGCAGATGTATTTTAATAGGTCACATAATATCTCAATATTGTACGTTAATAAAAATCTTTTTTTATGAAAAGGATGTATTGCTTTAAAAAGTTATAATATGTAATTGTATTTGGGAACAAAGAATATGATAAATAACATTGTGTATAGATTTAAAATTTTTTTCTTCTTATTTATTGTTTTGCATGTGTTTAAAATATTTATTCGATATTACAAAATTTTATTGAGACATGACACGAATAATCATGTTTGTGTTGTCATATTTAATCCGTTTAATATGTCTGGATTGATATTTTAACACGTTTAATTAGATGAGCAGTGTTCATGTTAACATGTTTAACTCGTTTAGTTAAACACATCAACCCATATTTGACTCATGTAATTCATTTTTATAAACTTTTAATCCCATATATGGCACGTTTATAACTTGAATGCATATCAACCCGTTTGACTCGTTTGGATAAATGGGTTACACGTGTCATCTTCAAGTTACACAAATTCAAATGCGTTTGAACCAAGGTTGATGTTTTGTATACGAGTAAATATTTGAGTTGTGTTCAAGTTTAATGATTGAAATGATTAACTCGAAGTTGATTTAACTCCACACGCTAATCCGATACAATTGACAACTTATGGTGATTATGTTGGTGATTTTGGTGTTGTCGACTCTTTTGGTTAATTGAGATTCACTTAAGACCAAAAGGAAAACATAAATATACATTGATATGAGTTAGGAAGCGTGAGTTACACATTCGTTCATGGCTGCTATTATTTCAGGCATCGATGAACCTGGAGGTTCCCTTTGATGCTCACGATAGAAAATCGCTACCGGAAATTGCTTTGAATTTGCATGATTGATGAAAATTACATGAAAACTAAACATCAATCGTGAATAATTATCAGTGCTAATGATCAGTAGTAAGTTACACAACAGTTAATTACGAAACACCAATTAATCAATCTTAATAATTACGTTGACATGTTCAAAGACCCCAAAACCTTAATTTAAAATAAATTTAGGAAGTTGACGTTCATTCAAACCGGCTTTCATATTAAACCTAAATGTTTATGATTATGATGTATAAAATACTTGTTAGACCCCTCAATCAAGGATGGATTAAGACATAAATTTTCATTAGGAAACATTGATGTTGACTTGTCCATCTTGTTCGGTAATTTGTTGTTTCATTTTCTGCCGTATGTTTATCCCACTTTCATTATTATATTTTATTTCATAATAGAGTTTGTAATATTTATATTGTATTAATATAACATTATGTGTGTGATAAGTGTAAAACGAGGTGGATGTGATGACGTGGAAGTACACATCTTTGATATTTCTTTGTTGTAAAAGACAGAATGTGTCGCGTTGTTTGGTAGTTGGTACCATGTTAATATCTATTTACGAATTTGATATACATAAAATTTTTAATGATGATTTATGGAGTTGGGCTTTCCTTTTCTTTTCTTTTTTATTATTTAACGCATAGTTATTATTATTTTTCAATAAAAGTACAACTTTAATAAGACGAGTTAAACTTTTCTGAACATCAATCTTTTGACATTTACAGACTTCCATCAAGATAGCCATTACACCATTGAAGGATAATATTACAAAATTAGACGATTTCTTGAGTTTTGAGAGATCGAACAAGACCAATTCGAAATCCTAATGAAGTGTAGAATCAAAGTGAAGATATTTGAAATACGTCTCTAAAAGAGATCATTGTGGTAAAGTGGTATGTCGTCCCAACTAAGTAGTTGTGGGTTCAAATCCTATGGAGAGTGCAAGTATCAAGTATGGTAGTTTTAGGAATAGAGTAGAGCGTGTGTTAGTGTTTATCGGTAAAAAAAGTATCCAAATGCAATAATTATGTTAACAAATCCCTCTTATTATTTTAAGATTTTTTTTTCCAAATCCGAAACATAAAAATAAACTAGGTTGATACATAATAACACTCCTACATATCTTAGGATGACTAGGAATTCGATTTGTGGTGCCTGGCAGAAGATCTATAAAATTGGTAAAAGTTTCACCTCTTTAGGCATTGACTTGGCTGGTTCGTTTATAAGACAAGTGGGTGTTTGTAACAAAACTAGATTTTGGTTAGACGTTTGGCTGGGTAGATTTGCCTTAAAGATTTGTTCCCTATTTTGTATAAGCGTGAAGTGAAGAAAAGTTGTTTTGTGTGTGAAAGGGTTAAGTTGTTCGGGTCGGGGATGACTCAATTAGAGTGGGTTTGGTCTACATCTTCTCTTCCGTCTGATGCTCGTATGGATATTGAAGACTTAACAGAAATGGTGTCACTATACATGTTTCATTTTGGGAAGGATGACACTTGGAGATGGGGTGGCGATGCATCGGAAAATTCTCGGTTCAATCCTTGAGAAGGGTTGTAGCTGCAAAGGTTTATGGGATGGATCCGCTTACTCTGATTACTTGGGAAGGTTGGATTCCGATTAAAATAAACTGTTTCATTTGGAGAGTTTTACTAAACAAAATTCCGGTGGCGGTTAATCTAATCGCTAGAGGTTTGGCTTCAATCACTCCGGGTTGCTCGGGTTGTTCGTTATCGCATGAATCGCCACTCCATGTTTTTCTTGATTGCGTTCGAGTGAAACAGGTGTGGAGGGCAGTTTCTATATGGTGTGGTTGGGACCTGACAGGTCTTGACTCGTTCTACCACTTGCTCGAGGTTGGTTCACAACCGTCTTCTTTTTCCCGAAAAGAGGATTCTTTTGGCAATTATTTATTCCACGATTTGGTTCATTTGGAAGCAAAGGAATGCGAAAATTTTCAAAAATACAACTATCTCTACGGACATAGTTTTGGAGGAGATTAAAACTAACTTGTTTGGTTGGATTAAGTCTCACTCGCTGCACAAAGAGGTAGCTTGGAGAGTTTGGATGGAATCTCCTCTTTCTAGTTTAATGCTTTAAATTTTGTTTGATTGTTGCTTGACTGATGATTTTTCATTTATAGTTGTACTATTTGGCTGTTCTCCAGCTTCTTGCGGGAGGTTACATGCCCTTTATATCTATCCTTTGCTTTACCCCAAAAAAAAAAATATATATCTTACATCAGTTGGTGCGAGGTCTGACTTCAGAGAAAGAGTGTCGATATTAGCTTTTTAATTAAACAAATAAAAAAATATATGGTGGGATGGTAAAGGCTTAGGCCTTTGGGTGAGAGGTCCAGGGTTCAATCCCTGGCAATGATGGTTTATTGTAAATAGTAGGAGGCAATAAAAAAAAATTTTGTACATAGAATCAGACAAAACTATATCAATAAAGGAATAAGTAGCAAAAACAGGTGGCTTTTTCTTTCCATGAAAACCAGGAGAATACTTTTCTAAAGGTAGTTGTATTTTCCAGAGCTACAATTACTAAATTCAAACCAATTATGTTATGGTCACTTGTATGTTTATCTTAATAGCATGTTTTCGATCCGGGAGTGGACCATAGTATTGGGCCATCAGCCGTCTTTCGGATCCATCATGACATTAGTCTAGAAGTGGGTTTTACTCTGGTGGGTTGAACATATGGGCCCGCCTCTTTAGTGTGATTACACATATTCAGATATTCTCATCATGGTAAAATGTTATAAAATTAAAATAAATTCCCTAAAATGTCTTTTGCCTAAAGCCTCTTGTTTAGGAGGTGTCATAGGTCCATTGTTAAAGGATAAGCTAGTTAAAAGGGTACTGCTATTTAGACACCCTCTCACTCTTTAGAGAGGGTGTATATAAAAGTAAAATGTGTGTAAAATAGGTGTATAAATAGTAAAAAAGGTGTTTGAATAGAAAAACCCAGTTAAAATTCATCGCCTACTGGTAGGGATATGATGCTGATGTGACGTTTTAACTAGTCTTTACTAGTTAAACTATAATACACGACCTAATGGTATCAAGCAGTTACTTAATGATTTGTCTTTTAAGCAGGGGCGCAGCTCAGAAGGGACCGGGGGTGACCCCGGTCACTGCCGTTTTTTCCGTTAATAGGGTAAATCTCGCGATTTTTTTCGAAAATTTTTATAGGTATTAAGCGCGGTCACTGCCAATTTATTTTTCCAAAAAGTTATCGGTCACCACCAATTTTTTTTTTTAAATATAATACCCTATCGTTTGGTTTTTTTTATAAAACCTCATAATTTTTATAAACAAAAGTTATAAAATTGTAAACAACTTAGTTTTAATATAAATCAAATTTGGAGGGGCTTGTTGTAAATTGTTACATAACAAAACTTAAAAAAAAAAACAAACAGGCATTTTTAAAAAATATGCGCTCTGCTTGGCTGCTTCCCTTTTGAGTTCTGCTTCTTCCTGCCTTCCGCCTTCTGAGTTTGCCACCGACCCACCATCATCCGCCACTCATCCACCAGCCGCCACCGCCGCTCGTCCACGGTCCCCGATCCACCGCAAGGTAATAGTTTATTTTCTCTACCTTTGTGTTGTTAAACATAGTTCAAGGATTATAAAATTAGGGTTTGTAATTGTGAATTGGGGATGTGAGGAAATTAGTCAACTAAGCTTGTAATTGGTATTGTATGGTGAAATTTTACTTTAACGTACCCTATTGAATCTTCTTAACTAGGTAAATCGTGAAAAAACAAGATACAAGATATTCTTTTTTCAAAAAAAAAAGGATGATCAACAAACGAGTAAATGTCACAGAGCTTCAACTAGTGAACCGGTTAATTTTAAAGGTCGCCGAGCTGCTTTGTAATTCTTATTCTAAGGTACTCACCCCTCCTCTCGCTCTCGTATTATTATAAATATTTTAGGTCTAGTTTTTTTAATTATAAGAACAATCGTTTTTAAATGAATGAAAAATAATTAGATATATAGATGTCATATTTTGATCCGACCCGAACCACCGACACGAACCGAATCGTCAACACAAAAACTTTTAGGTCCATGACTTCGGCCAAGCTTCGCCACTGCTTTTAAGTGTGAGGGTTCAAACTACAAGATTAACATAAAATAAAAAAAACGCCGTTAAAAAAGTAACTAAAATATATTTTTATTAATTGAAATTAAAAATGTCAAAAGTATAGTCATACGTACGATTGGATGATTAGGTGTGTGAATTTATTACACGTCACAAACCTAAAACGAAGTTAACAAGTTTATATTCAGTTTAAAAGTGTTTGGGTCGGTTTTGGGTTCACACTCGCAAACATGTTTAGCTTAATAAATCGGTCTTGAGTTGACGTTACACGTTGACACATTTATTTTTTTAAGATTGATATCAACTTTTAAAATTTAAATGCATTTGTATTTTTGCTAATAAAATTTTTATTTTACGATGTTCTCACCCTAATTTTTTTTAATTAACCTGTTATCATTTCAGTTTGGAGAAAAAAAAAAGAAGAAAAAGGAGAAATTTGAGTTTGTGGGAGAAGGGTGCGTCTGTCTCTTCCGCTGATGGTCCTTGGTGTTTTTATTACGCACACTTTCTTTCTTAGGGCTTACCACCTTTTTCTCTTTCCCATCCCCCGTCACTTTCTTTCTCTCCTTTAATCTTTTTCCTTCTTTTATGCTATTTTTGTATGTAGCTTTGGAACTAAGTAGGCCTCGTCTTGTCAAGTACACCTATATCAACCACACTTACCAACTTACAATTTTAATCATTTATTATGGATCCCAAATCTTTAGATTAAATTTGTTGGTGCTATATCTGGTAATCTTCGTCTACTTAGCTACGTAAATTTAACTTTATTCTGTTTCAAACAAATTAACTAGGTAAATTTAAACTTATCTTCTAATGTATATGTCAAAATATGGATGAAATAACGATAGAATATATATATATATATAGGGGTGGAATCTAGAGAGAACTCCTTTTAAAGAGAGAACTAGAGAACTAATAAAAACTATTTTTAACTTTTTTTAAAAAAATATTTTACGATTTTTTTTTCTCCTTCTAATAAGATGATATTGTTCCTAAAAAAAACCGGCGATGTAGTGCATATGTGCACTAATGTGTATTGCATATATACGATAGTGTTTTATTGCATATAATACAACACAATTGCATTATACAACACAATTGCATTATATAATACACACTATTAAATATATGCAAATACAAACACTAATAATTGTACTCGAAACAAACTATCACATATACGTAATACAACACTAATGCACATATGCACTATATTGTTTTTTTGGTATTTTTGTATATAATATAACACTATTGCACTAATACAATACAAAAAATATATGATATTCAATATTATTGCACATATCAAAATGCACGCTAGTGCACATATGCAATAAAAAAAAAGTCGATGTATTGCATATGTGCACTACGAGTTTTTTTATTTTTTTTTTATTTTTCGAGTAAATGTTAACATAATATAAGAATAATGGCAAAAACGGAAATTTAAAAATATTTTTTTAATTAAATTAAAAACATTTCTTTATTAGTTCTCTAGTTCTCTCTTTAAGAAGGAGTTATCTCTTGATTCTCTCCTTATATATATAGAAACGGGATCAAATACATTTTATTTTTAACATGAAAACAATGAGAACCAATTTGCTGTTATTATTAGGTTTATTTTTATAAATGTTTGCTGTTATTTTTTTCGTAGTTGCTAATTTTTGTTATAAGGCATTATGAGTATTTGCTTATTTATATTCTTTTGTTATTATTAGATTTCTTGTTTTGCTGATATAAGTATTTGTTGGTATTTGTTTTTATTATTTTGTTCTTGATTTTGATTCTTTTGTTGTAATTTTTAGGTTTTTTTCTTTGTTATTATAAATAATTGTTTATGTAAATTGATATTGTAGTTGATATTGTTTCTTATGTTCTCTTTTTTTATAAATTGGTATTATTTCCTACGTTCTAATGTTAAGACTAAAATGCACATGAACCTTGTATATATATATATACAATGGTTAAATCTTCACATATATAATCTTCTACATAAATTCCAAATGCAAAATTCCCTAAAATCAACATTATGTAATTACAGAAAGTCATAATATGCCTCGATCTAATCATAGCATTTAAACTGTAGATAAATGCAACAACGAACCAAAAACAAAATAAGCATTGGCATAATCCACCTTCAATATAATTGTAATATCATCTAAGCAAGTAGCAGAGGCTTCAAATTCCTGTTAAGAAACCACTTGATATAATCAGCAATAATAACAAAACATCAATCCTCCCCTAAATTAGTACCAAATTAGCAGTGCATACTCATTTTTGTTGAAGGAAGAGAAGAACCTTCGAATATGTGTAGACCAGCAACAAAATTTTAGATTTGTTGTGTATCTTTTGTGTTTGAACATGGAATGTTGGCCGACCATGTGACACAGTAAGTTTCGAACCCAGCCGCGCCCATGGTGATTGACGTCCTTCGCTTTGTCTCTCTAAACCGGAACCCTAGATGATGATGGCTGGAGGCCTTTTGAACGATGGGACCAGTGGTGGTTCGTGGCAAAGACAAAGAAAGGGAGATATGAAACTGTAAAGCATCTAGGGCTTTTTTTAAAGGGGGAACGATTAAACTGCCATCGGTCAGTTTCAATTGGTATAAAGAATGGATCGATTGACTGCACCACTACATCATTCAATTGGCACTTAAGATTCATCAAAGAATTGATTGAGGCCGGAGTGACCAAACGCCCGTGCAATTAAATTCCAATTAATGTAATAGCATCTTATTGAGAGAGAAGGTTGGGAGGTGAAAGGGTGCCTATCTCTTTTACAAGATAATATATATATATATATATATATAATGATTCAAATAAAAATAAGGAGTCTCTTAGGAATGGTAAGAACTAACAGATTTTTTACATGTGACATTATAACCTAAAGTGAAAGAATAATTCTAGGATATTATGTTGGTTTTTGGTAATTTTAATTCTCAACCATTGATTAGCATGATCCAATAACTATGATTTATTCTTAGTCTTTATAGGAAACTATAACCCCTCCCTATATATATGTAGGGTTGAGTTCAATGGAGAAATCATATTAGTGTGAGAAGTTGAAGAAGTCATTTTAACCAATCAAAACTTTTTCTTTTTTATTTTTCATTTAATTAATCAGAAGGGTATTTATGTCAAAACTTTAATTGTTTTTTTAGTAACTAATAAATGGTTTAGCAAGTTTCAAATTACATATTTTTATTTTTTATATTCTTTTAATTAAACCACTCATCTTTATTTTTATTCAAGAAAGTGTTTTGTAACTCCAATTTGAAGAAAGTTGCACATAATTTGTTTTATATTTTTATTTTTTATAATTTATCTTCTTTTTTTTTCAAATTCTACTCAATATTATCCAATTCAAATTCAACTTGTTAAGAAAGTTTTAAATTGTAATTTTTTTTAATTTCTTTATACGTACTCTTGTAATTGTAAGTTATTAATTATTCTATGCTTCACAATTTCAAAGTTATTATCGTGAGGATAAAGAGGTTCGATCACCATAAACACTAAACCAAAAAATAACCCTACACAATATTTCACGTATAGTCTGTGTAGGGCTGGCATATATATGTAGGGTTTAAACAAAAATAGTTGTGTAGGGCTGACACGTATATGTAGGGTTTACACAATAATACTGGTTTTGTGAAGGCTTCCAATATTAGTGTAGCAACTGACAGCCGAGTGTAGGCTTAATCCATTTGAGTATGATTAATGTAGTATTACAATTTACAACTTGACCTTGTGTAGTTATCATTGAACTAATATATGGTTTGTGTAGAAAATAAAAAAAAACATTTATTTGTGATTTAAAAATGTATGTAGGATTAGGCCTACCCATGTTTCTGTAGCTTTTTTATTTCTTCATAATAACATCTATGCTATTTTAAGTTTAGAGTGCGTTCTATTTTTAGAATTTTTTAGAAGTGAATTATGACCTAAGAAATAATTATGGAACGCAGTTAATAGATGCTCGTTTCATATTTCAGTTTAAAGAAATAACCTTTTGCTTTTAAATCCATTAAAACAAAACACCTCAATATTACAAGATTGTCATTTTGCATGTAGGCCATTGATCAAACAAGATCAAGGGTTGTAATTAATTTCTCGCATTTCTCGCTCTAATTTCATTTCTTCACTGAACCATCCTATATATATATATATATACTCATCGACTGATAAGTCCAGTAAATCATTTGATTTTAATTGAGCATGGAGGTTACTGCGGATTGTGTGGGTTTTAAACAAACATGGAGATCTGTTCATAAAGTGTAATCCAATATTAGTTTCTTAGTATTTAAGATTTAACCCATTTCTCGGTATTGATTAAACCCATATATGTATAAAGTGTTGGTGTTATTAATGAACTATAAATATGAAAAAGTGGCGCATTAACAAATCTAATGGATCTTACCTCTACACTACAATGGGGTTGAGCAAGCTATCATAAAACCTAATCTTGTGTTTTTATCTAATACAACATGCATTATCCTGATGTCACTTTATGGAAGAGTTTTAGCAACGGAAAAATAATGTAAGCTTAACGTTTTGATGAAAGTTACAACGGGTGTGCATCATCTTTAAGTTTGTTTGATTTTAACGTATTATGACCATAGAATTCATGTTAATCTCATATATTCATGAGCAAATTAAACGATTTTCTTTCATTATCTAATTGATTTATGCTCCTACGGTGTAGGGAACTTTCGTGTGCAAAGCACTATTATTTAAATCGACTCAAGATTAAAACTCAAACGAACAAAATTCATTAATTCAATTTAGAAGCAGGCGAGCATTTGGGCCGACTTCTAATTTGGTCTTCCATTCGTAGTTGAATTGTGATTTTGAAGCAAATCACTGAATGCCCGAACTCCAAATTATATATGTATTTTTTATATAAATAAATACATATATTTTTTACTTATACTATGAAATATATTGTATATTTTGTTTATTTTTCTCATAATTTGGTTTATTCAAGTTAGCAGGAACTCAAACCGAATTTAAATATACTTTTAAAAAATCAAAATTTATACAACCTGAAAACCGCTTTAAAAAAACACCTTATAAAAACAGGTTGAAGTCTAGCTAGCTTGTCAATGTTTTTATGTCTTCAATTCATGGTTCCCAATTAAACTTTCTGTATTTAAAAAAGTATTATAAAAGTTAAAACCATATTTAAACTATTATAATATTAAGAAAATGTTTATTTAATTAATAGTAGGAAAACTATGGTTGATATCGTCCGTGATAAAAGAATGAACCACGAGGTGTGGCAGAGGCCGATCTAAACATAATAAAATAAATAAAATTCTCATTTTAATTGAAATAAATTTTAACAAAAGCATCTCATGAGACACGTTCCTTGCACTTGATGCCATTTATAACCAAAAAAAATGCCCTTAACAAGAATTATATATATTTCGTCATATTAAATAAACAAAACTTCCATTTTAGTTTTATTCAAGGATAAATCTATATATTCTTGTTGACATTCTCAAAGAAGTTGAATGTGTCTTAATTTTTGTGTCACACATTTACTCTACCTGCATTGATTAATTGTATTATATTATACAGTGTGTAATGTCATGTTATACAATACGAATCTATAATAGTAAGACAACGTATGTTAATTACCTCTAATCTAAATTACTGTCTTCTTTTATTTATAAAACAAGATACAAATTCAAGATTGTATGCTAACTCATATAGTTTTATTATAATATAAACTTGATAATAGTTTAAGGCGATTATTTAAGATTATTTGTGAACAAATTTATCACAATTGCTTAAAGTTTATTTTACTTGATCACATGAGTAACAATTTAGCATATACTTAAAGCAAAAAATGATTAGGTTAAACACATGTAATTAGCTCATTTAAATTGTTTTAATTTATTTTAACACATCGTTATCTACTTACCTAGTTTGTAAATGCCATTACCTCAACATCAAACTAGTTTATCTTTAGATAAAGAATAATTGTATTTAACACAAATTATCTTTAGAAAAGTATTTGCATATTAACTCAACATCAAACTAGTTTAAAATGCCATTAAAATAAATTAAGTAGTAATATTTATAGATTTGTTTTTTTTTTAAATAGAAAATTAAGAATAATCTAGCTATGCATGTGCCATACATTAGCCAATGAGATTTGGCATCTACATTATAAAAATTTAAACAAACCCAATTTAGATCTAAATCTTGGCAATAAACAATACTTCATTTCCATACCTCTTTCTCTTCTTTTATTATATTATAATAATTCTGATTTTAAAATACATTAAATCACCGGGATTCGAGTTAATTCCCGGGCATCTTTATGACCAAATCTTCCTTTCTCTATCAATTTATCCACCACAGAACTTAAAGTTTAACCTAAAAATAAAAATATGCCGTTATTAAACTGAAAAATTACGTGTATCAATCACCATTGGATAAAAAGTACTTGTTTTGGTTTGAGTCTTTCAATTTGTATCATACTATCATGCACTGATCATATAATAAAAAAGTATATAAACTTATTATTTATTTAAATATATGCATAGTTATTCTACATAGATAATTACCACCACCATTCATTTACACCTCAAAGTTCCCCAACTAGTACTTGTAAGAATTTTGATTTAAATAGTTGAATTTGAAACTTATAGTTGTCAAAGGACGTGTGTGCACATATATGCATATATGTACGCATGTATACATATGTGATTATGTGTTGTCTTTGCCTTTTGCTTTATAAGTTGGATTTAGTTAAAAGTGAGTGTTTGTAACATAAACTTGTGACCAGAGACATGTAGGTTGTCTTTGTCTTGTGGTTCAACTCCAAATCCAATTAGTAAACAATGAATACTACAAGCCTAAAATACAGTAACATGGGCATGACCCCCCCCCCCCCCCCCTCCCTCCCTGAGTTGTTTAGGTGGTGACCACCCTAAATAAATTTAAGGTCATTGGACCACCACACTATTTGGCTTATTTAAGTTATCATAAGTTCTATTACAAATAAAAACATGCATCAACTAGGCCATTATCCATATAGCGTCAATAAAATTTATCTTTTTCCTCTCACCTTTTTGATGTTGTGACACTGACCTGTGTACGTATGATTAAGTTGTGACCAGGGTATAGACTTAAATTCAAAACATGCAAAATCTTTGCATGAAAGGAATGTGGGTCAAAGTGGATGAGTGGATTGGGCGTGTTGTGTAACGAGTTTAGGTTCAAAGTAGTCATTTTTGTTACATGGTGAAATGGGTCGAACCAGGATGGTTAACATGCAAGCATTTTACCTCAAAAGAGATCACATGCTCCACAAACAAGTAAAGGGTTAAAAGAGAGATTAAAATTGAAAGTATAGGGGGATGGGCATTAAAGTAAAAACATAGGGGTGTCATTGAACAACATGTCTATAGCTGACAGTTACTTCCATTGAAAACTATAACTCAAAACATGCAAGAAAGGATACCAAGCCCCCAGATTAACATACATAAAGCTAACTGCCAAAACACCTTTAATGTTCATAACAGAAAAGCAAGAAAATAGAAAAGAAACACTACCCATATCTACCTTTTACTAGTTAGTAACTTTCAAAAACATTCAAAGAGGAACGAGATAAAAGAAACAAAGAAAGAACACACCACCCACCGCATATAATATTATTAAAATACCAACAACTAGTGGAAATATATTGATGTAGTTTTAAAGTTTACACTTTAGAGTTTAGCATAAGAAATACTCATGAGTTTCCATTTTTTTTTAGCCTTTTCAAACTAGAATTTCTTTTAAGCATAAAATAACAAAACAAAGCATGCATGTCAAACTAATAAAACATCAAATTACCAAACACATATGTAAATCTAGAATAGCAACTGATAATCAAAATAGAGTAGTAACATCCAACTTCCTATAAGAGAAAACGATGTTAATGTTTAGTGAAACATTACACGTGTTGTGGTAAACGTGATGATGTGTGAACAAGTTTTACTCATTTGATAATCATTGGTTTTAGTTAGGGAAAATAACAAACGAACAATATTCCATGACTAACAATCATTTCGAAAAATACCTAAAATGACCATCCAAGAATAGTCAACAATCCAACTAAAACCTGCCATATGCAACCATCAAGATCCAACCACGTGTCCACAAAATCTGTTCGAACCATCTAAACTTTCAAAAATCCGACGGGTTAATATATACTTCGATGAGTTTTTAAACAGTCGGTCCAATCCAATGGAACTGTTTAAAGTTTGGCCGGCTATCTAATCGGCCGATCAATCTTATAGCGGCCGACAAACCCATTTTGAGGGTGTGCAAACAACAGACTAAAGATTATAAACACATTTAATTAAAAAAGTAAGTAAAATTTTCATTCATCGTCACTTTAAAATTGTCTTTTTATAATGAACCAAATGAAGATGCCACCTTTAAATTGTTTATTAAACAAACTATGTTTGAACTCGAGTTTAAGCTAGTCATAATTGGAACGTTTACTTAACTAATCTCAAGTAATTTACTAGTAAAATACTACCAAAACAAGATAAAAAAAATATTATATATACGTGAAAACAAAAGTGCGATTGGATCCAGATCTCTTGATCGACAAACAATTCTTGTTTTTGTATAAACAAAATCATGGGGTTTCCCCCTCAACAATCCCCATAAAACACAACATCTTCTTCTCTTCTCTTCTCTTCCTTTCACTTCCATCTTACGCAGCAATGCCTGCTACAACTTTAACAAACCCTAAACTATTATTATTATTCTCCTTAATCTCATTCCTTAACACTTGCCACTCCATTGACACACAAGGCCAAGCTCTACTTCAATGGAAGACATCATTAAACAGCTCCACAAACGCATTGCAATCATGGAACCCGTCCGACCCAACCCCATGCAACTGGCTTGGAATACGTTGCAACTCCGATTCCAAAGTCGTCGCATTGGAATTGGATTCCGTAGATATTCAAGGACCGTTGCCTTCGAACTTACATTCGCTCAGCTTCTTAAACTCTTTGATCATCAAGTCAACAAATGTTACCGGTTCGATTCCGAAACAGTTCGGAGACTATCTCGAGCTTACGATGATTGATGTTTCGGATAACTCGATTACGGGTTCGATTCCGGTGGAGATTTGCAGGTTGGAAAACCTGGAAACGTTGGCGGTTAATACCAACTTTTTACAAGGCTCCATCCCGGAAGATATCGGGAATATGAAAAGGTTGAAAAAATTGATTTTGTTTGATAACCAGTTATCCGGTGAGATACCGAAAAGTATCGGAAACCTGATTAATCTCGAGGTTATTCGAGCGGGCGGGAATAAGGATTTGAAAGGTGAGTTGCCGGAGGAAATTGGAAACTGTAGTAATTTGATAATGTTGGGGTTGGCGGAAACCAGTATCTCCGGTGGGATTCCGGCGAGTATTGGGAGGTTGAAGAAAATTGAAACGATTGCGATTTATACCGCATTGTTGTCGGGTCGGATCCCGGATGAGATCGGGAACTGTACGGAGCTAAGGAATGTTTATTTATATCAAAATTCGATCACCGGTGCGATCCCGAGGTCGTTTGGATGGCTTCGGAAGCTTGAAAACTTGTTGTTATGGCAGAACGGGTTGGTCGGGACGATCCCGGTTGAGCTCGGGTGGTGTACCGAGCTTATGTCGGTTGACTTATCGGAGAATTCCTTGACGGGTAGCATTCCGGTGAGTTTTGGATCACTTTTGAAGCTTCAGGAGCTTCAGTTATCTGTCAACCAGTTATCCGGTGATATTCCGATTGATATTACAAATTGTGTTTCTTTGACGCATTTAGAAGTCGATAATAATCAACTCACCGGTGAGATTCCGGTGACAATCGGAAGACTACAGAGCATGACTCTGTTTTTTGCATGGCGGAATAATCTCACGGGTGAAATTCCGGCGAGTTTATCGGAGTGTGGAAATCTTCAAGCCCTTGATCTTTCGTTTAATCAGTTATTCGGGTCGATTCCAACTGAACTGTTTTCGATCAAGAATCTTACGAAATTGTTATTGATTTCGAATAATTTGTCGGGTTTTATCCCGCCGGAGATCGGAAACTGTAGTAATTTGTATAGATTCAGAGTTAATAGCAACAGACTCTCAGGTACTGTTCCATTGGAAATTGGGAATTTGAAGAATTTGAATTTTGTTGATATGAGTAACAACAAATTGGTTGGAATGATTCCGATATCGATTTCGGGTTGTTTGAATCTCGAGTTTCTTGATCTGCATTCGAACTGGTTCAATGGCGGGTTACCCGATTCGCTCCCGACGAGTTTACAGTTCCTCGACTTGTCGGATAATCGCCTTTCGGGTCCGTTGACTTCGGGTATCGGTTCGTTGACCGAGTTAACGAAGCTTAATTTGGGGAAGAATCAACTTTCCGGTGAGATTCCGCGGGAGATTCGTGCTTGCGCTAAGCTACAGTTGTTAGATCTCGGTAATAACAGGTTTTCGGGTGAAATCCCGAGACAATTAGGCGAAATCCCGTCGCTTGAAATCGCGTTGAACCTTAGCGGTAACCGGTTCTTGGGTGAACTCCCGCATGAGCTTATCGGGCTTGGCAAGTTAGCGAGTCTCGACTTATCCCGGAATATGTTTACCGGTAACTTAAACGTGTTAACGAGCCTTCAAAACCTTGTGTCCCTTAACGTGTCGTATAATGACTTCACTGGAGAGCTACCGAACACTCCGTTTTTTAAAAGCCTCCCGAGTTCTGACCTCGCCGGAAACAAAGCGCTTTATGTTTCCGGCGCAGTCGTTACTCCGGCTGATAAAATGAACTCCACCGCCCGTGCCAGGTCATCAGCCAGACTGGCGATGTCAATCCTAGTCAGCATTAGCGCGGTACTCGTCCTACTTGGAATCTACACTTTGGTCAGAACCCGTTTAATGAAACAAGAACTATTAAACGAAAAATGGGATGTTACATTTTATCAAAAAACGGATGTTTATATTGACGAAATCGTTAGCGGTTTAACAACGAGTAATGTGATCGGGACGGGAAGCTCGGGTGTCGTGTATAAGGTAACGACTTCAAATGGGGATTCGTTAGCGGTTAAGAAAATGTGGTCAACCGAAGACTCGGGTCCGTTTAGATCGGAAATCGAGACGTTGGGTTCGATTAGACATAAGAACATTGTCCGATTATTAGGATGGGGTTCGAACCAGACGGTTAAACTTTTGTTTTATGATTATTATCCTAATGGGAGTTTGAGTTCGTTGCTCCATGGTTCTGGGAAACGAGGAATTGAGTGGGAGACTAGGTACGAGGTTGTACTAGGTGTGGCTCATGCAGTTGCCTATCTACACCATGATTGTGTGCCACCTATTTTACATGGAGATGTTAAAACCATGAATGTGTTGCTGGGCCCAAACCTACAACCTTTTCTTGGTGATTTCGGGCTCGCTCGACTCGTTACCAACGATCAAAATGGCTCGTTGAAGCAAAACCAGAGACCGCAGCTAGCCGGTTCTTACGGTTATATGGCCCCCGGTAATGTCTTCTTTGTATTTTTTTAATTATAGTTGACTATATAATAAATATGGGTCGGGTTAACTCAGGTCAAGACTCGTATATAAAATATTATATTATGTATTGACGTCAACTTTTTTTGACGTGTGGTCCAACCAAATTTGCCACATGTAATGTTCTAACTACTTTTTGCTGATTGGGTATATGTTTTCGTGATCTTTTTCAGAACATGGCTCGGCACAGCGTATTAGTGAAAAGAGCGATGTGTATAGTTTTGGTGTGGTCCTATTGGAGGTACTAACAGGAAGGCATCCACCAGATCCAACTTTGCCAGGTGGTGCACACTTGGTCCAATGGGTTCAGGACCACTTGCATGCCAAGAAGGACCCGATCGACATACTTGATCCCAAGCTTAGAGGACGGGCTGACCCGCAAATGCATGAAATGCTCCAAACACTAGCCGTCTCGTTTCTTTGTGTGAGCCCACGGCCCAATGACCGCCCGATCATGAACGATGTGGTTGCAATGCTCAAGGAGATCCGCCATGAACATGCAATAAATGTGGACACCGATTTAAAAGGGAAACTGTTGGTTAATCCTCCATCCCCGTCTCCGACTAGAAAGATGGTTCTACAAAGTTCTTCAAATTGCTCATACGCGTTCTCAGATGAATCCGTCTAACCAATGTTTCATGAAGAAATTCTATAAATATTGGATTAGCGTTTATTGCGTAGAAAATATCCAACATTAGTTTGATTTCCGTTCTAGACAGCCAGCATTCTTCGTGCCAGGAAAAAAAAAGCGTCAAACGTTCATCAAATTCCGTTTGAAACTTAATGTTGGTTACCGTAAACAGAAGTTGGTTACCTTTTAATGCAATTAGGAGTTTGTACTATGCTTTTTGTAATAATATTTCACGTAGTGCAATGTAGTAGCGTTTTACTATAGAAAATTATTATGTACAAATGATGTTGGTAGTTAATGACTAATGAGGTTGCAATTTGTAAAGTAGGATTTAAAAGTGTGACTGTGAACGAATTGAGATGGTCCCAAATGTCTTTATCTTAGGTGAAGAGGTATGTACCCGCCTTAACATCGAGCGGGGCGGGTCAACCCACAAGATATAGACAAGAGGCTTGAAATCAAGATATCATGAAGGCACAAAGCCAAAACCTATGTGCACGGCGCATATCACATATGCTCACGCGTATCACATGCTCGCGCACCATATATGCTCACGCATATCACATCTGCGCGTGGCGCATCTGCGCGTGGCGCATATCGCATGCTCACGCATCATATATGCTCACGCATATCACATCTGCGCGTGGCGCATATCGCATATGCTTGCGCATATCACATCTGCGCATGAAACATCTGCGCGTGAGAATAAAGACAAGACTTCGCGCATCCTCAGGATAGGCGCATATCACACGTGCACATAATCAACCTCGTCCTTATCCAAATCAGGATAAGGACAACCTTGATTGTGCTCGTCAGACAACCTTCCAGAAGGTATCCTTTATGGAATAAGAATATGCTGATGTTGACAGCTGCCAATGAAAGGTGGACAACTCAGCAAAACCCATGTGCTACCACGTGATTGCACATGGGTCAGGTAAAATGCCTGGGTCAGAGAATAATCAATGAAAAAGCATCAGGTGTCCTAAGGACACGTGGCGCAAAGCAATAGGAGAAGGCCAAAAAGGCCTTAATGGGATCTGAGCCCAATGATTGGAAACCCTAACACTATAAATACCACACCACCTCCACAAGGGGAGGTAAGCAAGAAAATATATTCCAATTCCTTACTCACTCTCAGATTATTATTATCTTCTCCTACAATCTCTTATTCTCACACCGGAGGGTTACCCCAAAGAGGACCCCTCTGTCCCTTTCTGAAGGGTAAGTTCACGGTGCTGCTCGTTTTGTAGGTGGAAGAACTCATACTCCGGAGAACCATCGGTGAAATAGCATACTCATACCCGAGGAAAGTTGATCGTCTACCAGTGAGCCGATCCACGTTTCTTTATTGGCGCCATCACCTGTTACAACGGCAACAAAATCTCATCAGTTCTCTCTGAAAAACTTCACCATGGTTTCTGGTGTTCGAAACAGCGATCAAGTTCTGGAGGATATTGAGCGTGAGGATGTTAATGAGGGACAGCAGTTTCTGAGGGTGCCGCGTGATTCTGCGCGCACCACCAGTAACCATCCCTTCATCACAACTCCTCATAGCCAGACTGAAACTCCTCCAGACGATCTCACGTTCCAAAATTTGACCGGCGCGAAACAAAAAGGACCAATGGGTCCAGAAGATGAAACAAATGACCCTAAAGAATGGCTCATAAACGAACAAAGGCGTTTAATGGACAAATACAATGAGCTGGTCAAACACAAAAAGTTAGCCGACCTAACACAAAGGCTCGCGTTTGATAAGCAAACCATTCAAGGAACAACAAAAAGGGCGCGCGCGCCGGAAGATGGTCACTCTGTTCACACTGAACACGCTGATTTTAGTGATGAAGAAGTGCACAGCATGAGGAAGACGCGAGATACTCATGCAGGAGGCTCACAGCTCCGCGCGCACATGAACATGGCGCCTGGAGCCAAAGCCGATCTGGATCTGTACACACCGTACAGCCCACCAGCGAGAGGGCAAGTGGACGTAACCACACCGTACAGGCCAGCCATCTTGGTGAAGCATTCAAAATTCACTGAGCGCATCGCGAAGGCTCCCATTCAACACAAAACCAAGATGCCAAGTGGGTTGGGCAAGTACGATGGCACAACAGATCCAGACGATTTCTTACAAGGTTTTTATAACACTGGAAACCTAGAAAGCTGGACGATGCCAACATGGTGTCACATGTTTGCTCGCTGCCTCACGGGCGCGGCGCGTGTCTGGTTCGAAAGCTTGCCGACTGGGCAAATCGATGGGTTCGAAGAGCTATTGGAGAAGTTCCAAGCTCACTTCGTACAGCAGCGCAGACACACGCGCGACCCTGATGACATCATGCACTGCGTGCGCAGGAATGATGAAACGATTGAAGACTACATAACTCGTTTCAATCAGGAATCTCTTGCAATTGGAGGTATCACTGAGCAACTCTTGCGCGTGGCCTTTATACAAGGTGCGCGCAGTGATCAACTCCGCAGAGCTCTCGTGAGCAGAGATGGCATGCCAACCACTTGGGCCAAGCTAATGGAAGCATCGCGAGTCTTCGCGCGAAATGAAAAACAAATTGCCCAAGATAGAGCAAGAGAAAGAGGGCACCAAGCAGAAGCACCGCGCAACAACGAAAGGAGGGGCAAACAAAACTCTGTATGGTCCAGGTTGCAACAAACCAGTTTTTCTCCCGCAGAAAAGCAGGCGCAACCAAGCTCACCCCAGCCCCAAAAAGACAGTCGTAATCGCGGTGAGGGTGACAAGAGGGAGGGGGGCAGAGAGCCTAACAGACCTCTACCAAGAATATGGACTCCCCTCACTAAAACGCCTTCACAAGTGTTAAGCACAGAGAATGTCCAGTTTAAAAGCCCCAAGCCACTACACTATAAGGGACCACCAAACAGTGGCAAGTATTGTGAGTTTCACAAGTCCACAGGGTACAACACCGATGCATGCCACCATTTGAAGGATGCGATTGAAAGAGATGTGAAATCAGGCAAGTTGGCTCACCTGGTGAAAAACCCAAGACCAGAGAATGAACAACCAGATGGAGCCTCAGCCAGCAAAAAGTTCAAAAGAATCTGTGTAGCCGAGGGAGGAAGGCAAGGGCAAAGATCGAGAAAGAGAAGCGCGCAAGTCCAAGGAGATTGGCGCGAGCAACAAGTAATCTTCCCAAGAATCAGGGGAGGCCCTTCTATCAGCAGTCCTCTAGTCATCACTACACACATTGCTCATTATGAAGTGTCAAAAGTCCTGGTGGACACTGGCAGTGAATCAGACATCATGTATGAGCAATGTTTCAGGAAGTTGGATCCAGCAGACCAAGCAAGGCTCGAAATTGTAAATGCACCAATCTCGGGTGTTTCAAATGAAATCATTCACCCCTTAGGTCAGATACAATTTGAACTAACTATGGGGGATGAGAAACACAAGCGAGCTGAAATTGTCAACTTCTTGGTCTTGCCCACAACTTCATGCCACAATATGATCTTGGGTAGAGGAACGATTGCCCAATTCAACGCCATACCGTCGCCAGCGCACGGAGCGTTGGGGTTCCCAACACCAACAGGTGTAACATTTGTATACCGAGATCATTTGTGCGCAGTGACAAGTATTCCGCGGGAAGGGAGAATGAAACTTCCAATGGAAAACAACGCGCCAGAGGAATGGATTCTCAACCCAAAATTCCCAGAGCAAACAATCACAATTGGAGCTATGATATCAGACGACACAAGGTTGAGAATGAAAAGATTGCTCACAACGTATATGTCGGTCTTCGCGTGGCAACATTCCGATATGACTGGGGTTCCGCGAGACCTGGCGCAACATTCTCTCAACACGTTCAAGTCCGTAGAGCCAATTGCTCAAAAGAAGAGAATCATGGGGGATGAGAAGGCAAAGGCCATGAATGAGCAAGTAGAGGATCTACTGCGCGCAAACATCATCTGCCCAATACGATACCAGACATGGGTAGCCAATCCTGTGATGGTAAAGAAGAGCAACGGGTCATGGAGGATGTGCATTAACTTCAAAGACCTCAACAAAGCATGTCCAAAAGATTGTTACCCCTCCCAAACATTGACGCGAAGGTGGACTCCGTGGCGCCATTTAAGCTCAAATGTTTTCTGGATGCCTATAAGGGCTATCACCAAATTCAAATGGCACCACAAGACGAGGACAAGACTGCCTTCAGAACCGACAAGGGTGTTTTTTGTTACACAAAAATGCCCTTTGGTTTGAAGAATGCGGGAGCCACCTACCAAAGACTCATGGACGCGGTTTTCAGCGAGCAAATTGGAAGAAACCTAGAAGTCTACGTGGATGATTTGGTGATCAAAAGCAGGGAGGAAAAACAAATGCTCAAAGACATCGAAGAAACCCTTTGGCGCCTAAAGGAAGTAAACATGAAGCTCAACCCGAGCAAATGCACATTTGGCGTAGAAGAAGGGAAACTTCTCGGTGTAATGGTCACCAAGGATGGTTTCAAGGTGAACCCAGAGAAGGTGGAGGCTATCCTTGACATGCCCTCACCATCCACCATAAAAGAAGTTCAAAAGTTGAATGGTAGATTGGTATCAATCAACAGGTTCCTAGCGAACCATGCAAGCAAATCTACCCCATTCGTTAACACATTGAGAAATTGCCTAAAGAAAAGCCAATTCAAGTGGACGCCTGAGGCCGAGCAAGCTTTCAGTGAGATAAAAGAATGTCTGATAAATCTGCCTGCGCTCACAGCTCCACTTCCTGGCGAAACTCTAACATTGTACCTGTCAGCAGGAGAGCGCGCCATCGGCGCAGTGTTGTTGGTGGATCGCAAGGGAATCCAAACACCAATCTATTATGTGAGTCGGGTGCTGACAGATCCTGAGACGCGCTACTCCATCATGGAAAAGTTAGTTTTGTCACTAACACACGCGTCGCGCAAGCTTCATAGATATTTCAATGGTCATCCTATTGAAGTTCTGACTGGTTACAACATCCAGCAAGTCTTGCGGCGTCCCGCGCTCTCAGGAAGGCTGACAAAATGGGCGCTGGAATTAGGAGAGCACACGATCGCCTATAAGCCCCGTCCAGCAATAAAGGGACAAGTCTTAGCTGATTTCATCGCAGAAATCCCTGAAGGAAAAATTGAAGAGGCTCAGCGCGAGGTAGACCCTACGCGAGCCAATAATGAAGAAAATGTTTGGAGATTATTCACTGATGGAGCTTCAAACAATGAAGGGTCCGGCGCAGGCCTCAAGCTGGTGGATCCAGAAAGTCATGAGTATACTTACGCAATCAGGTTGGATTTCAAGAGCACCAACAATGAAGCTGAGTATGAAGCCCTGCTGGCTGGTCTGCGCATCGCGCACAAGTTCGGGGTTAAAAAGCTAGAGGCCCATGTTGATTCATACTTGGTAGCAGCACAGGTCAATGGCCTTTATGATGCCAAGGAGAACACCATGCCTCTGTATTTAGAGCAGGCGAAAAAGCTCATCGAGCAATTTGACTTCTTCAGAATCATACATATTCCACGCAGTGAAAACAAGTCTGCTGACGCGCTGAGTAAGATGGCATCAACCAGCTTCGATCACTTTGGCAAAGATGTCAGGGTAGAAGTAATGAGCAACCCGTCGGTGGGAGCGAAGTCTGTCCTTGTAATTCATACAATCCCTTCATCATGGATAACTCCAATAATGGAATTCTTGAAGGAGAGAAAGGTACCGGACGATCGCGCACAGGCGAGGAAGATAAGACACAAGTCGCAGAACTATGAACTGCTTGATGGTACATTATATCGACGCTCTTATCTTGGACCGCTCATGAAATGCCTAGATGCTGAGGAAGCAAGCTATGTGATCAGAGAGATACACGAAGGAATCTGTGAAATACATGCTGGCCCGCGCATGGTGGTTGCCAAGGCAATGAGCGCAGGTTACTATTGGCCAGGCATGTACTTGGACGCGTTAAAAGAGATCCAAAAATGCAAAGCGTGTCAGAGCTATGCGCCAAACACCATGCGGCCAAAGAACAACTTGATTCCGGTAACCTCCACATGGCCTTTCCACAAATGGGCAATCGATATTGTGGGTCCCCTACCGCAAGCGCAAGGGCGAGTAAAATTTTTGGTAGTGGCAGTAGACTATTTTACAAAATGGGTTGAAGCCAAGCCACTAGCAAAAATCACAGCCGAGGCGATGAAGCAATTTATCTGGAGCCACATCATATGCCGTTTTGGCCTGCCCATGGAAATTGTGAGCGACAATGGCAAACAATTCACCGACAGGAAGATATCCAGCTGGCTCAAGGAATTGCGCATCAACCAAATCTTCACTTCAGTATACCACCCTCAGGGGAATGGCCAAGTGGAGCGCGCGAACCAAAGCTTGCTAAATGGGCTGAAGAAAAGGTTGGAGGGAGAATCCCATTCATGGGTCGAGGAGCTACCTAATGTCCTGTGGGCGCACAGGACATTAAGCAAAACCAGCAATGGCGAATCTCCGTTCAGCCTAACCTATGGAACGGAGGCTATGATTCCAGCAGAAATTGGATGCCCATCCCATAGAGTGCTCATGATGAGTAAGATTGATAACGAGCGTGAAAGAAGGTTGGATCTCAACTTACTTGAAGGGCGCAGAGAAGCGGCTATCATCAGTGAAGCCAAATACAAGAAAAAACTAGAAAAGTATTACAATCAGCGCGTGAAAGAATGCCACTTCAAGAAGAATGATTTTGTCCTTCGAAACAATGAAGCTAGCCGCGCGATACCCCCGGGAAAGATGTCCCCCAATTGGGAGGGACCTTATCAAGTCTCGGAAGAATTGGGAAAAGGCGCATACGCTTTAAAAGATTTGAATGGAAAGAAGATCCCGCGCGCATGGAACGCAGCACAGCTTAGAAAATGTTTCATGTAAAAATTGTTAAGTTTGTAATCAAGGCTTTTTAAGCCATTATGAATAATGATACGCGCTATCTTCTCTTAATGTGTGTTCTATTACCTTTTGCATACATGTTTCACACTTCCCTTTATTAATTTTGAGCAATATGACAACATTGTATTGACATCAAAACAAAAATAAAACGAAGTAAAACATACATGCGCGAGCTTCAAGCTCAAACGCGTTAACGAGTTTTAACTCTAAAACGTCAGGGCCTTAGCCCAATAATATGAGCCTTAGCTCAGGGCCTTAGCCCAATAATACGAGCCTTAGCTCAAATCACTCACAAGATCCATCCTACATGCTGCGCAGCTAGACCATAAAAATACCTAAGCACAACTAAGGCAAAGCACATGCCAAAACATAGTTGTTAAGGTCTAAGGTCGAGGTCGCGCATGGAATTGTAATGGATATCAGAGTAACACATACTGACACGTAAAGGCTAAAAAACTCATAATTCCCTATAATAAATGCGCGATAACGTCGCGCAAAAGAGGAATAATGAAACGCCAGGGCACGTGTCAACATAGTCAGGATATTGCAAAATCACTTAAAATATGACAAGGATTAAGTAAAATAATTTCCTTACAACCTTGTTCTTATTTCAACGTGCAAGCATATCTTATATTCAACAAGCAAACATGCAATATAAAGAGATGAATGGGGAATGCGCAAGATGCGAATAAGGGAAAAACAAAATTTCATTCCAAAACATAGAAGGTTACAAATTTACAAAATGATGAGATACAAACTGCAAATAAAAAAAAAACATGAAGGGCTTCTCAAGTCTCTATGTCGACGTCAGCCTCTTCATCGCCCTCATCATTACCTCCCTCAGCATCTGGCGCAGCCCGCTCCTCGTCATCTCCAAACTTGCCATAGTCAAGCTGTTCATCTTGAATGGAGTCGTCTTCTATCACAATAGTGTCAGGAGAGGGTCCATTCGCCACGCCAGAGCCGCTAGCAGAGGCAGCATTGCCCGCGCCATCATCGCCGCCACCAGCCCCTTCACACTCGTCAAGTAATTTCTTTAGAGCGCCGAGATCGGGCTGATCAGCAATCAAGGCTATCTGCAAAGCATAAGGAAAAGTGTGAGTACAAAAAGACTAAGAAAATAAGTCAAGGTAAACTCATTAAGGTTAAAATACCTGCTCAAGGATGAGAATAGGAGTATTCAAATACTTCTCCCCCACCTCGGCCATGTCCTCGCAGACAACGTCGAGCTGATAAGGGTAGTCGGATGGGTTCTTCTTCAGCATGCTATATTCACAGCCATCCTTAAACCCTTCAGCTCGACCCACCAAGCGCGAGGCGGCGTTGCAATCCATCACAAGGGTCTGAAACTCGTCTGAGTATTTCATCGCATAAGCGCAACGAGTCATACCCTGTGAGACTAGCCATTGGCGATCCTGCGCGAGGGAAGAAACAGACGTCTCAAGAGCAGGAATCTGAGAGTTTAACAACTCAACAGTTTCCTTGGTCTGTTTCAGCTCCTCTCTGTCGGACGCTGCTGCCGCCAAGGCCTCTTTCCTTTCCGCTCGCGCAGCATCGAGCGCTTCTTGACTAGACGCTGCCGTCGCCAGGGCCTCATCCTTCTCTGCCCGCGCGGCCTCAAGCTCCTTCTTCAGGCGCGCGACCTCACTCTCTAATGAAGATTTGTCAGTGATAGACTGCACAAGTGCTTGGTCACGCGCCTCTGCATCCAGCTCCAAGTCGCGCACTCGCCGCGCATACTTGGCCGCGTCCGCCTCTGCCGCCTGGAGCTTCTCCCGCGCAGCCTGCAGCTCATGCCCGTGCTTCACGAAGGCAGCGTTGGCACTTGCTCGGTTCTCGCTGAGTTCTGCTTGGAGTTTCTCAGCTCTCTCTCGAGCGTCAGAAAGATTCCAAGCAGATACCTTAGCCTCTTGCTTGGCCTCCGCAAGAGCATCACGCACCTTTACATAATCATAGCGAAGCTCTTGGGAGGCAGCAAAGAACGCTGACCCAGCGAAAAGATGGTCGTTGAGCAAGTCCACGCGGGCGCGCTCCTCCTGAAACCTTCTTTCAGCTGGAGGCACGGAGTGAGCCCAGAAGTCTTCACACACCCCCATGGACTGAAATGAGCTATCCTCAGTAATATTCCATCTTGGGCGGTATATGTGATCGGCTTCCTGCAAACACAAAGCAACGTTCTAGTCATCTAAACACTAATATGGAAGTCCTCGCAGCGGAGCAAAACGAACTTATACCTGCGGGGAGCAAGCAGAAAAGTCAGCGCCAGCCCCATGAGAAGACTGCGCCACGAAATCTCGTGGCGCTACAGGGCTTGCGCGGCCGCCATCGGAGTCTTCAAAATGGGCCTCCTCATCTTCCTCTGTAACAGGCCTTTTCTCCTGAGACCTGGAAAAATCAAAACCAGTCTCGCGAGGAGGGCTGCGCGCAGGAGGAGGTGTGGGAGGTCTCGACGCCGCGAGATCAGCGCGTAAAACAGCCTCCTGCTCCTTAGTAATCCCAATGAGGGGAGATTCAGTGCTTGCAGGAGCAGGAGCAGAACCAACGGCGCTGGCGCCGGCGCCAGCAGTGCCGCCAGCAGCTTGTGTGCCAGCTATAATGCCTATGAAAAAACCAACAAAGAGAAATGATTCAAGACTTGATCTAAAAAGAAAAAAGTCAGAAAATAAAAGCGCAATATATACCTTGGCGCACCGCCGTTCGCGAGTTAAACATCGCCATGAAGTCCATTTCCCCCCTTTTTGAGGGCAAAACAGGGGACTTCAAAGCAACCTTCGGCGCAGCCTCGGTACCTTGTTGCGCCTGAGGTTGATCCACCAGGGTCGCCGGCTCTACAAACATTTGAGTGAGCAAAGATTCATTAATAACTCTATCGGAATCACGCTCATAAAACCATAAAGTATAAACAAAGTATACCTGTTGAAGAGGAAACAGCAGGCGCAGCGCCGCTTCCCTTTTCCGCCGCGCGAAGAGAGGAGGTGGCGGCACCATACCTCGTGTGGACAGGAGGACTGCCCACACCTTGAGGCAAAGAAGACAAGGAAACCTTGGAGGTAAACCCCTTGGTTTTCTTAAGTCCCTTCGCCTGAGTAGGAGGATCCTGAGCAACAGGGGCATCATTTTTCTTCTGTTTTTTACTGGCCCCTGCGCCAGTTTTCCCTTTAGCTTTACGCTTGAGTTGTGGCACCTCAGCTTCCTCCTCCACCTCTTCTTCCGCGAGCTCCAGCTCATAGTTCTCAAGCGCATCTACAATACGTGCAACAGAAATGTTAACCAAATTTGGTATTCTAAAGGTATAAGCATAAGTACAAAGGCCTACCAGGCGCATCGCTGTCAAAGCAAAATCCCAAATCAACAGGGATGAACATATCAGCGAAGCGATCGGGGAAGCCAACTTCCCCAGTGCCCAGCTCGACAGAGCCACCCTCCATATGCTCATCATAGGCGGCGTGGACGTACTCCTTGCTTACTGCATAAAACAAGACAAATGATATCAGCAAAACGAATTATATTCACGCAGAAATAATGCAATGAGCTAATAACTCACATAATCCATCAACTTGGATAACAGGCTCAGTCGCGCTGTCGGCCCACCTCCTGCTCATGCCAACCCCCACCAGCGCTTCCTCGCAAATATTCTTGGCGGGGGATGGTTCAGCAGTCAACTTATTAACCCATGCGCCAGTTGGGTTCTTAAAAACATTCACATCCGTGGGCGCAGAAGTGATCGCGCGCATGGTCATGCGGATGGGAATCACACCAGCCTTAATATAGAAAAATTTCTCAGACCAGTCATGAAGGCTCTTGAAGGAAACAGTGCAGCACTTGACCTTCTGACTGCGAGGAACGAATGAGAACCAAGAATCTTGGATTTTTGGCTTATAAAAAAATTGAAAGCGCCGAGGGGTTGGCTCCTCGCGCTGAGCTTTGCACATGAACTCAAAATGAGTCATGCGCACAAGTCCAAAAGGATGGACTTGGGATATGTGAATCCCATAAAATTGAAGCAGCGCACCCATAAACCTTGTCATCGGGAGACGAAGGTTGCAGTGAGTGAAAAAATGGCAATATAAGGAGATATAGCCGGTGGGCGGATCTGCCGCCGTTTGCCCGGCCGCCGGAAGCATACAGCCATACTCAGGGAGAAAACCCTGAGAGGCGATGAGACTGTCAAAATCAGACTGTCTCAATTTACAGGGAATCTCATCCCACCTCTTTACTGTCTTGCCCTTCCCCACCTCCTCCGACGAGGCCTCAGCAGCCCGTTTTCCCTTGCCGGTCTTCTTCAAAGTGGACATGACTAATGATTTTACACGGCGTTTGCTTGGGGAGATTGTGGTGTCTGGGTTATCAGACATACAACTGTGAAATCAAACAGAGGTTACTTCAAGAACGGAAATCGGAATAAAAATGGAAGGAAAGGAAAGCTCTGAAATAACAATGAAGATGAAGAATAATAACTCAAAAGGCTTGCTTTTATAGGCCCAGGAGAGAGAGAAATAGGTACTGATCAGAGTTCACGCGCCCCCACTCGCAGGTGCAGGCCAACGCGAGCGCGACACGTGTTCCTGACTGTGTGAGGGGACATGAAAGGGAACGAAACTGGTACTGATCAGAGTTCACGCGCCCCCACTCGCAGGTGCAGGCCAACACGAGCGCGACACGTGTTCCTGACACTGTGTGAGGGGACATGAAAGGCAACTGTAGCACCTCGAGCACACGAAAAGTCTGACACGTCTCCATCTCTGACGCATGTCAGCACCAACCAACCGCTTACATGGACGATTCATTTCAACCACAAGGATAGAATTTCGCGCAACGATGAGAAATAAAAAAGGAAAAGACAAAACCCTATTAAAAGAGAACTATTAAGTCTAATATCTATCTTACCTCGCTCGCGCGAGACAAGACACACATTAGACTGGGGGGTCAACCCACAAGATATAGACAAGAGGCTTGAAATCAAGATATCATGAAGGCACAAAGCCAAAACCTATGCGCACGACGCATATCACATATGCTCACGCATCACATATGCTCACGCATATCATATATGCTCACGCATCACATATGCTCACGCGTATCACATACTCGCGCACCATATATGCTCACGCATATCACATCTGCGCGTGGCGCATCTGCGCGTGGCGCATATCGCATGCTCACGCATCATATATGCTCACGCATATCACATCTGCGCGTGGCGCATATTACATATGCTTGCGCATATCACATCTACGCATGAAACATCTGCGCGTGAGAATAAAGAGAAGACTTCGCGCATCCTCAGGATAGGCGCATATCACACGTGCACATAATCAACCTCGTCCTTTTCCAAATCAGGATAAGGACAACCTTGATTGTGCTCGTCAGACAACCTTCCAGAAGGTATCCTTTATGGAATAAGAATATGCTGATGTTGACAGCTGCCAATGAAAGGTGGACAACTCAGCAAAACCCATGTGCTACCACGTGATTGCACATGGGTCAGGTAAAATGCCTGGGTCAGAGAATAATCAATGAAAAAGCACCAGGTGTCCTAAGGACACGTGGCGCAAAGCAATAGGAGGAGGCCAAAAAGGCCTTAATGGGATCTGAGCCCAATGATTGGAAACCCTAACACTATAAATACCACACCACCTCCACAAGGGGAGGTACGCAAGAAAATATATTCCAATTCCTTACTCACTCTCAGATTATTATTATCTTCTCCTACAATCTCTTATTCTCACACCGGAGGGTTACCCCAAAGAGGACCCCTCTGTCCCTTTCTGAGGGGTAAGTTCACGATGCTGCTCATTTTGTAGGTGGAAGAACTCATACTCCGGAGAACCATCGGTGAAATAGCATACTCATACCCGAGGAAAGTTGATCGTCTACCAGTGAGCCGATCCACGTTTCTTCATTAGGTAGTCAGCAAGTGTATGTAGACTAGAATGGAAAGAAATGGTTGGTTTGATTTGGATTTTATATAATTGGAAGTTAATGCAAATATAACCTAGTGTCTCTACTCTCTGTGTGCATCAGCATCCATTTAGCCATCAAGACATGTTGGCTATTGCACCCCATGTGGCTTTGCATCAATGCACTTAATCACCATTAGACATACGTGGGTGTTTTATGGTGATTCTTTTATAAAGTGAATGCAATATTTTTTTGTAAGTAGAAACAGAAACAGTATATTACTATATTTTATAAAAGTTTTTAGGATTTGAGGTACAATAATATCCCTATTTTTCTATTTCAGTTTTGCGCGTTGAATTATACAATACAAAATATATAGTACGACACAAAAAATGAAAGAGAGTTCATTTTGCTACAATTTAATGTATTTGTTTTTACTTGACCCGTTTTCAGCCCATAAAGACGAGGATCTGTAGGTCCGACATCGAGTTATCAAATGCATTAATGAACAGAAAGCCTACATTATAGCTTATTTGGTTGTATTCATAGGACGTCAAAGGAAATTGGGTGTCCTCTTAGGCTGAGGGGTGTGGGGGGCTCTAACGGGGGCGCGAGTGGGGGCTCCAGCCAATAATATTGTGACGTGTGGCAGAGAGAGAAACTGGATAAGATGAGTGTTGGAGCCCCCGCTGGAGCCCCTGGCCCTGGTGTGGAGGGGCGCGAGCAGGGGCTCCAGCGGATTTTTTTTTATTTTTTTATAAATATATTCAAAAAACGTATTATTAAAAAAAACTCATAAATTATTAAAAAAAACACACATTAAAAAAAAAACATTAATATCTAAAAATAAAATAAAAATTAAAGTACTAAAAAAACATTATTCTTATTCTTCGGCTTGGTCTTCTTCGATCAACCTCTTTCGGATACGTTCCTTTTGCTTTTCCATCAGCATTTGATCGACCGGATTTAGGTTACTGAAGTCTCTTGTAAGGAAGTCCAAATCTCTCATTCGACTTTTTTCCTTTTTGTCATTAGAGACCACCTCCATGGTTTTGTTGAATTTATTGAGGGATTCAACAAGATCGACGATGTTTACGGCTCCCCCCTCAGCCGGTTTTTTCCCCTTGGCGTCCCGTCCCAATGGCCGCCTCCTCGGCGGTGAAGACGTTTCCTCCCCCGCAATGTTTAGGTCGAATCCAACGCGGCAATCCGACGCGGCAGAAGTGCTATACGCTCCAGACGAACTAGTTTTAGTCCGTTTCGGCCCTACTTCCGCATCATGGTCCGGCGCCACCAGCTCAACCCACTTGGAACACCTTTTCAACCTCTCCCACAACTTTACATCGTCCCACGTCTTCACCGTCCCATACCTCCACAGACACTCCTGCTTCCACTCTTCGACAGTGAAATTGTAAACCGCCAAATCATCACTGCCACTTGGTCTCATACGACCGGCGTTCCTGTTGAAAAGATTAGTAAACAAGCCGACAAATTTTCTGATTTCGGACCACCGACCCGAAATCATATCGGCGTTCCGCTCTGTACTCCCAACGAGCGAATAGAACGTCTCCCTAACCTTTGTCCAAAAGACCTTGCTCTTTTGGTAGTCGGCTGCAAAATGCATAAATAAATTTGTAAGTCATTTAACTTTTTTATTTAACTTTTTTATTAAAAATCATTTTTAAAAACGTTAAAACAATTACCGCAACGCCGATCCTCAGAAATGACTATCCAAGCCCGACACAGGGCTTCCTTCTCATCCGATGACCACGGAGTGGTTTTACGTTTCGTCCTCGGAGTCGAAGCCGGTCCCGGCCCGTCCGTTGCAAGTTGTTTTTTCCGGTGGACGCGTCTCCTTGCTCCCGTAGCATCACCGTGTGATTCTTGTGTCTCCGGAACAACAAAGTTAGGAGACGGTTGTATGTTGGATGGTTGAAAGCCGGATGTTTCTTGCGACCCCGAAAAAAACATCGATTGGTCTGGTGACGACCATAAATCGTCGTAACTATAACCTGAATCTAGGTTTGGGTACCAATTTCCAGCCATGTTTTTTAAAAAAGGTTTGGAAGATGGGTTGATTTTGGGTTTTTTTTGAAGTTGTGGTAATTGTTTTATGTGATTTTGGGTGTGGTATGTGATTTTGGGTGTGGTAATTGGTTTAGATCTATATATAGGAAAAACAGATTTTTTTTTAATAAAATTAAAGAGCCCAACGGCTCTTTTCTTCATCCCAACGGCTCCTTCACGCATTCCCAAGCCACCTTTACGCCATATGCCTCCCGCGACCCACCTTGCGCCCGCCTTGTTTTTCGCGCTCGCGCCCCTCTCGCGCTCCTCTCGCGCCTCGGTGGTGTGGTGCTCGCGCTTGGGGGCGCGAGCGGAGGGGCTCTCGCGCCCCCGCTGAAGCCCCACACCCCTCAGCCTTAATGGCATTTAAAAAGATGAAACAGTAGCTGACAATGTATAGAGTAGGTAAAATTAAACAACAAGAAAACCGGGCATTAAATAATACTTTAATTGGTAGTAAATGACTAAAACTATAAATTCATAGATTGCAGATTCCACAAGCAAGAGTGATTGACCGGTCTTTGTTTTAACTGCATCAGTTTGGTGGGTTGAATATGAACCTGAACATGTGTATATTTGTTTTGTCAAAGTCATTAATCCTAACCCTAAGACGTTAAAAACCTTGTATCGAATTTATCTAAGACTCTAAATGGGCCAAAAAGGTCAAAACAGGCTGTGGTTTATAAATGAGCTGTGATCAAGTGGTTAACACATTCACTTGTAATAAGTTGTAAACGGTCATAAACATGTTGAACCTGCAAATTTAATATTTTCAAATTCTAATTTTAAACGTTATGGCAGGCCCACTCGGTTACTTAGACAGTTAGACTGCCTGCTATCGGCGCCTTGGAGGAGGGGAGGGGCGTCGTGGAGGAGTGAACACCGCCGTGGAGGCAGGCGAGGATGGTCTAGGCGCCGAGAGGACGACCGGAGCGGAAGGAAGGTGGGGGTGAGGGGACCCCAACGGTCAAAAAAGGAGCCGTTTAAAAAAAAATTAATAATTAACCACTTTTATATAAATTCAAACCATTTTCTCAATTTTACTCAAACAACTTTTATTTTCACACCAAATTTAACCATCTTCACACCAAAAACAAATTAGCCATGAATCTTAACTCGAGCCCGAACCCAAACCCAAACCCAAACCCAAACCCGTGGGATCCGAGTTGTATATGGTGGGCTAGTTTGCTCGCAAATAACGTCGACCTTAGCAACCCGTTCTATGCAAACCAACAACGACCGATGATTCCTCCACGCTTGCAACCGTTTACCCCCGATATGTTCTTTCGGTCGCCAATGTCGTATACGTCCTCGCAAGTACCACAAACCCAAATACCCGAAATGCAAGTCCGCCGTCCAAAAAGAAGTCATAAAAAAAAGAACCCGGGTGACGTTCAAACAACCGAAAAGGTCGAAAGACAAATGTGGGAAGCAGATAAGGAAATGGCGTTAGCATTAGCGTGGATCGACTCTTCCGAAGACTCGATTCAAGGTATATAATAAAAATATTTATATGTTTTCCATGTTATATTTTTTTGTTTACTAATACTAAGCTTTTATATGTATCGAAGGTGACGACAAACATTCGTCGGAGTTTTGGGTAGAAATACGCACCAAGTTCTTTGCTTTAATGGGTCGAGGCGAGTATCGCGGGAATGATTCCGTCTACAACAAATGGAAGGCATTACGCACAAAAATAAGCGACTTCACGGCTGTTCACACCCGCGTTATGAACAACAGAAAAAGCGGCATGAGCGATGCCGACGTGTTGGAGACTTGCTTAAAACAATACAAGGCCCTTTATAATAAAGATTTCAGTATGTTGGAAATTTGGAGACATGCATAAGCTCGCCAAAGTGGCATCCGGTCCCGACATAATCACCACCGCGACCGTCCAAACGGTCAAAGACAACGTCTAATTTGGCCAATCAATCGCCGTCTCAACCCATGTCCGATGGTCGTTGTCAACTCAATCTAAACGAGTTGGATCCGAAATTAATTTTTGACGAACCGGATGAGTTGCAACGGCCGGTAAAAAGAGATAAAGCCAAGGCGGCGGCTAGAGGTGGAGGATCTTCGTCCAGAACCACATCCTCTATGAGTTTCGACATGAGCTCGCGTTTTGAAAACTTGGAGCTGAGGCTAGCCGAGATTGCCAACGCTAAAAAACAAAAACAGGAGGGCCTCATGAAAATGCACGAAGAAAGAAAGGCGATGCTTGCGGAATACAAAGCGATGCATGAACAACGACAAAAGGCTCACTTGGAGCGAAAGCAAGAATAGGAATTCGAGCTCCTCACAAAAGATCTATCGCATCTAGATCCTGTGACGCGAGCGGTGATGGAAAAAAGAAAAGCAAAGATATTGGCCAAATATGCAAACGAGGACGACGAATATTAGTTATATTTTTATTTTTTTATTTTTATTTGTATGGTTTTTATTTTTATTTGTATGTTTTTTATTTTTATTTAAATTTAAATCTTATTACTATATTATTATTTAATATATTATTTAAAGGGCTTCGAAGCCCCCCCCCCCCACACACAAACAATAGAGGGGCATAATGCCTTGGGGCTTCGATGCCCCTCGTGCCCACATGGCGCTGTGACGGGGCTTCAAAGCCCCCCATCATAGCATACAGCCTTACAACCAAACCTAACACACAACTCATGCATTAAACCTGTTAATGTGTCACGTGACAATCCGTTATGACCCATCGTAGGTTCGTACACATTTAGAATCAATCCAAAACATGATTATTTTTAGGAATCCGTTCGCTTATAAAAATAAAACACTTTTAATAAAATAATTACAATTCAAGGAATCAAACCTATCTTGGAAAGAAAATAAATTACAATACGGATTACATCGAAAAAATCAAAATTACAATACAATTGAAATAAAAATAATGCAAGAAAGGTGTAGAAGAAGAATGGTATCGTGGTCTTTGTGGGCGAGGATCGTGATTTACACGGGGCCCTTAAAACAAATTCCGGGTCTCTCCCCGTTTTGTTTCCCAGGGTACAATGGCCTAAGCAATATGTACTGCCGGGGAGGGCTCTAGCACCCGAACAGTACCTTAAAGAAAATGATAAAGATGATCAAGAATGCTGGGATTTTTAGGGAGAAAGTTGGAGAAAACACAAGAGAGAATGTTTTATTTTGTGTTTTTTTGTATTTTTACAACCAATGAGCTCCCTTGGTATTTATACTAGTAGAAAGTTGAAACCTTTCAACCATCATTAAAGAAAAAAGTGAAATACCCCAATCAACATTAACCAATGCATTTAAGTTTGGACCAAAACTTAATGACATGTTGAATGGTCTTGACTAAATCAAAGGTGTTTCAACTAATCATATAAAATAAAAGAATTCACAATTAAAATATATCTTATTTACACAAAATTTTCCAACAATCCTCCACATGTGAAAATAAAACTCATTCATTTCCACACATATTCCAACAATCCTCTACATGTGAAAACAAAATTTATTCATTTTCACATTGAGATCAATCCGTACAAGCAAGTTTCTTAGATTCAATTCAACGGTTGAGCATTGCAGGATAGGTAAGTGTTACCCTTTGAACCTTCCTTTGTGAAGCATACTTAGTCTCCTAGCGGTGTGTAGACACGATGTCTTTGAACATACCCCCATTTATGTAGACAACAATACACTTCACACAACACTCTCCATGGTCTGGCCAACTCCTCACTGTCGTGTCCTATTATGGTCCTGGAACACTAGCCTGGTTCTGCGAGAGCTCTAGGATTTTTGCCCCAAAATCCATTCGAACCACCCTAGTTCTCTCTCACATAGGTGATTCTCGCTCGAATCATTAAAAACAATAGGTTTGTTGATTTCCACAAATCATTAACCTTTATTATGCTTATCCTAAAAATTGTCACTACTTATCGTAGGAATAGACTAGGACATATTTAAACACCATTATAGTTTAGGGGGTATATATTATAAAATATACTGGCTTCTATATAAACATGTATATCAGCTTGCCCCCATAGTGACCACCCTTAGATATATAAATTAGTTGTCCTATTGAACCTAGATCTTGGGATCTCTAGTCAACTAGGTTAGGTTATCTCCATATATCTTTTTCCATGGGCTTTAGTCTCATTCCACAACTTGATCTCTCATCAACCCTCGGGTTGTTGGATCCATAGACATTATCTTTGACTTTGTAAAGTCAACAACGATAATTTGTAATTGAGATAAGTTGTTTTAACGTGTTATTGACTCACAAGTCATTCTTGCCATTTGTCATTCCTAAGACTATAACTCATAATCTCTACCTGGATCTAGTTACATCGTTTAGTCTTTAGAATTACATGAAACGCTCTTTAAGGCTCAACACGTTTCCATCATGCCTTTGGTAAACTATATCAGAAATCTACCAAGATTTTGAATGTTACCAATTGGCATCCAAGTCTAATATTCTAGATAGACTTGTTATGACCTTGTCTATTCCACTTGGTCACATGTTTGCAATCTTTAATTGGATTACCAACATCCTTATTGCCAAACATTCCACATTCTTATCAAATTGCAAGTTACCCCCATATTTAAGTCTTATTGGATAAACTTATCCAATCACTAAGAGGGGTAATGAAAGGTTCTCCCTTTCACGCGAGGATTGAGAAAGCATTCTCAAAGACCATTTCAACATACCATAATGGGTTGTTTCTTAAATGGCTCATCCCCCACATTGCTTGCACTTTGATCCAGTTTAGGCAAATATGCCTTAGTGTGAGCTTCCCACATTTACTAGCGTACGAGTTCTCCTCATGATCTAGCTATCCCATTTTGACTTAATGGAGTTATACTTATGGTTTAGCCCATATAAGAATTCCTTCTTGTGTGTACCCATATTATGAATGCTTTCTAAGTTAATTTAATCTCCGCGGAGCATGTAAATTAGCAAGTACTAGTCTAGCATGCTTTAGACTACAATACTTTAGCATGTGAATAGAAGATGCATCATTCTAATTCTTTACAGCCTCAAGAGATACCGCACTATCTCTTGCCAACATTCATATCTTGGTTTAGACAAATTAATGAGACTTTATTCATCATCCTAACACCTTGGTATTAGGAAAGTCTCAAAAGTTAAAGTACGTTACGCAAACATACTTAACTTCATTAGTCAAATTAATATATATACTTTTGTTCTCCAAAATCTTTACCATTTACTCATAAGAACTTCAAACATGAGTCTTAAAACGAGTTAGTTTGGTGAACACATTCAACATAATGAATGTTACCCGTATAAGATCACTAAAGTTTGAAATATAGTCAAGTATATTGACTATCAAACAAGACAATTGCATGTGCCTAAAGTGATGTATACATTTCCGTTGTTTGTTTCGTTGAAACCATGTATTGGGATACTCTCCTAAAATGAAGGATAAATCCTCCACATAGTTCAAACAACATTGATGGTGGTAGACGCAACTACAAATCCATCGTTATTGTAAGTCTCCTATAATAAATCACACACGGTTTATTAAAGTCATTTACAATAATAACATATATTTCTTTCATATGTTATAATTCGCAAATGTGAATCTTCACAATGTTGATACTCTCAACATATCTTGTATCCATGTTAATACACTCATTACATGGTGTATGATGTTTCATCCTTGACATTTAATCATGGTGACAACTCACAAATTGTCTTTGTGCAAATATCTTCTTTCACTATTCATTATACTATAAACATTTGATTAATTTCTATATATGGGTTATCCGAAGATATTGAACCCAAACAATATTTGAACGTAAATCAATAAACTGCTATACTTCAATGAGTATCCATCTCTAGTAAGCTTACTATAAAATATTATACCCTTTTGAGACGTTTGGGAACATATAAATTAACTCTCAAATTAGGATACTTAATGTAGATAACCCAGTTCTACATTTTCTTATTGATGTCCAACGACCATCAATAAGTATCATGCTTCTCTTAGCAAGAAGATTGTTCTTAATTTTGAATTATTTTTCATAACAGAATATATGCTTCAAACAATAAGAACTATCCACGAACCCCAAATGTACATGATTTCGTACATCTCCGAAATCGTTCCCATGATGTCTTCAAATGATGCAATTAGGCTCCCCCGCACAAGAGCTCTATGCAATCACAACATCACTTATTTGAGGTTCTCCCTCAGTGGTACTCTCACATTGAACAACTATTAACCACACACATGTAGTTACATTTGAACAATTTAATTTGTTCACAACAACATCAAGTTGTTTAAAACCGTTCTAACGCCTTTGGGTTAATAAAAATTATTATGTAACGCGCTCGTTGACGTGTGCGAATATATATATAAAATTTGAATAAAAGTTTCACACAAATCGGGTTTTAAAAATGGTTTTCACCAACAACCAAACCACACACGAAAGGCAAGTGTACCTATCGTTTGTAGCAAAGTATCGGTAAGAACCGAGTGTCAATCCATAGACACGGCTAACTTTTGATACTAAATCTTTGTAATTAATTTAACCAAACAAACAATCTAAATGATTTTTCAAGTCACTAAACTAGCATACAACAATAACAAAGCAAATAAAATACAACTAACAATCAATCCAAACAAAGCTACTTAGACTATGCATTCACTTAAACTTAGTGACAAAATGACAATGATAATGACAAACATCATGTATTAAGTATCAACATCAAATTCCAATCAAGGCAACCTAATACTAACAACAAAACATCATGATGGGTATTCATCAAGTTAATAACCATAGATTTGTAAGTTTGTCAAAACTACCTAATCTCACAATTAAAGGAAAGCTAGCATGAAAACAACAAACTAACCATCTAAAATCATGTAAATAGACAAGTTCAAGAACACTAATTAAACACATGAATCTTTTAATTAGCAAAATATGAGCTAAGAATTATGGCCTTAATCTCTAGCAAACATCAACCAACTCAAAGAATCATGTTATCACCATACAATTTTCCAATATCAAGTGATAGGTTTCATACTTGTTAAAATTCATAATCAAGTTAATTTCCACTAGTCATTCCTAACTTAGTGATATAAACAAAGTACGCATACACAAACTAAGTTCACAAACAAATACTCAACACATAGTTTTCCAACATATTATGGCTAAGTATCTATCAAACTAACAAGACTAGGAATTAAAACAAGCATTCAACCATTAAACTCTATTCAAGAACATGTCATAAAATTGAAGAACACCAACTTGCCAAAATCATGCATAGATAAATATCACATAAGAAAAAGTTTCAACATAATCTAAGTAACAAGAGTAATTAGCCCATAAGGCTTAATACAACAATCAAAATCAAAGTAATCTTACAAATCATTATTAAGAACAAAAGATTACAAACTAAGATTAAAGATGATTGCTACTTGCAAGGATGATCACACAAGATGGAAGCCTTGAAGTCTCTCTAGCACACACAATACAATTTTCCAGCAATTCTAGAGAATTCCCCTAAGGCTCCACACCTCAAATGAGGATAATAGGGGTGTATTTATGCATTCTAGACGTCTGGCACGGGCAAGTGCACGGGCTTGCACGGCTGTGCCTAATTGTGGAAAGTTAACCCCTTGCTTTAATCTGACCAAAAAGTCAAATTTCTCTATTCTGGCACGGGCTGGTCATTTTGAATTTTCTCGGCTGTAGATCCTGCACTGGCTTGCACTGGCGAATTCTTAGTTGGTATGGTCCCATGCATGGGCGTGCAGGTCTGGCAGATTGCTGTATTTGTCCTTGAAACGCCCTCTTTTCATGTTTTCTTTGTCAGGTGGGCGCCCGGACCTGCAAATTCACAAATAACTCAAATAAGTACCTAAAACAATGAATTTGCATGGAGTTCGACAAAAATATGAGGATAATTCGATGCAATAAGATGTACACTTTGTGTTACATCACTCGTTATAATATTTATGCAACTTCTAACCTGCTCGTTAGAATATTAACCAATTTGACAAAACCATTTTTAAGACCCTTTGGTTTATACAATAAACCGCGTCTAACACGCTCGTTAGAAAATTAAACGCTTTAAACAAACCGTATTGAAGCCTTTAAATCGTTTCTAACACGCTCATTAAAAATAAAATAACTGTTTATACAAAACGTTTTTATAATTTTTGTTTTACAAAATCAAACCCTTCTAACATGCTCATTAGAATATTAACCGATTTCTTATACAAATATAATTGTTTCTAACACGCTCGTTAGAGAATATAAATGCTTAGACAAAACAATTTTCAAGGCCTTTGGTTTATAAAATAAACTGTTTCTAACACGCTCGTTAGAAAATAAGATGTCTTATACAAATAAAATCA
Source organism: Bidens hawaiensis (assembly GCF_021521415.1). Classification (NCBI taxonomy): domain Eukaryota; kingdom Viridiplantae; phylum Streptophyta; class Magnoliopsida; order Asterales; family Asteraceae; genus Bidens; species Bidens hawaiensis. Next base: position 136,070 of record NW_027493477.1, on the reverse strand, counting down.
TTTCCAGCACGGTAGAAAATATAATATATTTCCAGCTCGTTAGAAAATAAGATGTCTTAGAAAATATAATATATTTAGACAAAATCATTTCTAGGCGTTCGATTTTATAAAATAAACCACTTCTAACCCGCTTGTTAGAAAATTAAACGCTTAGATAAAACGTTTCTAAACTTTGGTTAATATAAATTAACCATTTCTAATATGCTCATTAGAAAATTAACGTTTAGATATCAACGTTTTAAAACTTTAGTTTATAATAAACCGTTTCTAACACGCTCGTTAGAAAAGTTAAATATTTAGATAAATATTTTAAGGCTTCGATTTATAAAATAATACGTATTTAACACTCATGTTAAAACCGTTGACGTTTACACAAAACGTTCATTTATTTTATAACATTAGCCTGTTTCCAACGCGCATGTTAGAATGTCAAACGTTTACAAAACATTTTAACCAATATAGGTTAAGAAAATACACAATTTTTAACACGCTCATTAGAGAGTAAAAGTGTATAAGCCTTTATTATTTAACAGTAATGATACTTTCTAAATGTTTGTTAAAACTAAACGTACACAAACATTTTATGGTTTAGAAAATATCTTTTCTAAGACACAAATTAGAAAATACATGTTCCAAAATATTGAAACCAATATTATTTAGCAAATAATAATTTCTAACACGCTCGTTAGAAAGGCAAAACGTTGACAAATGTTTTATTATATGGGGTTTTTCAAAAAATACCTTTTTCTAACATACTCATTAAAAAAAATCTAGTGATTCAAAAAGCATTTTGAAACATTTATATATTTTTATAAATGATTCGACTTAACGAAACATGACCAAAACCCATTAACTCGAATCTGTTTAATCAAAACATTCGTTTTCGGATTTTATATTGTTCTCCAATAGTTAATCCGACTCATTTTTATGCATACATAATTTGTTTGAAAAATTATAACGAAAGTTTTTCAAATAGACATATATTTTTAACCATTACGATAATCCAAGATCCTCATATTGTTATTACTTGAAATAATAGATTGTTCTAAGAATTCAAGATCCTCAGATTCTTAAAATAACATTACTCGATTACGATGATGTCATTTTTTTTGAAAAATAAACTATGCTAAGTTAGTTTTTCAAAAATACTAATAGTGGTCGCTCCCACTAAATTAAAGTTACGCAAAACTTTTAAATCCGAACACTCGAATTAACTCATAGAAGGTGTTCTAAGTCCAACTTTGAAGGGACCAAACAATGGGGTTTTCCAAGAGTTTAGCGTTAAAAAATCCGAATTGAACCGGTTTCCGTTTCTACAAAGTCGCTCCTTTGAATAGAAACGGAAAAAAAATGTTTTTTAAAAACACAACCGCGTGAAACAAAACTAGTTTGAGTCACACGAGAATGTTTTGAATACACGAACGGTGATTTTTAAAAAATTTGTTTTAAGATTGTAGGAACCCGTTCGCGTATAAAAATAAAACATTTTTAATAAAATGATTATAATTCAAGGAATCAAATCTATCTAGGAAAGCAAGTAAATTACAATACGAATTACACCGGAAAAATCAAAATTACAATACAATCGAAATAAAAATAATGCAAGAAAGGTGTAGAAGAAGAATGGTGCCATGGTCTTTGTGGCCGAGGATCGTGCTTTACACGGGGCCCTTAAAACAAATTCCGTGTATCTCCCCGTTTTGTTTCCCAGGGTACAACGGGTTAAGCAATATGTACTGCCGGGGAGGGCTCTAACACACGAATAGTACCTTAAAGAAAATGATGAAGATGATCAAGAATATTGGAATTTTTTAGGGAGAAAGTTGGAGAAAACACAAGAGAGAATGTGTTATTTTGTGTTTTTTTTTTGTATGTCTACAACCAATGAGCTCCCTTGGTATTTATACTAATAGAAAGTTGAAACCATTCAACCATCTATAAAGGAAAAAGTGAAACACCCCAATCAATATTAACCAATGCATTTAAGTTTTGACCAAAACTTAATAACATGTTGAATGGTCTTTACTAAATCAAAGGTGTTTCAACTAATCATATAAACTAAAAGAATTCACAATTAAAATATATTTTATTTACACAAAATTTTCCAACATTATTTTCGTATTGCATAGGGAATCACACCTTCTAGGATGCTTATGTTTTTATTATGAGTGGTTAAAAGAAGAAATTAAAACTAAAGCATTTCAAAGGCATGCCCTATATTATTATTCGATTCAAAGGGCTTAAATTTTTATGATTTGCTGTAAAAATTAAGACAAATGTCCCTTAATAGTAAGTAAGTTTCATTAATGTTATAATCATATTCATATAAATAACTCCACTTTATTACTATTTTATGATGATTTTTCACACTTGTAAACATAACCTGTTTGGCACATTGATGGTTTTCCTATTGTCATTCATATTTTGGACTTGTTTGGCAATATATCTTTGGGCTTGGACAATTGGACCCTTATCAGTTGATCCAATCGTTATCCAATATCGTAACCTAAGTCCTAATACGAATTACTAATAGCTTCTTTTGCGATCCGTTGATTAATGCTTGCACTAGCATAATAAAATAACAAAGTATGAAAATTTGCACATCATGGAATTTTGTTTAGAAGTATGGCAGAGCAAGAACAATGGTGAATAGTACTTGATTTGATTTACATTTTTTATCCATTTGAGGGCATATTTTCGTTAAACTCCGCCACTCTGGAACATGAAGTTAAATAATATCTTTTCCTTTTCTTTCATTATGTATATGAATCTCATAAACAACTCGTTAGAGAGAGAAGCTATTAAGAGAAGAAAAGGGACAATTATCATTGATCCCGGAAATGAGAGTATAAACACCCTATATAACTTAACGAAAAGTGAACAACCAACAAAGCAAACAAAGTACATAATTGGCCCCTATATTTGTAGCAATAACTATAAGGCCCTTATTAAATGGAAAACTGTTTATGTCATAATAGTATGATAGTAGCATGCAACTAGAATTAGAATGGGTAGACAGGTATTTATGAGTTTCAATAACTATTGAACGAGATATGTGAGTATGCATTAGTTAAATAATATGTGCGGCATGTGACTAGGTGTCGTATTGTTTTAATAATATTTATAGGTTGTTGCACGCGTAAAAAAACGTTTTTATTATGCTAGAGCATAAAACAAATTGTAATTTTAGGAATTCCATGTGCTTAAAGATAAAATCTTGTTTGATGTGAACACTATTAACAAGGCTCTATTATATGAAATTTATAGATTTGTGTTTAGTCTTAATTATCTTGTTTACGTTTATATCTTTTGCTGTAAATTTAAAGTATTAATGCGTAAAAAGTAAAATAAAATTTTGGGTTAAATGGATCACGCTCATGTCAACCCGCACAAACTCGTGCTGCTTTTGTGTTCATTTGTATGCGTGTATGATACGACTTTGGGTTTGTGTTATGTTTCAGTTCATGTCAAATTTAATACCCTGACCGTAAAGTTATACCAAAAATAGACTTTTATATGTTTAAATCTTCCGATAGCACCCAATGAAGCCTATTTTTTTTCCCGTGAAAAGGGGTTAGACTCTCGCGTCTCACATATTTGCGTGACTGTTTTAGCGCCATAAACTTTGGTATATACGTAAATTATTATTCAAATATTCTTCTTGTAAAATCCACAAAATAATTGAATAATCTACACAGAAATAATCACATGAGTATTGATAATTTAGAAAACATGGTATTATTATATTCAATAGGGGAACAATATGCTCAATGAAAATAGACGAGGGGTGTTTCAATAAACCCTAACTTGTTCTGTATCAAATAAAATAAAATAAAATAAAAGCCCTCTTTAACACTTCTCAAAGGTGCAGCCTCTGTTGAGTGTTTCGCTCTCTGTACCTCCGACGCCGTTGGTTATCGTAAGTATATATCTTCTCGTTTCATGTCTATATGTATCTGGTTGTGGTTTAGGAAGAAAAGTTTATCCGAATTGCAAATTTGGTGTGTTAGCAGGGAATCAGCAATCATAAATTTAAACCTTAACCGTTAACCGACGGTTAGGGTTATGTCCCACGGCATGCTTACATCCACATGTATATATGCGTCAATGTTGTAACCAAAAGCTGTTGGGAATATGTTTGTATATATTAATGCAATGCCCATTTGATGTCACCGCCTTGTTCATTTAGTTGAATTTTAGTTTAAACTTGGCTCGGATAATTAACGGAAACCAAACCAAACCATAACCGAGCTTCATTACCGATTAACCGAGGGCTATGGTTATGGTTAAGGAAATCCCATAATCAAAGCTAGCGGTTATGGCTAAGGTTAAGGGTCAAAACTGAACCACAATTTGCACTTCAATCGATAAAGGTACGATTTTTACATCAGAATTTGTTCTCGCTGCTCTGTTTTTGGTTTAAAAGATGACGATTACACTCTTAGTTCACCGCCGTATTTTGTTATGTCTTAATCTAGATGCTGTTCATGTAATTACAGAGATCGTTTGGCATATGAAAGTCCCTATCGTTATTCATTGGTTTTTTATGATTTCAATTGATTGTGCATATGCTGTAGGTTTTTCTCTTAAATTAAGTTCATTGTTTTTGGGGGTTAAAATTAGATCATCTAGTGTGCTAAAATCCTCAATGTTACTGCATTCTTCACTGGAACGAGCTCGGTTTCATATGATTTCAGTTTATTGGTTTTCATATTCTACAGATTTTGTTCTTAATTCAAGTTCACTGTTTCTAGGGTTTTATTGTCATACACACACAATGCAATCCAACAAAGGAGCTGCTTCCATGGAGGTTGAAGAAACCGTTCCAACCGAGACAAAAACCGTATCGAAACCGAACTTTAAGCCATTGACCGCTCACGAAGTATCCGATGGTAAGGCTCAATCTCGCAAAATCCCAGTTCCAAAGCATAGGTACACACCCTTAAGAAAAGCATGGATGGATATATACACTCCAGTATATGATCAAATGAAAATTGACATTCGCATGAACGTGAAATCAAAACACGTTGAAATGATGACTAGACGTGACACTACTGATGTTAGCAACCTTCAAAAATGTGCTGACTTTGTTCACAGCGTTTATGCTCGGTTTTGATGTGATTGATGCGGTTGCGTTGTTGAGAATGGATGAACTTTATGTTGATTCGTTTGAGATTAAGGATGTTAAAACATTGAAAGGGGAGCATCTCGCCCGAGCGATCGGAAGACTTTCTGGTAAAGGGGGTAAAACGAAGTTTGCAATCGAGAATTCGACAAAAACGAGAATTGTTATCGCGAATACTAAGATACATATTTTGGGATCGTTTGCGAATATTAAGGTTGCAAGAGATTCTTTGTGTAGTCTTATAATGGGATCGCCTGCTGGGAAGGTGTATTCGAAGCTAAGAACTGTTACTGCAAGATTAGCTGAGAGGTTTTAAATCTTTGATTTAAGGTTTTATTATTGTTTTGGATGTTTAAAAGTGGAAAACATGATTAGTTTAACTGTTTTAAGGATCAATCCTTTTGAGTTTTGGGTTGAGAAGTTTGTATTTCATTAATACATGGAATATGTATCAATTTTGTGGTGTGTTTGCTTTCTTTTCTTATACATAAGAACATAAACGAATTGAATGTTTCTTTGATTCTTTTGTTGTGAAGTTTGTTTGTATAATTAACATACAATCTGGTTTTGGGTTGTCATAATAATCGAGTCACGTTCGGGTGGCATGTTTAATCTGTTTTAACCAAGTTATAACAACCCTTCAACAGGTTTCACACATTTAGAACTTAATCATCAAGGCCGTGACGTTTTGGACTTGCTTACATGTGTATTAAATGTAGGGCTGGCTTAGAGTATGTGCGGGCTAGGCAATCGTGCAAGGCCCATCGAGGTTTGAGGCTCATAAGTTTTTAATATCTTTGAATATATTTTATATATTATATGAGTTTTTAACTTCTTTTAATATATTTTGAGGCCCATTTTTATATCTCGTGCAAGGCCTACAAAAACCATCAAACTCTTGGAGACGGCCCTGATTAAATGAGTGGTTCACTGGTTCTTGCGTATGTCTAGGTTATGATGGTTTTGATACTAATAAATGTATTATATGTGGGCTGTCTTCATGTTCAATGATCCAAAACATAATTTACTTTGTCATTTCATTAAACGAGTGAACAATTACAAGTCTCGTTTCTTTATATTTGTTCGTTAAGGTTTGATTATTGTTTATGTATGTGTGCACGTTGAAGAAAAGAATTTGTTCATCTGTGTATGCATATTGATCAATAGTTGGATAATGGTTTAGATGTGGCTCAAGTGATTTAAGGGGTTGTATATACATCAGGTGTAACATAGAAACCGACTGATAGTTATTAACTTATCTATTTCCGTAAAGTTATGTTTTATTAAGTGTATGACCACGGATAATTGGTCCAATCATTACCTCATTATTATTTTCTTAATAAGAATAAAAACAAATAAAATTTTATTAAATAATATAAATAAAAAAAAGCGGAAAATAGCCTTCTAGTATGAGTTTTGAAATACGGGACGCTAATTCTTCAGCGTAAATCGTAATAGGCTCACTCCTAAATATATGGTACTTGACCCATGTTTCTACATCTAATCACCTAATCCCTAAACGAGCACTAGGGTTTTGCAACCACTTTTCTTCTTCAACTTCGCGTTGGAAAGATCTCAAACGTTGGTGCATTCATCTAGTTCATCTTTATTCTTTTTTTCCTGAAACCATTTTCTTTATTTATCGATAATAATAATAATAAATAAATAAATAACTAAATAATGAAGCCACCAATCTCACCTTTCACCCCCCCCCCCCCCCCACACCCACACCCACACCCACACCCACACCCACCCACCAAAGCACCTTGGTGAGCGGTGTTCTCGATCGCTTTGAGGCTTTTTGGGTGGGCAAAGCGCCTCACTACACCTGGTCTATGCATGCATCTTTTAACATGTTTACTGTCGACTCGCTTACTATTAATTAACAATTTGGGTTTGGATCGTGGATAATTGAATTAAACACCAGCCTGTTTAATTTTTTAACATACAAAATATATCTTTTAAGTTCAATCACCAACCAACCTATTTGGGTGATATCCTAATAGAGCTTCAATCATCTAGGGCTACTTGCGTTGTATTGAAGCACATGCACACGGCACTGGATCAGCCAACAGATGCACAGGGGTTTGTACGCTCCATGTCACAATCATCAGGGGGTCCACATTATAACATGATGTACCTAAGGATAGTGACCTGAGGTTGGTCTCAATAGGGGACCACCACTTATGACGTCATAGGAGGCGCCGCACAACAATTCGAAATAGTATATATATATGTGTAACAAGTTGTCGTAATATTAACCCATTTGATCGTTTAAATATCTAGGTTAGACAAGTTGAGATACATACGGTACGTGTGTACATATTGTGCTAAAGTTTTACAACGCAATAATTTTAACAATGTTACGGTAGGAGATCAACTCGAACCGACCAAAATTATAACTAAAAGTACTGAGAAAAATATGTGTTTATGTTAGAAGCTGATAATGAAACGAGTTTGCGACGAGTATTGTAAAGTTATGCCACACATAGATCCACTTGTTTGTATTAGGTGTTCATTCTTAAAAACTTGTTCTATTACGCGTTTTGAATGTTTCAGGTTTCAAATTTACCAGTATGGTAATGTTGCCCTCCTTTTGAAAGTCGATATTAAAAACCCATATCGAATAATCATTATACAGGGCACCAGCGATAGGCCTACACAATCCATAGGCTACTTTAACTGTAGGCATGCTTCCGGCCTAAGAGGATAATTCAAAATCGGAGCATATTGGACACATTGCCAAGTGTCGCAAAAGACGAGCTATTGCTCGTGAGTTATTATTATTATTTTTTTTAAAATGGTTGCCTGTTTTCTTAACTCTCTATATATTTGACATTTTAATTGTCTTCCAGCATTGTAAGTCTATTAAGGAATTCTAATAAATACAATTAGAATTGGGAGGATAAAAATAACTTACTTTTTTTTTTATGACGTATATTTAACCAAATATTTCCATCACCATTTATCATTAAATGGAGCCACAGTTATTCTGTTCTTTTTCTATACCAACAGTCGCGACGCTCTACAAGATCAGTAACCGCCATCCAACCGTCGCTTCCTCTCTGACCATAATTATATCTAAACATTCAGTAACCGCCATCAAACCGTCGCCTTCTCTCTGACCGTAACTATATATAAACATTCACACATCAAATGAAATACGGATAACGTACGACGCAGGAATCTTATTCTCAGGAATTAACCAATTCGAAAAGATATTATGGAGAATGTCGAGAGTATGGTTGGGGTGTTGGATCAGATCGGTGTTTGCATTGCATCGCTTTTGGTGATCGGATGTATGCTGTTTTTGCAGAATCTTCTTCTTCTTCTTCGAAAATTCGTACAACATAACCTTAATTTGATCCGTAGTGTAAATCTGCTTTAATTGGAATCCCTGTTGACAAATCCGAAGTTGATTAGGCGACGAATTATCCATCGACCGTACCGGCACCGATCGTTAATGTGCCGGTCGTTGCTCCTTCCGTTCCAGGCGTGTATATGTCTCAATGCAATCATGCAATCCGTTACTTGCCAATTCGTATCATCGATTTTTAGTTTATTACCCTAATTTTGCCCTTTGTTTAGAAAATGTTTTCTCTGTGTTCATGCCATTTGAAATTTATTTTATAGACATATTATGTTTCATTGAGGAATTCACACATTATATAGACATATAATGGTTTTACGGTTGTGAATAAAATGAAATAGCCTATCAGTAACCAAAATAAGTAAATAACCAACATAATTCAATTTCAATGAAACTAACTCATCCATACTCTTTAATGCATAGAGAAACCGTGCATGTTCATGATATGTATATTCAAGAAGTGCATGTTGTATAAACTCTAACCTCCAACTTCACAATGCATAGATCATGCACAATATTAAATTTTCTTTTCAATCCTATTCCGATTGAAATTAGTATTGAATTGCGTTGGAAACAGTTTCTTATTGGGCCACTAAAAATTTTAAAAAGAATGTTTCGTGGAACTGGTTCACATAAAGTCAAAGATCCGTTTCTCCCGGTTGGAAAGTTTTTTGAACGATTCGGGTCAGGTAGTTGGAATCGTCCGGTTCAGTTTGGTATCTTACGGTTATTTTAGTTTCGTTCACATCCATAAAATCATTATGATCTCCATTGAAAAATATTCACCAATCACAGATGTGCAAATTCATTACAAGGGGCAAAAGAAAGATAAAGTGATACACAAACAATTGCAATAACCATCATTAACAATCAATAACACTATATGAGGAAACATAAAAGGCTCAAGGGTAAAATCATCCATCTAAGTTAGAAATAAACTCAATGCACCCCAAGCATAACAAATCTCAAGTTACAAGTAATAATAGGCCATAACCAGCAATAACAACCTAGATCACTAGATGAGGGGCTTTAAGAGACTCAAAGGTAATATCATCAAGAAAATTAAAAACACTCAATGTAGACCATACATAACACATATCAGGTTACAACGATATAATAACATTCAAGCCATTAGAGTCTCCAGATCTAGCATCCCAGTCCAAAGAATGATAAGAAAAAGTGACCACGATGGTAAAATTGTCCAAGTTGACCACAAAACCCCAGACAAAAAATGTGCACCCACAAAGGACCAATATAAATAGAGAAACATAAAATGTCCTTATAATCTTTGGTTTTTAAAATGTTTTCATTTATTTTGTGAACAGAACGAGCAAAACGGGGTATACGAAGAAGGTTGAAGCTTTTGAATTCCATAAAGAATTTACAACCGAGATGTTGGTTGTCCGTGATTCGATAAATAAAATCAAATCTATTATAAATGAAATATGGGGTCAATAACACAATTTCTATGAAAAAGTTAAAATAGAATGCCCAAAAAAATGGCCGTTGTCTAAGATTCCATGGGATGTTTGTAACATCCGTATTTTGAGAATTAATAAATAACGGAAAGTGTTATTATTATCGGTGTGTCGTTAATTTGGTTGTGTGCGTGTTTGTATTTGGATAAGATTGGAATGGAGGTGGATGGTGGGGCCCATGGCTCCCTATATAAGGTCATCTCCCATCCTTTCATCATTTCTTTACACAACACACACACACACTAGAAAACACACACTTTCTCTCTAGCATTTCGGATTCGGATCCAAGCAAAAGTAAGGAAGATTTTGGTGTTCAAGTGCCTTCGAATAGCAAGAACACGTCCAGATCTACGATCCGAACCAAACCGAAGCAAAAAGGTGGGTTTTGGTTTAAAAGGTTAAGTTTTTTTTATGGTTAGTCTTGACATGCAAACCGATAGAAGGATAGATCGGGGTGTAAAATGGAAGAAAAACATGAACTTGATAAGTTATAACCCCACAAGAGTGTTATATGGTAAAAATGCGATGTTCGGAGCCTTATAAAACGCAAGTATACAAAGTTGATACAACCCAAAACCCTTGGAAAGGGTTAAATTGGGTTCTAAGAGAGAGTCGTGGAGTGAAATGGCCATAAAATGGTAAAAAACGAAGAAAAAGAAAATTTTCGCATCGCATAAGCCATGCGAAGCGAAAAAGGTAATTTCGTATCGCACAGCCATGCAAAGCGAAAAAGGTAATTTCGCATCGCACAGTCATGCGAAGCGAAAAAGTTCCATGCGAAGCGAAAAAGCATGCGAAGCGAAATTTTCATGCGAAATTGTTTTTTTTAAATTGATGAAAAACGTGGCCCGATCCACTTTCTGATGCATTTTTGTTAAATGACTGTTAGTGAAAATAAAATTTTTCCAAGCTGACCTGGCAGCTCAACCCCAGCCAAGGGCTCTACCCCTTGGACCCTGCTAGGGGCTGCCGCCCCTAGACCCCGCTACCAGGGCACTGCCCCGGACCCCCGTTAGTTGAGGGTTTCATTCACCTAGATGTAAGAAGTAGTTGAAATGGATAATTGATACCCGTGCCTTGTTACACAGTTAGCCGTGCACAGATAAGGAAGGACATCACACTTAACTCCGAGATAAACAGGACCCATGTGAGTTTCTAGCCCATTTCTGTGTTATGTTTTGGGGCTGTGTGCATACTCAATGTGATTAGTTAATACACTTACCTTAAGTGGTAAGTGTATGCCGTATGAATGTTTATAAATATACCTAATTAGTGTAGAAAGAGTTAAACGTATGTGTGAAGAGGTATATGAGAACAGATATAGCTAACGAAAGAAAGATATGTATGATATGTGTAGTGTATGAATGGTATGTATGATATGTAGAGTTGAAGAATTAAGGGTTGCCTACCTTAATAATATAGGTGAAGAATAAAGGGATGCCTACCATAATAATATAGGCGAAGAATAAAGGGTTGCATACCCTAATAATATATGCGAAGGTTATAGGGCGAAAGGCTCTTTAAAAACGTAGAAAGGTTATGTATGTATAAAATAATGAAGGTAAGTAAAAATAGGAATGTATGGAAGTAAGAATGTAAAGAATGAGAATGAAATGTATGTTACCTACTTAACTAGAACTCACTCAGCGTAGCTGACTTTTAGTATGCATGCAGGCAAATAGGTTGAGGCAGCTGGCTTGAGGAGGGACACATGGCATGAGCTAAAGAGACTGGTATCTATGAAGAAGTGTCATGACTGTCTTATGTTATGTCTATGAAAGGATATTTTGTATTTTTAGACAAGATTCGATGTTTTGTAATGTAATGTATGAAGTTTTTTAACTATTCCGCGAAAGTTTTAATTAACTCTTATTTTAGAACTGTGTTTATGAGTAAATCTAACGCCAAGGTAGGGTTTCCGGGATCGGGGCCTTACAATGTTGGCCATTGTCTAGATGCTACTCAATGTTTGGAAGGCTAGAAGGGTTGTTTGCTGCAATCCGGATATGGTTTACTTACTAAATCGCCTCTTCCAAGTTTTTGAGTCATTCCATATGCAATATATGTTTTTAGACCTAAATCAGGAGTTATTGCAGTTAGTGGTAACTTCACAACAAGATTAGTCTTGGATCAATGTATTCTCTTAAAGGCAATGTTGTGATGAACTCATCATAATAGTGTGACAGAATATCACCAACTGAAAAATTCTTGAGTATTAATCATGACTTACATATTATGGTCAATTGTCATGCAAATGACAAGAAACAATCATCACAATATGAACTTGAACATTAAAGAAACATAATTACCCGTTCCAAGTCAAACAATCAATAACTTGGAGTTCTGAATGCTTTGAACCGACTTTTGGATCCACATGTACACGCAATGCACGCGACATCACCATCAGCTCCCAACTTATGCCACAACTCTGGTCTAAAACATCTTTGATAACTACCGACTCACTACTAGTTAAAATGGTAACGAAAGGGGAAGTTCAACATTCAATAAGATATCTTTGGACGAATGCGAATATAGGCAATTATCATCTGATTTTTCCTTGTTACCTGCTTTGAGGTAATAATCACAACTAGTTTTCTACGAGTCATGTTTATTCTCCAGTAGCAGACTGAATTTTTTATTATATTTTCTACTTTTGCTTCCAAATTAGAGATCTATGTTTCTTTTAAGATACGCCTAAGATACACCGACCATCTTCCACTTTTACTAAGACAAAATAAACTCCTGTTATTTTTAGCTACCAAATTGGGACAATAAGTTAGGAACCAGATTGGGTTGTTGTCTTGTTGAAGTTCCTATATGCTTTCTGAACTTTCGTATTTCCTGGCAACAGGTAAGACATATTTCATATTTGCATATGAAGCAGTATCGGTGATGATCAAGTATTGATGTTGAGCAACAATCGCTATTCCAAATAAAGTTATGAAAATATAATAAGATATTGAAAATGATGTGGTTAAAATACAAAGCTAGTGATAAGAAAATTACTAAAGGATACAATCAGCAGTGTTATACTTGGTGCACACTATTTTTAGTGAAGATTGTGATATCCCTATATATGAAAAAGTTGTTAATTCAATTGTTGAAGATGAAGACCAGTGAATGAATGAATTTAAGTATGATTTGTTTACATGTCTTATATATTAGAATCATCTATTAATTCATTGATTTTAATCTACCTATTCTAATAAAAGAAAATAACCGAGAAACATGCTAATTGAAGATTCATTCCTAACCTGAATTTCTTGCTCAAACTATTCTTCTATATTTTATTAAAAATATATTTATGCTGGTATAATCAAAACATATCAATCCTTTAATCAATTAACTAATTACCTAAATTACATGGATTAAAATTATATGAATATTTATGCCAATACAATCAAAATATGTATATATTTAATGAAATTACATCTACAATTTTTTTAGTAAATCAATTTATATATATTTTTAAGTGTAGGATAAAAATGTGGTAAAATTTAATTAACGATATTTATAAGTTTAAAATGATGAAGACAAAAAGAAATTATGAATGAATAGCAATTTTCTTCTTACATATTCATTCAACATCCATGGATCCATGAAGTTTTACCCATCTCTTTAGAAACTGTAATATAAAATCGTGTTTTATTCATGCTAATTTTATATATGATGCTCTTTTTTTATGTCATTCATAATAAAACATGATATGATCTATTGTTAAAATTCGCTATTCTATTAATAATATTATTACAACTTATGAAATCACTAGGTGCATCATTTTCATGATTATGAAATCACTAGGTGCATCATCGCGTATTCGTATGAAATTCCATTAGAAAATTAATTTGAACTTATAAAGCCATTTAATTTTAGAAAATATAGTTTTTAAAAAAGAAATAATCATTTAATTTCTATAGCTTAATTGTATTTCTTTTAATCATTTTGTGCATTACACGGGGTTTAAAGCTAGTTTTTTATATTTCTAATTATCTAAGGTAATAGAATTATATATATATACTAGTGTTAGTGCTTGCGCGTTGCGGCGAAGATGCAAGAGGGTTTCGGTTGGTACGGGTTTAGTTTCTTATGGTACCGATATTTGGTATAACAAAATTTAAAATCAGCATAGTTTACGACAAAAAGAAACATAAAAATGATACAACATACTAAAAATAAACTACATAGAAACACGGACTGAGTGTTGCAGTGGAAAGATATTTAGTAGCGAATCTCTACATATGACCATGGTATATATCACCATAAACTCCCTTGTGAACATAAACCAATATAGTACCAACTACCGACACTATGGCGTGGTGGAGTATCGGTGACTTTTAATTATCGTTATTTTACTTTACAATATTAGTTTTGGTTTTCTATTAAAATCTTTTAGCGTTGTGGCGGGTAGGAAATGAGAGCTCGGTTTATGGTGTTTCGAACCTTTGGTTCGTTATGGCGCCAAATACAAAACACCAACAATTGAAGATAAAAGAAAGTAAAAAAAAAAATACAAAACAACACTAACTATAAAGTGGAAGTAAATATCCAAATTAAGTGTAAAATACCCTCATGTTTACCATAATGTGTAAAAAATACAAAAAAAGGGTCCAAAAATGAATAAAAGAAGATGTTAGGTAAGGATGAGCTCGGTACCATAACGGTACTGATCCTGAATTTTCCGATCCCAAATTTCTTAAAAACATGCTACCAGAGTAAAAGAAATGATTTCTCCCCTCGCTCATGATTTCTCGGCTGCAAACCAGAAACGCATTAAAAAAGTGAGCATGTAACATTGCGGAATGAATTAATGACAAATGATGATGCAAGATATCTAAAAATGATCAAATTGCCCTTTGACCTGAATCAATACAATCAGCAAAATCAGCTCTTGGAAACAATCTAAAATACAAGCTATAATATAGTCAAATTTGTAAGTTCCTAATTTATTTACTTCGATGTTGAACCAAAGTGAACATTTCTAGCATGCCGTGATTTCTAGCATGAAATGGTCAACCGGTAAAAATTAAAATGATGCATGGTTGATATATATGAAGATGGCATATCACAGCCAGAATAATGAGACACTTGAAGTTGGAGTTGGCATTGCTAATTATATGACAAAATATACAAATTTTATATAGAAATTATTATCAACCAACAAAACACAATTTAGCCATTAAGCTAACTGTTTGACCAACCTATGAGTCAAACTATAACATATTATTAACAAAGTTCTTGGCAAAACCAATAGTGCATTAATATCACAATTTCGGTTAGTTTTATTTATTTATTTTCTAAGCCCTATATATCGATATTCACGTTTTCTTTTATAATTCATGTTCGCTCGCTTATGTCCGTTCGCGTTCATGAACTGTTTGTTTTTACTATCAACAAACGAACATAAACAAACACAAACAAGAAAACCCTGGTCGTTTAATTTTTCATGCTCAATCGCTTGTTCGTTAGAGTTAAACGAACAAATACGAACATGCCACACCCGTCTTCGTTTACATGCCTAAAGTGAAGTTTAGGCTTCTGATTCTGATTTGTTTTCTTACCTCACTGTTGATGGCTTCTGATTCGTGGGTGAACTCCTGATGTGTAGCTTCAGTTGCCACCATCGATTACTTCATCTATGTTGTAAGCTAGATGCTGGAGATCATTGAGCCATCCTTCCACATTTTGATTCGTAATCTTTTTCCTAGATGCATCAGAAAAGAACCATATGTTTTGCCTCAGCTCAGTTTCCAAAACATTAAACACTTTAGATTTTCAATTTTGAACTGATAATCTGATGTGGTACCAACAGATGCAACACTTCGACTTTGTCTTATAAAAGTCTCAAAATTAACCTTAATGTCTGAAAACAATATGATTCGTTTTCAACCAAAGAAGCCTCTAATAAATTTTTGATCCAAATGAACACCTGACCCGTTATATAAGTGAGCTGAATCTTCTTTTAAATTAACATGCATCAGCCCCAAAACAACAGGACCTGATTACACACTTTTAGACTATTAAAAAATCAAATTACCTTTGACGAGGGATTTTTTTTTTTTTTGCCAATTTAAAACCTGTTACCAACAAATATGATGCTTTGACTAAATTACCGCTGGATTAACATCTGACCAAAATCAGCAGCGAATCACATATAGGAGATCAATGCATTGAATGACTAAAATTAAAGATGAATTCAAAAAATGTAGGTTAAAATAAAAACCTATAAGTTTATGATACCTTAAAAGTCCTTTTGACAGATTCTGTGTTTTTAAGAAAGAAGTCTGGTAACTTTAAGGTGACCAGAACCTCCATTGGCTCAGTGCATTCGTTCCATTACCCATAGTGATGCTAAGTTACTAACCCTGTATTCCTTAAAAAGGGTCTTAAGCGAGTTTCAACATGGGACAATGAATAATATCCCAAATTGTAAATAAGAAGCATACCAATTAAGTCACCATGAACGGGTGACTTAATATTGTTGAGCCCTAAATGCTTTAATTCGAATCGCATGAGATACTTGAAAAAGTAAGGGCACCATGAACGGGTGAAGGAAATCCGGCACAGGTTCCGCCATTGAGTGGAGAAAATCCCTGCACGCGTGCCATGTCACCAATCTTCCTATAAACATCAATTGGTGAAAAAATCAGTTTGACAACAAAACAAAAATATTAATAATATTGGTTAACTAGTTATGAATATTAAAAGAGAATCTTCACTCACAAGTTGTTAAACCTTTAATAAGAGACATATTTGAAGGAATAGGTCCCTCGAGTCTACCTGCAACCATTTGACTACAGAGTACAGAGAGAACAAACAACAAATAAGATAAATCGAATGAATGCCTTGTTTAACTCTTATATGAGTGTTGTAATGCAATTTAAGGATATAAATAAAAAATATACTTTTATCATAATTATATACAACAAAAAAAACCTACAGCTAATCTTCTACAAGCATTACTCAAATCTCTGTCAACAATGCTGGAACCACCAATATTCACAAGTGGCACATTCAACATTTCCTGCAGGTTAAGTATGAGATTTAGGTCAACACACTAAATATGGATGTAAACTAAAGTAATTGTATGTATATGTCAGACATTTGTAACAGTCCAATTTGTCTATGCAGCATGAAACCATGGTTTGGGACTGAAAAGCCGCCATGGTATCCCTTCCGGGACATAATTTACCGGCATATATGAAACAGTGGTCCAAACTACAAACAACCACCATCAAAAGAACGCATAATCCAATATGAGCCCCGTAAACACCCTTAAGAAAACAACATTTAAAATAAAAACACAAAAAGGAATCCTGTAGAGCTATACATGATTGGTTTCATATTCAATACCATAGTGATCCCCGCTGAAAGCAAATAATGTGAAACACTAACCGGTCCCATAACACCAAAATCGTGTTTTACAACTCTTCAAAGCAGTTATAAGAAGGCCCGTTACAAAACTGAGTGCAAACACTTCGTTCCCAAACCGCCAAATATGTTGAAACGCAAGCTGATTAAAATTCAAGTTATATTTGATACTAAATTCCTCCACATCTCGCTATAAAAATGATACTTATATGTTAATATTAAAAACATATCATCATCATCACCATAATTGCTTGTTGTCATTACCCTGAAAGAAAACCACAAGCTTAACATTAATATATGCAACATTTGACATAGTCATACCACATTGCAGTCAGCATAATCATAACGATGAACCCAATTAATCACATAAACAAGATTTAAATTAGAAACAAAGGTAACAGACTGAAACCCAAATCCAAGTCCGATGAGATCAAGAGATAGATATTAGGGCAATTCAATTGAAATTTGAATTGCCCCAATTGAATTGAAATTGAATTTAAAAATATAAAAGAGACAACTTTCTCTCCCGTCAACTGTACGGTCCACCGGAAACGTACACATTTTGCAGTACGGCCCACTGGAAACGTACACATTTTTCACCGGAGCTCACACAAACACTCAACACTCAACGGTCCACCGGAGCTCCGTCGATATTTGCACCGGAGCTCTGTCAAACTTAATCACCGAACGGTCCACCAAGCTCAACCAAACACCCAACGGTCCACCGGAGCTCCACCACACCCACTAATCTTCGAATCTCCGGCAACTGCTACGTCAATATTTGCTCCTCCGAAAGCTTCTTGAGTAGTGACTCAGTTTTCAACCTGACGATCTCGCAACAAACACCAAGTGCACTCAATCCTAAACTTTTAATTCTTCTACAAACACGAGCTTGTCGGATCTGCTGTCGAGCCGCCTCCTGACGCTGCGTCACCACCCACGGCCGCCGTAAAAGTCGCCGGAATTGTTGGTTCACCTTGTTGGTTTGTCTAGCTCGATTCGTTATATCTCGGTGGTCTCCCGGTTGAGCTGTATCTGCCTTCATCATCTTCACGGTATACTCGTTCCTTTCTCACTATTATTATTAGTATTATTATTATTATCATTAGAACATACGTGATCCGGATCTTTGGAGTTTATTTTCATTTTAAGATCTCTTGACTATTATTGTTATTGCTACACACTATTATTATTATTATTGTTATTATTATTATTAGTTTTTGTTACTAGTATTATTATTATTGATTTGGTGTTCTATTGCTTGTGTTTGTGTGATTAGTTACAACCATAGAGCGTAGGAACCATGACTATTACTTGAGACCATGTCCTGAAATGAGGGGTGTAGGAAAGAGTAAAGATAGGGACCGTATATTGCGTTTGGCTTCTTGGAATGTAGGAACTTTAAATGGTAAGTTGCTAGAATTGGTAGATGTGCTTAAAAGACGTAGGGTTCAGATAGCATGCCTCCAGGAGACTAAGTGGAAAGGACATAGAGGGGCTGAGTGTAATGGGTATAAGTTGTGGTACTCGGGGTCTGATGGAGCTAGGAATGGAGTGGGGTTTCTAGTGGCCAAGGAAATATACACTAGTGTGGTGGAGGTGATAAGACATAATGACAGGATTATGGTGTTGAAATTAGTACTAGGAGAGGAAGTAGTGGCAGTAGTCTCCGCCTACGCGCCTCATGTAGGCCTAGGGGATCAGGAAAAGAGAGAATTTTGGGATTGCCTAGACGCAGTGGTAGGGGGCATACCTAGGGGGGAGAGGATTTGCATAGGAGGTGATTTTAATGGACACATTGGTAAGGCTAACGATGGTTTTCAAGCCGTTCATGGGGGTTTCGGTTTTGGTGATAGGAATGAGACCGGAACAGATCTTCTAGAGTTTGCGGTGGCACATGACCTAGGTATTATAAATTCTTTTTTTAGGAAACAAGATTCTCTTTTAATCACTTTTAGCAGTGGCGGACGCGACACGCAAATTGACTACCTTTTGATGAGGCAAGGAGACCGACGTTGGTGGAAGGACTGCAAAGTCATACCTGGAGAGGCAGTTGTGACTCAACATCGACTACTAGTGACAGATATAGCCTTCAGAAATAAGGTGACTGTTCGAGAGAAGAAAGGTACAGCGAGAATTCGATGGGGAAATTTGAAGGATGAAAATCTCCTACTGTTTAAGGATAAACTCATGATGCATACGCGGGTTCGACTAAATGGGGACTCAACTCATATATGGGAAGCTATGGAGACAAAGATCATCCAAGTAGCAAAGGAGACTCTCGGGGTCACAACAGGAAAGACAAGTGGGCATAAGGAGTCTTGGTGGTGGAATGACGCAGTGCAAGACAAGATAAGGGACAAACAAGGATGTTTTAGGGAGCTAATGAGATGCACGAATGAGGAGGAGCGAGTGGAATTGAGGGACAACTACAAAACGGCCAAGATAGAGGCGAAGAAGGCAGTGGCGGAAGCAAAGAAGGCGGCCTTTAAACGGATGTATGAAAGTCTAGAAACAAAAGAGGGGGAACATGCTATGTTTAAGATTGCCAAAGCCAGGGAGCGTAGAAGGCAAGATCTAGGACCGGTGAAGTTCATAAAGGATACAGATGGGCATGTACTGGTCAAAGAGCAGGACATCAAGCTAAGATGGCAAACCTACTTCCACAATCTTTTTAACAATGGGACAGCTTTCCAAGAAGAACATGACAACACAAACTTTCAACGACAACAATCGAATAACTGCTACTGCCGTCGGATCACACGAGAAGAGGTGAAGGATGCACTTAGGAGGATGGGAAGGTCTAAGGCGGTTGGCCCAGACAACATACCCATCGAGGTGTGGAAGTGTCTGGGGGAGGAAGGAGTCATGTGGTTAACTACTCTGTTCAATAGTATTCTCAAATCAGGTAAGATGCCAGACCAGTGGAGGAGCAGCGTTGTAGTTCCTATCTATAAGAACAAAGGAGACGCCCAATGTTGTGGTAACTACCGAGGAATCAAACTACTAAGTCATACTATGAAGCTATGGGAAAGAGTGATTGAGGGTAGACTTAGACGAGAAACTCAGGTTACGGTCAACCAATTTGGCTTCATGCCGGGGCGTTCCACCACAGAGGCAATACACCTTATAAGAAGATTAATGGAAAAGTATAGGGAGAAGAAGCGTGATCTACATATGGTGTTTATTGACCTAGAAAAGGCCTACGACAGTGTGCCACGACAGGTGCTCTGGGAGTGCTTGGAGGGTAGAAGAGTGCCCAGGAAATACATAGAGATAATTATGGATATGTATACCAGGAGTGAAACAAGTGTCCGTGCGCCAGTGGGGGATACTGATTTCTTTCCTGTAGAGGTAGGTCTTCACCAGGGGTCAGCGTTGAGCC
This sequence comes from Bidens hawaiensis, assembly GCF_021521415.1. Classification (NCBI taxonomy): domain Eukaryota; kingdom Viridiplantae; phylum Streptophyta; class Magnoliopsida; order Asterales; family Asteraceae; genus Bidens; species Bidens hawaiensis. The sequence goes on along the minus strand of NW_027493477.1, from coordinate 115,344 downwards.
CGTTTCTTTTTGCAGTAGTCTTGGATGAGTTGTCAAAGTCAATTCAGGAGACTCTCCCGTGGTGCATGATGTTCGCAGACGATATTGTGTTACTTGCTGAGAAAAAACAAGATCTAAACATGAGGCTTGAGGAGTGGCGAACAACCTTAGAGACAAAAGGTTTAAAGATTAGCCGATCTAAGACGGATTACCTCCACTGTGATTTTGGTGGGATAAACGACAATGAAGACACACAGATCACAATTGAAGGGCAGGTGGTCCCGCAGGTAACGAAGTTCAAGTATTTAGGATCTTTTGTACAGAGCGATGGGGAATTAGACAGTGATGTGACCCACCGAGTTCAGGTAGGATGGTGTAGATGGAAAGCAGCCACAGGTATATTGTGCGACAAGAGTTTCCCGACTAAACTAAAGGGAAAATTCTATAGGGTGGCAGTTAGACCTGCAATGCTATATGGAACAGATTGTTGGGCCATCAAAAAGGCACAAGTGCGGAAGATGGAGGTAGCAGAAATGAGAATGCTACGTTGGATGTGTGGGCACACAAGGCTAGACCGAATAAGAAACGTTGTGTTTCGCGAGAGATTAGGGTGGCGAACATAGCAGACAAGATAAGAGAGTGGAGATTGAGATGGTTTGGACATGTAAAGAGAAGACAGACGACGAATCCTGTTAGATCCGTAGAAAACATTACTATAGAGGGGAGGAGGGGTAGAGGACGACCGAAATTGACTTGGGATGAGAGGATTAGGCATGATTTGATAGACCTAAACCTCTCCGAGGACATGGTTGAGGATAGGAATTCGTGGAGAAGTAGAATTAAAGTTAAGGATTTTTAGAGAGAATTGAATACCTTAGGGCTTAGACTTAACTTATTTAGTCCACATACCATAATGGTATTTCCCTTGCATATATTATTATTATTATTATTATTATTATTATTATTATTATTATTATTATTATTATTATTATTAGCTTTTATATAGCTGTTAAACTGTGATCTTATTATTAATATTATATAATAATATTAATATTAATATTAATATTATTATAATTAGTAGTAGTTTTTATATAACTGTTAAAATTTGATTTCCTTTATTTTGCTTTATTTTCCTTTATTTTGCTTCATACGCATGTTCTTAGAGCCGAGGGTCTCTCTGGAAGCCACCTCTTTATTCCTTTGGATAGAGGTACGGTGTGCCTACATCCCACCCTCCCCAGACCCTACTTATAGCTTTGCTGTCGGTGGGATTTTACTGGGCATGATTGATTGATTGATTGATTGAATTGAAATTGAGCAACATAACCATAATAAAAAAACCGATAAGAAAAAAATTAATCGACCCAACCTGGGTAAAGAATCCGATGCAGTCTTCAATTGATTTATTCTCAAATCAGAACCCCTGCCAAGGATTCAATTGCAGAGGTTTTAAACCATCGTTAATGTAACAAAGTAGAATTAGGACTGGTGGAAAACAGAAGGGAGCAATAACGGATAATAATGGTATCTTCAATTGATGACACTGATGGGTTGTTAATGCGAGAGAGGAAGAGTCCTGTTGAATTCACTTACCGGAGAGCATTGAAGTTACGCCGGAGACTTAACGGGCATTCAATGCATCGGCGTCTTATAGAAAGAGAGTGCAAGGTTGCCTAGATGTATTAACATTATGAACTATTGATTTTTTTTTTGCTTTTACATGTAATATATGTTGTAACATTACATATAAAATATTAAATATAAAAAAAAATGTTTTGTTATTTTTTAACAGTTTTTTACTAATTTTTATATATGTTTTCAGAAGAAAGAAAATGTTGTATTTATATTTACATTTTTATTCACTTTAATTGTGAATCATAAGATTTAAATATTAATTAAAAACATGTGGTTGAGAAAGAGTTTCTAGAGTTTTCACAACTCAAGTGGGTTTTCATTTTATACTTAGCCTATATATATATATATGCTAAGTATATATATATATATATATATATACTTAGCATATATATATATATATATAGGAGAAGTATAGAATGAAAACTCACTTGAGTTGTGAAAACCCATGAAAACTCTATGTAACATCATTTTTTTTACACACGTAATATATGTTGTTACATTTAATACAAAATATCGAAAACTAAAAAAAAATTGTTTTGCTATTTTTTAATATTTTTTTACTAATTTTTATATATGTTTTCAGGAGATAGAAAAAGTTATATTTGTATTTGCATTTTTTATTTACTTTAATTGTGGAACACACGATTTAAACTTTAATTAAAAACATGAGAATGAGTTTATAGAGTTTTCACAACTCAAGTGGGTTTATATATATATATATATATGGAAGATTTCAAATGAGAATCCCGTTTGAGTTTTAAGAACTCGAAAGAATTCAGTGTAACGATTTTTTTTCCGAATTTTTTTACACATTCGTAATATATGTAGGTTATATACACGTAAAAATTACATATGTGTAACGGACGTAAAAGTTACTGTAACCACTTACATTTTTATTCTCTCTCCTATTTTGACTTTTTTGCCAGATTTAATCTCAACCACATATTTCAATCCATTTAATTAAATGTGTGACATAGAATGGAGTTCTTAAGTTCTTAAAACTCAACATGGTTCTTAAAAGATCTCTCCCTTATATATATATATATATAGGGTAAGGATCCTAAGAGAACCATTGGCAAATTGAGAACTTTGAGAACCATTTTGGACCACTAAAAAATCCCTCTAAAAGAATATTAAAAAAATTATAAAACAAACAAAACCGAAAATTTTAAAAAAGTAAAAAAACCAAAATTCTTATATTTCATTCCGGTTTCATTAAAAAAAAACCGAATTTTTTTTTCTTATTAATTCGTATTATACCTATACACATATGTATACTTTCATTTAATCTCTAGTTACGTAATATACATATATGTACATTATCATTTACCTTAAATTATACATATGTGTATAGGAAAAAACATGTGTGTACATATTATACATATATGTATAATAAAAAAACCGATTTTTTTTATAATTCGTATTATACCTATACACATATGTATACTTTCATTTAATCTCTAGTTATGTAATGTACACATACGTACATTATCATTTACCTTAAATTATACATATGTGTATAGGAAAAAAACATGTGTGTACATATATGTACATATTATACATATATGTATATGTATAATTTAACTAAATAAAGAGAAAATTTTTTTTTACGATTTTTTTTAGAAACCGGGATGATAAATAAGAATTTTGGTTTTTTTACTTTTTTTATTTTTGTGTTTTATGATTTTTTTTATTTTTAGGTTTTTTTGTGGTCTAAAATGGTTCTCATAGTTCTCAATTTCCAAAAAGTTATCACATGATCCTGATATATATATATATATATATAATTGCCTACCATAAAATCCTATTTGTTGTCCTCACATCGCTCCCCCCACCCTCTCGTGCCACCAGATTACTCCATTTTAAAATAGTGGCCTTTCATTGATTTGAGTTTTTTAAAAGAAATTCGCGGGTCATATGGGTGATATGGGTCTCAAATGGATCCTCCAAACCCGACATCAAATAACCCTTTCCTTCACCATCCTAAACCCTAATGTTCCTTTCTAAAACCACAAACTCTCCCTACCTGACCATCCTCAACACCCCCTTCAAGGTCATCACATGGTACAACAATGGATTCCAATACTGAAGTATCGTACATGTTTTTTGCGGTGGAATACGGCAGTCCTCCAATCTCGCACCGCTAGGGTTTATACTCTTAAATTGAACCTGAATAACATCCAATCAAATTCAGATGGCGCAAGAAGTGATCGAATCAGAGATGATCTTACCTACCCATATGCGTTTCAAGAAGATTCAGATGGATGAAAATTACCCTAAAGGCCAAGCTAGAGGAAAACATTGGAAGCATCTCAAGCACATCATACAAGCTGAAAGTAACCAAAATTAACCCCCTGATGAACCCAGTTGTGAGTTCAATTCGTTTATTACTTTGTTTTTTGAACCCTAATTTGGGAATTTTATTTTAGGCACTTCATCAAACACCTTATAGGAATTGTTTATTATTATGAAATTTGTTATATTTTTGTTTGACCTAAGAGTCTCTATAATGTTGTAGATGTAATTTGAATGAAACCGTCAATGTACCCCCGGAAGCAGATTTGTGATATAACTGGATTTGAGGTGGGTTAAATATTGGATATTGTTATGAGTGTTGGAAATATAACCCTTAAATGAATTAGATTAGTTATCTGTTGTGAATAACAATTGTTATGATTTTGAATGCAGGCACCTTATACTAACTCGAGAACCCATCTATCAATCAATCAATCAATCATACCCAGTAAAATCCCACCGACAGCAGAGCTATAGGTAGGGTCTGGGGAGGGTGGGATGTAGGCACACCGTACCTCTATCCAAAGGAATAAAGAGGTGGCTTCCAGAGAGACCCTCGGCTCTAAGAACATGTGTATGAAGCAAAAAAAGGAAATCAAAGTTTAACAGTTATATAAAAAACTACTACTAATTATAATAATATTAATAAAAAGGTCACAGTTTAACCGCAATATAAAAGCTAATAATAATAATAATAAAATATGTAAGGGAAATACCATATTTTAAGCGGTATGCAAACACGTATGCAAACACGTTTTAAGCGGAAACAGGTTTTACTTTTAGTGAAGTCAAATAAAAATTAAAACTTATTTTGCAGTCTCTCCCTAAATATGTTGCATATTAGTAAGATTCTCTTTGCTGTTGTTGTTGTTCCCCTTTTGCATAATAGTTGTAAACTGTCATCTATGCCTGTAGTACAACCGATTGTTGTATCCAAATTAGGTCATAATCTGGAGCTAATCTTCATTAAAGATACGTTTTCAAGCAGGTTGTGCTTTGTTTCTTTATTGTTAAGTTGCTAATTATTAATTACTTTTGATTTAGATTGTATGTTGTAGGTTGTACTATTGATTGCCATGTGTTTAGTAATAAACACCAATATTACATCAAACCTAACCAATTGTCACGAGTGTTTGTAATTATTATAAACAATTATTAGCGAATTATTACCTTGGCGTTACTCATAATAGGTTAAAGTAGTTGGGTTAAATCGCACACTGCAGTAAACGGGCCAGACTTGCAACAGTGCCTGCGGCTTTAAGAGTGCTAAGTAATTGCTATCAAGGACAAAATCGGTATTTTGCAAACTGCAGATTTTTAAACGGTTTTAAGATACGAGTAAAAGGGCTTTCGGTCACTTTATCATTACCGTGAAATTGTTTTGCTTTTGTTAATAAAAAAAATATATTTTGAATGGATCATTTATTTTTATTAAGAGTCTATGTTCTGAATTTGGGAAGAGTTATGTGTGAACATCAACAATTTCTGGTTACTTATTTTTTTCTCTTTTTGTAAAAGTGAGAGTATTAATATGACAGTTTGGAATTTGGATGATGGTATTGTGATAACATTGTTAATGTTCAAAAGGCCTAAGCAGAATAGATTATTGCAATTGTTTTATTTACATTTGTATATAGTTATTATTATTATTAGTTGTTTAATTGCTCATTTAAAATGAGTGGGTCGATTGGCAGATCTAGCTTGCAGATAAAAGTTATATATATTTAAATCCTATTTTTTGGATTTGAATATAAATTCAATTTTTAAAACTTATATACGATAACTATTTTGATCTAAATTTTTGTATTGTATATAATTATATCTCTTTGTCTATATAAACAAAAACATTTATTCATTCATCTATCTTCATTCATTCAAAGCATCTGGATCTAATCTTCATTGGAGGTACGTTTGCTTTTGACCCGTCAAGTTTATTTGAATGTTAATCGGTTACTCCCACCAATAAAATGTTGGTGCAGTTGACCAGGAAACCCCAGGTCATAACAAATTATTTGCTTCCACTTTAATGTTACACAAAACTTAAAAGCTTGAGTTTCCAACAAATTATTTGGTTTCGGTTTATTGTTAGACAAAACTTAAAAGCTTGAGTTTCCAACTTGAGTTAAAGGATTGATGTAGTAACTTCTGAACCTAGGTAATGGTCATGTTCAGATTTTTGAATATTTGAGAATTGGAAGTTGCAGCTTGAATCATAAGTCAAAATAACACTTGATGCTAAAAATTAAATAAATGTTATTATTTCTACTTTCACAATGTACATCATCTTCTTTTTCATTGCTTAGGGTAATATAGACATATGGACTAATGCTCAATTCTTTTGTTGTTTACAATGTACTAACAAATTAATTTACACTTTGATTACTTGGATGACCTGTTTTGACCAATTCCAAATTAAACCGGTATGTTTTTTTGTATCGCTTAATTTGACCTATGCATAATCAAAAATAAAATCCATTCATCCAAATTATTGTTTGAAACTAATAAGAATTGTTTCTCTTATGAAAGAGTATGTGTTGCTATATGGTAGAGACCTAACTTTAGAGACAATGGTTTATCGGTTACCCGTACTGCACTTGTCATATATCTAGACCAAAAGTAAAAGCAAGAAAAAAGGTTAAAAAGTGTCAACAGATATTATTAAAGAACTAATGAAGCGACAAGGCTACATTTTTAACATAATCGCCCAAATTGTTTTTGTATTATGTGGATAGTTATTTTTTTTACTACATGCAAAAGATTCTGTGATATATATTTTTCAATCTAAGACAAACCAAACCAGTTGGGCTGGGTGGTTTAGACTGGCTTGCTGACCATATTTAGATGCTTGATGGTTGGGTTTTAGCTGTTTGGATCGGTTTTCTCTTTAAAATCAGCATAAAATCATTTGCTTTCAAGTTTTACAATTATTTTATGTTTATATAGGATGATGGATACCAAAAACTTGAAGATGCTGAATGATTTAAGTGATGCTAATGACAAATCAGTTTAGTTAGTAAGGGTTGTAAGGAAGTGGATAAACCATATACTTGACAGACCTCTAGCCATTATTTCCATGGATTTAATCTTAGAAGACAAAGAGGTTACGCATGATTTTAATTAGATTTTACTTGACATTTTCTGCTAACATGTGTCTTTCTGTTTCAGGAAAATAGAGTTCATGCTTCAATATTGAAGAAGTTTATAAGCTGTTTTGATAAAAAGATAAATGAGTACAACTGCTATGAAATCTCAAAAGCAAGTTTTGCAAGTTATTCTAATAATTTCAAGTATGTGGAAAACACTCACAAAGTAATTTTCTCAAAAAATACTGATGTAAAGTTATGTGATGAATTTGGTGGAAGTTTTCATGCATTCAACTTTACAACTATTGATGATCTACTTTGTGGAAAAATCCCCGCCAATAAATGCATTGGTTTGTACATTTACATATTACTTTTTACTGTTATATTTATATTTAGTATCAAAATTGTGTTGATAGTAATATTCTATATTATCTTTTTTAATATTGAATACAGATGTTATTAGAATTATTAAAGATGATGTCTTTGTTCAAGATATCACAAAGAAAAGCGGAAAACCTGCAAAAAAGTTACCAATCGACTTACATGGAAGCAAGTAAGGGTTTTAATTAAAAAAATTATATGCTGACCATTTGTTATTAAAAGTTTTTATATATTTCTTTCAGTGGCAGCAAAATCGGCATGACTTTATGGGATTCATATGCGGTAAATGTTCGGTCTTACATCGAAAACAATCCAAAAGAGGCTCCCGTGGTTGTTATTTTACAATTTGCTACATACAAACCTTATGACGGTTAGCTAACAAAACCAGTTTTAGATTATTAATGCTTCTATTTATGTTGAACTAACTTAGTAGAATTTAGATACAATGTTTTTATTTTTTTTTTCAGGAGCACCTGGTATCTCTAATGCACTTGGCATTACAAAGTTAATCATCAATGAAGAATTACCTGAAATTGTGGAGTTCAAAAAACGGTTAACATTTATATTTTGTTTTAGAATAATATACATATTTTTAAACAAATCTTCTTTGTTTTATACCTGATAGTTTAATCTTTTTTCATAGTTTGCTTCAAATGATTGGTTCTGAAACATCTTCAAGCAGTTTTCTATCTCCACTAAGTATCCGTGATCCTTATTTTGAAGAGTTTGTTAATGATACAGACTTCAGTAATGTTGGAGAGGTTGAAGATATCGAAACGGTAACCTTTTCTTATGTTTTTATTTGTTAATGTAATTTGAAAATTATTAAAAATATGACTTTTGTTTACTTTTCCAGCCAAAGAAAGTATTTATTTGTGGAAGCATAACTCTATCATCCAACTACAATAGTTGGTACTATGTTGGATGTAAAATATGTACTACCCAACTTAATGAAGAACACAAGGTAAGTAATCAAGGAGAAATCGTTGGGGAAAAATCAATGAATCGGTTTAAAGGAAAGTATAAATGCGTAAGTAACAAATGCAACGGCGCTGTTGTCGATGCAGTTGCAAGGTTCGTAAAAAATAACTTTTATTAATACATATATATATATATTATTGTTTATATTGTTTATAAAAATATTATTCATCATCAACATATAGGTACCGAATTCCTTTTGATGTTCAAGACTCAACTGGATCGTTGGCGTTAACTTTATGGGAAACACAAGCTGTTCCGATCTTCAAAATTACCGCTGTGGAACTTTTTAAGAAGTTGGTAGAGGTAAATATTATTATACAAGCTTTAGAAATATTATTTAAATATATGACTCAGTTTTTACAATTAATCTATAATGACACATTCTTAACAAACGAATATTTTTTTTAATTTCCGTGAAGAGTGGTGATGATACTGATATAATTCCTAAAGAGATAGAAAGTATTGAGGATCAAATTTATGCTTTGAAGATCAACATTCAACAATACAACCTAGATAATGAAAGATCTTCTTACAATATTTTTAGACTTACAAAAGATCCCAAGATAATAAACAAGCTATAAGAAAAACATGGGCTGACTCTGGTAAGATATGTATCATCATCATTATTATTATTATTATTATTATTATTATTATTATAATATTTACTTGCGTTTTATATTTAATTATATTATTTTTTATTTCGTATGAGCAGCCTTCATATTCAAATGACGAGTCTGTTGAATTTCCTGCTGCAAATCTATCTGAAAAGGTAATTCATTTGAACAATTACTATAGGATAAAATCATAATAATTCAGGTTCTTTGCTCTAGAGTATTTTGGCTGATTGATAATGCATAGATTTCTATCTCTCATTGCCTATATGTTATTCATTAAATTTAGAACAATTAAGCTCTGTACTTGAGTCTGAAATATAGGAATTTAGAACTCAGAATCAGTACTTTTCACATCTTTGTTTTTGTTAAATCTTTCAAATTTTCAGCTTTTAATGTAAGCGTAAGTTTTGTTAAGTTTTGCTAAACTTAATTTTCCAGGATTCTACTAATGTTGTGGATGATAGTGACACATCTTTTGTGCAAAGTACCTCAAAGAGTTCAGCTATAAACAAACACAAGAAGAATATTGAAGCTTTCAAAAGGAAAATTCAAGATGTTTATGAAGTTGATAACCCACCGCTGCAACCTATTACAAAAGCCAAAAGATCTTCAAAAGCTATCATTCAAAATTCTGGCAAGAACAAACTCTTAACCCCAAAAAGAGAGAAATAAATAATGATCTCCATGTTTTCACAAAACAATTTTTCATTTTATTGCTTTTGGTTTGGTTATTTGGAATAAAGTATTTGACATTCTCATTTTTCTTTAATGACGAATTTGTTTACTAATGAATCAAATGGTTTAATAAGTTCTATATGTCATATATACTTTTATATTTACATTGGTTATTGACACACCCACATTATTTTAGGTCATTCAATAAAGAAGGCTATCTCAAAAACTAATAGTTCTCTAAGGAAATTATTGTTGAATGCAAAAAGAGGAAAACTTAGTTACTCCCAAGCCACAAAAGTATATCGTATGAGACGGATAATTATTTTGGATGCTAAGAGAGGAAAACAGATTTGCTTATCCAATATGGCATCATCATCAAATTTAACTCATTCAAACATACTTAACTCTGTGTCTAAACAGAATCGTATGAGTAGGAGAGCAAAGATGGATTATAATAGAACAAGAATTCATTTTGCAGACGATGATGAAAAATATAAAGGAGTTTCTAAAGGTCCGTACAATTACATAATCTTCCTAATTTTACATATTTAGAAATTTGGTTAAAAATAATTATTAATGTTGTTGCTTATTAACTACAGATTACTTCGATCATGGAGACCAGTCATTTGTGATATGCCATGCTAAACTCTGGATCGACGAGGGCAAAAGAGGTCAAAGCAAGAAATCAAAAGTAAGTTTTAATTTGTGTTGTCAATATGGGGCTGTTGAGTTACCACAAGTAAAAACATCAAACCCTCAGTATGAAGAACTATTCAAATCAAATGATGCTAAAAGCAAATTCTTCTTGAAGAACATTCGTCGGTATAACTCGATGTTTTCTTTTACTTCCATGGGCGGAAAAATTGACAAATCTGTTAATAAGGGGAAAGGTCCGTATGTGTTCAGATTGAGCGGCCAGAATTATCATGCTATTGGCAGTCTTCTACCCAACGATGGCACGAAACCCAAATTCTCACAGCTGTACATATATGATACGGACAACGAAATAATAGACAAAACATTTTGAGGTACACATATGATCGTCTTATCATTTTTATTACCTTTTTATTTATTTTCCAACATTAATAGTAATTATTATAATTTTTTCAGCGACAACAAAATTAGTGTGACATATGACGAAAAGAGACTGGATACTGAGATTATTACATGGTTGAAAGAAATGCTTGATCGCCAAAATGTTTTAGTCAAAACTTATAGAATGGCAAGAGATTTTTGTTATGAGCAGCCTGATTAAGAACTGAAGCTTCGCCTTATATGCAACAGGGAAAAAGATGGCAGAACTTATAACCTTCCTACTTCTTCAGAAGTCGCAGCATTAATTGTAGGAGATATTGAGGAATCATATGAGCCACGTGATATTGTCGTAAGAAAAATAGGAGGAAATCTAGAATACCTTAATGAGCTCCACCCTTCATACATGCCTCTTCAATACCCCTTGATATTTATTAATGGCGAGGATGGTTACCGAATTAAAATTAAGCATAGAGGAGTTGAAGATGATGATGGTAACAAACGACCTTATACTACAATGAGGGAATGGTTTGCATTTTTGTTTCAAGACAGAGTAGTTCAGTTCTCTCCTACTTTATACTCAAGAAGACTACTTCAACAGATAATGGTAGACGGTTATACGATGATTGAAAGCGAAAGGCTATGTTATATAAGAAGCAAACAAAAAGAACTAAGATCTGTAACATTTGAGAACCTAAAATCTCTAAAGGATAAGGGGTATTCTGATGTCTCAAAGGTTGGGCAACGTATCATATTATCTTCTTCATTTATAGGAGGAGCTCGGTATATGATGCAAAACTATCTGGATGCTATGACACTTTGCAAATGGTATGGATATCCTGATTTCTTTATCACAGTTACATGCAATCCAAAATGGCCTGAGGTGCAAAGATTCCTTAAAGACACGTCTCTAAACGCAGATGATAGACCAGACATATTATGCAGGCTGTTTAAAATAAAACTAGACTCATTAATTAAAGACTTGAAAGATAATCATGTTCTTGGTAAACTTCAAGCAGGTAGGTATTCTATACATCATAATAAGAAACAATTCTATTTATATGCTAAACTATTATTTGTATTTTTGCAGTCGTTTATACAGTGGAGTTTCAAAAACGTGGTTACCTCATCCCCATCTTTGTTTATTTATGCAAAAAGAAGATAAACTTCCAAACGTAGAGCATGTTGATCCTTATATCAGCGCAGAGATACCAGATAAAAATGAAGACCCAGAATTATACAACCTTGTGTCTGAGTTAATGATGCATGGTCCTTGCGCCCATTATAATAAACCTTGCTCATGTGTTATAGACAAAAAGTGTTCCAAAAATTTCCCGAAGAACTTTCAAGATGAAACATCAGTAGACACAGACGGCTTTCCATTATACAGAAGACGTGATAATGGCGCATTTGTTCAAAAGTCAGATATCAAGCTCGATAACCGAAGTGTTGTACCATACAACATCAAACTCTTAAAAAGATATCAGGCTCACATAAATGTTGAATGGTGTAATTAGGGGTCATCTATCAAGTATCTTTTCAAATACATAAACAAAGGGCCTGATTGAGCAACTATGTATTTCGCTAATGGTGGAGAGCATCAGAATAACGTAGACCGAAACATTGATGAGATTAAAGAGTTCTATGACTGTCGATATCTGTCAGCATGCGAGGCTTCATGGGGTATATTTGCATACGATGTACATTATAGAGTTCCAGCAGTTATGAGGCTACCTTTCCACCTTCCTGGCAAGCAACAAGTTATTTATGGTACAGACGATGACATTGAAAATGTGCTAGAAATAACAGACACCGTTTCATCTTCACTGTTTGAATTATGGATGGAATGTAACAGAAATGATCATGAGGCACGTAAACTAACATACTCAGAATTCCCTACAAAATTCGTCTGGCATCTAAGTCCACGTGGATGGCAACGAAGAAAATCGGGATTTAGTATTGGTAGAGTACATGCAATATCTCCTGCTCTTGGAGAAGCATATTTTTTAAGGGTACTTATAAATAGAGTGAAAGGTCCAAAGAGTTTTGAAGAAATACGTATCGTTAACGGTCAAACATACAATACTTTCAGAGATGCATGCTATGCCCTTGGATTACTTGATGATGACACAGAATACATTGAGGGAATTGAAGAAGCAAGCCTTTCAGGTTCAGGTGATTACCTACGATCATTGTTTGCTACAATGTTGTCTACTGATAGTCTCTCTAGACCCGAACATGTATGGAACAGTACATGGAACCTCCTCTCAGAAGATATAATCTATAAGCAACGCAAACTTTTAAAATCTCCAGGTATATGCTATGTCCTTACTAACATTAAATGTCAAATTTTAGTCTAATGATTAAAATTCTCATTTATTTAAACCTTCCACAGAGTTGCAACTGACTGAAGAACAGATAAAGAACCTTACCTTACTTGAAATCCAGAAAATACTACAACAAAACAACACTAGCTTAACTAGGTATGAGACGATGCCTTTTCCCGATGAAGAATCCTTATCTGTTATCAATAATAGGCTAATCCTTGACGAACAGTCATACGATCAAGAATTTGAAAGAAAAGAATTTCAAAAGCTCTTCTCCACAATCACCTCAGAACAGAAAGCTATTTTTGACACAATAACAAAAGCTATTCACAAGAACAACGGTGGCGCCTTTTTTGTTTATGGTTATGGTGGAACAGGGAAAACATACTTATGGAAGACGTTAACTTCATCAATACGATCAGAAGATAATATTGTTTTGAATGTTGCTTCAAGTGGAATTGCATCATTATTGCTATCCGGCTGTAGGACAGTACATTCGAGATTTCACATTCCCATTAACCTGAATGAGGACTCCTCTTGTGTAATAGAACGAGGTTCGGATGAGGCGGAGCTATTACAAAAAACAAAATTAATAATTTGGGATAAAGCCCCAATGACCCACAAACATGCATTTCAAGCTCTAGACAGATCATGCAAAGATGTGTTGCAATCTAAACTACTGTTCGGAGGAAAAGTTGTTATGTTTGGAGGCGACTTCAGACAAATTTTGCCAGTAATTTAGAAAGGAAGCAGACAACAAATAGTAAAGGCAACTCTATGTTCTTCATACTTTTGGAATGAATGTCATGTCCTTAGATTAACAAGAAACTTAAGGTTAACAATTGGTCAACCATCTCCTGATATAGAGGAAACAAAAAAGTTTGCACAATGGTTGCTAGACATCGGAGAAGGTAAAGTCGGTGGGCCTGATGACGGTACAACAAAAATAGAGATACCAACTGATTTACTGATCGAAAAATGTAATGACCCTATCTCAAAGCTAATTCAGTTTGTGTATCCAGACATTTTAAACAACAACGAAGACCCTAATTACTTTCAACAGAGAGCATTACTTGCACCAACAAATGAGGTCGTGCATGAAATAAATGACCATCTGATCGAAAGCTTCCCTGGTGAACCAGTTGAGTACTTAAGCTCAGATTCTGTGTCGAAGTTTGAATATATAGACGGAAATGTTGATCCAACTTTATACTCTACCGAGATATTAAATGGTCTAAAAATAGTGGGACTACCAAACCATAGCCTTATACCAAAAGTAGGAGTGCCGGTTATGCTTCTAAGAAATATTGATCAAAAGAAAGGCTTATGCAATGGAACTAGGCTTCAGGTTATTTCTTTAGGCACCTGTGTAATTGAAGTGAAAATCCTTTCAGGAACTAATACTGGTGAAAGAATATCTATTCCTAGAATCGCTTTAACACCTTCTGACAAGAACATAGCATTCAAATTTACAAGACGACAATATCCCTTATCAGTTTGTTTCGCTATGACTATAAACAAAAGCCAAGGGCAGTCATTAAATAGGGTTGGTTTGTACCTAAAGAATGATGTCTTCTCACACGGCCAACTATATGTCGCCTTATCAAGAGTTACAAGCAAAAAGGGTTTGAAGATACTTATTCTAGACAAATATGTCAAACAAACTAGCAAGACAACAAATGTCGTCTTCAAGGAAATCTTTTCTTTCTTGAACTAAAATTAATTGTAATTTTGAATTCTTTATTTCATAAAATATTTGAAGTTCATACTGTGATGTTATTGATTGATTTCTACAATAAACTCCATAAATACTATGTACATTAGAAAAATTTTAAGTAGCCCATAGATAAGTTACTACTTTTAATTTTAATATACTTATGTAGTTATATATACTCACAGTCGTTTATAAAAACAACCTAAAAGTAACCCGCGTAACACGCGGGTTAAAAGCTAGTATATATATATATATAATAAGATAGTGATTTACATATTTAAAAACTCGGAGGAGTAATTGTTAAGAAAGTGTGATAGCTGATGGGTGATTATCTAACACATATGTTGTGAGTATAAGCAACGGGGTACCTACCTTTGGATGATAAGGTGTGACCATATCATATGATTTACTATTTTTTTTTTATTTTACTTTAGCATATATGCGAGTAAATACACACCAACCCCCAATAAATTTTGACTTTGATCATATGAAATTTTAAAATCCACCCTATGAAATATAACACTGGCCCTCTAAGAAAAGTTTATTTTATTTTTTTAATAGTATATGAATATAGTTTTATAAACATATTATAAACTAATTAACAAATATGTTCATTTTAAACCAAACTAATCTAACTAATCTATTAAAGCAAAACATGTTTTCCACATGGTTTTTAAATATGACATTCACATAGGTTAGCATGCTAACTAGTCAATTTCCATTTATACTTATTCCACATAAATAACTAATTTTTTAATTGTCATTCCTTCAATTTAATAAATTTTTATGTTAAATGGTATAACAGTTAATGGATTTATTACTAGTTAATATTTATTATCTAACCTAACTAATCTATTAAAGCAACACATGTTTTTCATATGGCCTTCAAATATGTCATTCACATGGGATGCCAACTATTCAATTTTCATTTATGCTTATTCCACCTAAATAACTATTTTTTTAATTACCATTCATTCAATTTTAATATATTTTTATGTTAAATGATGCACAACTAATGCATTTATTACTATTTAATATTTATTAATTACATCAATAAACCAATTATAACTTTCTTAAAATTATATGATTAACAGTTTCTAATTACCGTAATTAAGTTATTACCTAAGAAAGAATGACTGGTTTCAACAGCTTGACCAATTGACTGATTTTTTTGACTGAGGTATTACGGATTTACGGGTCAAAATTGTCTGGTACAACTTGACTATATTTGGGCATAAAAATTAAAGCGTAGTTGAAAAGAAATTATAGCAATCTAATATATTTTAGGTTCAAGAATACGATTTGTTATCAAATTGTTCATAATATTTTGCAAATAATTTGCCTTTATACTATTTTTTATGTTTATCTCAAAGTTTCTTGAACTGTTTTTCATACAGTTATGATTAACCCGTAATGGATGAAACCAATCCGCTCATAATCAGTTAACGACATAACCAATGGTGTTGTGACTAAGGTCGTTTCTCTATATGGTTAGTGAGCAAGCTTAACCAACTTCAATTAAAAGATGGTCATAGTTATTTTATATGTGTATGTGTAAGATTCAACTTCTTTCTTTGCATGCCTTTACAAACAAATGCAACATCTACAATGTTATATAAATGTTGTATATATAGAAACAAAGATATATTTATTATTCATGTCTTCTTAGTTTCTATGTTAATTTAAACGAATGGGTCAGGTTCATATTTAGTTCAGGTCAATGATTTTTTAGTAAAATTAGTTCGGCTTGAAACAGGTTATGAACGAAAAGTGTTCGGGTCGAAACGGGGTGCTTTAAAAGAATATCAAATTGGTTCGGTCAAAACATGCGTGCCAAAAAGGGTTATGATTCGAATAAATTCAGGTCGAATCGTGTTGTTTTAAATCTAGTATTTTCTAACTTAAAAATAAAATTCATTATTCATGTATTCTTAGTTTTATATTAATCTAAACAAGCGGGCCATGTAATATCTCGGATTTCTCGTATCTGTTTAAACTGATTTGAGAACGTAATTCGGATCTTTGAACTATTTAAAACTTGTATTTATTGGTATTTAACTTGGTTTAACTTATTTTGTAACTTCATAACTTTCAATTATGCCAAATAGCCTTTAGAAACCTTTAAAATCGCTTAAAACGGCTAAAAATTGCATTTTCGGGAACTATAGGGACTAATTTTGTCAATTTTTTTTCCTATTTTCGATTAAAATTAACGAAACTTAAACTCCAAAAAATGTTATAACTGGTCCAATTTCGATTTTCTTGGTATCCAAGCCATATTTTGTTAGTTATTATACTAGGTTTTCTCATTAAATAGCTTATTTTGTTTCCTAATTTGTTTTTAGCATTCAAATCGCTTATTTTTTGCATAAATCGAGTAAATTAAGGTCCAAGAAAAGGATTATAACTAAATACAAGTCTATATTCATAAAATACAGATCATGCACGAAATCTACACCTTATTTCATTGATTTAATCATTAAATACATATCCGGTTTCCTAAACGAGTGAATTTACTAAATATGGTTCCTTTTAGTGTTTTCTATATAAAAAATCCTCATAATCTCTGTCATAAACTTTCCTCATAACCTAATATACTAATCCCAACCGTCACAATCAAACTCTTTGGTTTTTGCATTATTGTTGAAGATACGCGCATAAACGGTTGACTTTGCTTGCTTTAGGATCTTTGACTCTTCGTTTCTCTTGATCCTTTCACTTTCCGGGTAAGTTGTAAACATATAAATCGTTCATATATATTCCCTAGTCAATAACCTTCAATCAATTTCGGTGGTTGAAGGGTGTTGACTGGTCAAATTGTTTAAAACCCGATAAAGGGCAAAATAGTCAACTAGTTTGACTTAACGTTTTCTCATACTTCTAGTCGGATTCAACATTCGGTCCGGAAGACTTTTATTCTCGTAACGAAATTTTAAGGCTACTGACCAAACCTGACTTCCGACTCGCTGTTTGGATTCTGGTCAATACCAGCTCTCTTAAATCTTAAAACAAACATAACTTGAGTTCTAAACGTCCGTTTGGATTGATTCCAGCGGAAACGAGTTTGTTTTATTTATATTATCATGTCCTAAAGTCTCATATTCTTAATTGTTTATATTGTTTGACGTGTAGTGGACGACTTGCTTATTCATTAACTCGCTTATTCGTATTTATATTCGTTTGTCATTAATCTAAGGTGAGTTTATCATTCCCCTATTTTACCAATTTTTCTAAAAGTTTTGGGGACATATGAGTACCTATCCGTATTTCATAATATATATATATATATATATATATTCAAACAAATGCATACGTGAGTGACTTAATAAAGCATATGTGCTACTTGCTTACTTGTGTTACTATTTATTCATTCATATAGTGGGTGTTCTTGCTAGTGACCAACGCCCGATTCGCTTGGCAACGGTCTACATACTTGTTTATGGTTTGATTATATTTACTGCACTTATCACATTATGCTTATTTATTGTTGTGTCAAAACTGGTGATATTCTCACTCAACTTTATGTTGACAGAACTTCATTTTCTACGCACATGCAGGTTGCTTGTATTGAAGATTGAAGTTTAGACATGTAGACAAGACCTTAGGATATAATCAAGTTAATCTTTATTTGAGCTTATATTTATTTATTTAAATTGTTTGTTTTATTTGGATAATGTGTGTATAATTGAAATAAAATAATTAATCAGATATTGTCACTTTTATATTATGATAGTATCTTCGAGCTGTGAGCAATCGGATCACACCCGACATTTCCGCCTTATGTTTGGTATCAGAGCCGAAGGTTATAAGATAGGTCGTTAGAAATTGTCTTAGACATATGCATAGGACCCTATACGTGCTTACTTGAACTGCCTTATGTGCTATTTAATAAATTGTATACAGCTTGCTTAGATTAATTATTTTGTTGTACTTATCTTATTTATTTATTGCACACACACTAATTCCGAGGCTATGCCTCACATTCAAAATATTTTTCTAAATCTTTTATTTTGGTAGATTATCTTTTATTGTGGGAAATTCCTTAAAAATTCCTGTGTTTTATTTTGCTTCTTCACCTTGAAGCATGGGGGTATGGCAAATTTCGTACAATCATAACTTTAAGTGGTAGCCGTAATCGGCTAAACGGTTGCATGGTAAGCATAACTGGCTAAACGGTTATATTTCCAAATTGTGTTTTTAGTTATTTTAAATTTATTTGATTTGTTGACTCGATATTTAGTTGGGTCGGTTAAATGCCATGTAACGCTCATGGTTCAAACAACTACATTGATTTGATAATTCGTTAATTAGTTGGGTCAGTTAAATGTCATGTACACGCTCATGGGTTGACCAACTCAATTGTTTATTACTCGTTATTTGAATTGGGCCAATAAATTGCAATGAAACACTCATGGGAGGCCAATTCACAAACTTTATGTTGCTTTATCTAGTTGGGCCATTCAAATTGCCATTGAAAGCTCCTGGGAGGTCAACTCGAATGATTTGCTTGGTTATTTTATTCTTGGAAAATTTTATAAAACATTATTTACTTAAATGGTTCAAACTTATACACATTATTTTAAATTCCGACTCGTCCTTGAGATGAACGAATTTTAAAGATTTAATTGGAATAGGACTATCTCGGTGATTCTTTAATTCTTTAAAATAGAACGAATTTTAAAGATTCCGACTCGTCCTTGAGATGAACGAATTTTAAAGATTTAATTGGAATAGGATATCTTTAATTACCCACTTTATATTTATCTAATTTTAAAGATTTAATTAGAATAGGACTATCTCGGTGATTCGGGAATATCCGCTTCCCAGTTTAATCTATTAACAATTTGATTCAAATATGTATATTTCCGCATTATCACTAATATTTAAATCATTAATTACTAACTATTATAATATTTTGGAATATCTTAATTGAATTAATCTAATCTCAAAATCACCAAATTGAAAAGCTATAACTTTATATTAACCTCTCTTTAATCTCATAAGTACTCAAATTAACCAAATTCGACTCACCAAAGTTTTCGTTAACTATGTTTAAACTTATACTCTCGATCTTAAGAACTCATTGATCTTTAAAGACTCCACATGCTATTAACTATTTTAAGATTTGTTATAAATTAAACATTCGCGTAATTCATCCCCTGAATAAAATTCCTTTCATCAAGGTATACTTATTAGAATCTTATAACTATACCTCAATTTCTTTAGTCTCGATTATCACGATTCATAAATAACATTTATTTCACGAAATTTGTTTCCTTCATAAGCAAAATATATTTTAGAACTTATCTTATTTTATTAATCAAACATGAATATTTATTAAATCAAAATGTTTGTTTCTTTCAAAATGGTGGTTTTATAACCAACATGATGAAACAAGTTATGCGGACTGTTAGGGCTCATATTTTCGGTATCTTCAGCACGTGATATGTTTAGGATAACTCAAGGATACAATATCCTTTGAAGAAATAGGTATCCTTAATATATTATAACTAAGGATTCAATATCTGTTGTTTGTTGCTTACCTGGTCAATAATGTTCCCACGATTCCTAAAGACTCGGATAGCAGCTGGACTACTTCAAATAAAAACGTGTTAAATAGAAGTTATGGAGATCAAACGGCAAATTGGAAGCAGTCCACTATCCTCGGATAATTAGGAATTATTGTTAGCTACATTTGTGTATAAATATAGCTATAACTCGGATCATTTCACACACAATTATCACTCGAGACTTAGTAGTACTCGCACTCTGTAATCACGATCCAGTTTGAGCTTCACCACTTGTAACCGATTTTCGTTATTAATAAACTGGTGGTGATAGTTTTTATCACCCGAGGTTTTTTTTCTTGTTATCCTCAGGATAACGGGTTTTTTCCTCGCAACAAATCCTTGTGTTCTAGCATTTTTGCATTCATTTCAACCAAGCACCACGTCTCACTCGCTAATTTGGTTACGAAATTGCCTTTGTTAATTTTTAACCAAAAAAATTTGGCGCCCACTGTGGGGCAAACGGTGCTATAATCCTTGAATTCCCTTTATTTCATTCCCAATCATTTTCATCCCTTTATTATGGCCTCACAACCAAAAACCAGTTCTGTTTTTGCTCTGGTGGTCACCACTGCTTCAACTGTCATTCCTGGTCCTCCATCAGTTCCGAAGAAAAACACTCAGCCCTGAGGAGAACTTCCACCATATGCGGGAACCTCTACACGGGTAGATCCAATAATCTCAAACAGTGACATTTTTGCTTTGATGAAACATGTCAAAACTCACATGGAGCAGCAAGAGAAGACCAACTCAAGGTTGTTTAAGGAGATTGAAGGGATCTAGAAGAAACTAGGGTAGGAGGCCAATCCAATCATGCCGAGGGTCCTTGATTATGATTCTCCAGGATCATCTATCCTTTAGAATCCCGGATCCTTGGGGGCACAACCAACAAGGACTCCATCTCAACAGCAGTCAGGATACTGGGGAATTTATCCTCCGGTATCCTCGGAGTTACCCAGACCAACGAGCCCAGACTCCATCAATATGAAGCCTCGTTCAACCATGCCAGCCGGCATATTCTCATTAGGATCCCCCATGGTATCCTCTGAAGTGCATGTCAGGGATGATATCCCTATGCTGATGTCACCTTATCCTGAAGATACCCTCAATGGAGGAACTAGTCGTCAAGGCTCAGGATACCAGAGGCCTAACCATGATCTCGGTAACAATACTTCATGCTAGTTTATACACTAACCGTGGATCTGTGCAGGATAAGGGGATATCCCCCGAGATAGCCAGGGAATTGCAGAAAATGAAGGATATGATTTCTAATATCCCCGGGATAATCCGTCCCATAGCTGAAGTTCCCATAGGCAGCCATAGGTTATCCAGGTTCACTTGGCCTATATGCGATGTGGAGATCCCCAAGAAGTTCCAGACGCCCAGCATGAAGCTATATGATGGCACTACGGATCCTGAGGAACACGTAGCTCAGTATTGAGAAAGGATGGAGATCAACCCCATCCCTATTGACATCAAAGAAGCCTGTCTATGTAAGGGATTCGGTTCAACACTGACGAGACCAGCCCTCAAATGGTTATTAAGTATTCCTTCCAATACTATTACTTCATTTGCTCATTTGATTAACTTATTCAATAATCAATTTTCTTGTAGTAGATCTTTTGAGAAAATGACAGGTGATTTATATAGAATTGTTCAGCATAATAATGAATCCCTAAGGGATTACATAACTAGATTTAGTAGGAAAGCTTTGGATATCCCCAACCTCGATATGGCGGCTGCTGTTGAAGCTCTCAAGATGGGATTGAAGAAGGATTCTTCTTTCTATGACGATCTTGTCATGACTCCATGCAGGAATCTTGACGAAGTCAGAAATAGGGCGTTAAGATACATCCGGCTAGAGGATGACAAGAAGGCTCATGGAAATCTAATTATCCCGAAGTACGAGTCTGCCAACAGAAAGTCAGATTCTCCACAAAAGTTCTCTAGGCCCAAGCCTTATTCCAAACAAGATAGTTCCAGGATAAACGCACTGGAAGAAGACGAAGATGATGAGAAGTATTCTAAAATCTTCGAATATTGTTTTAACATTGATATTGGTGGTGTGATATGTGCCATGCAGGATTTAGGTGACAAGGCTAGGTGGCCCAAGAAAAATGAAAAGTCCGGATCCAGCAAAGATAAGTCCAAATGGTGTGCATTTCATGAAGACTTTGGCTATGGCACTGACGATTGTATAGCACTGCGGAAGGAAATAGGATACCTCCTCGGCAACGGATACCTGAAGGAACTATTTGGAAGAAGCAAGAACAAGAGTCAGGATCCTGTCAAGATACCTGAAAGGGCACCTTCTCCACCACCCGAGGCTAAGGTTGTGTCGTTTATCTCGGGAGGATCAGACATTTGTGGAACCTCATACCCGGCAACCAAGAAGCGTTCCAAGGAAACAAAGATGAAAAACAGAGAAAGACCTCTCCGTACATCCACGTTGACCACCCAAAGGATTATTTCCTTCGAAGAGGAGGATCGATGTGATCTTGTGGATCCTCATCATGACGGTTTGGTAATCACTTTATGTATAGCTAACTGTTTTGTGCGCAGGATACTCGTCGATGGGGGCAGCTCCGTGAACATCATCCAACTGGACGCCTTGAAGAAAATGGATATTCCTGATACTGAGATTATTTTGAGATCCTCAGTCCTCGTGGGATTCAGTGGGGAGACTAAGAATACCCTGGGAGATATCAAACTTCCAGTATACATAGAGGGAGTAAACTCTCTACAAAAACTTTGTGTTATTGACTCATTGTCTTGTTGTAATGTGATCTTAGGCAGGCCATGGATCCACGATATGAAGGCAGTACCTTCAACTTATCATCAATGTGTGAAACTTCCAAGTCCTTGGGGAGTTATCAAGATAGAAAGTGACCAACAAGACGCCAAAGATTGCTATGCATCGTCAAGGAAGTCGGGCGCGAAGCCTACTCAAGCATAGCAATTACAGAAACAACCAGGGGAGGTCCTTCAAGCTAGGGATCAAGATGTGAAGGAAGTATCCCTGGATCCTCAGGATACCGAGATCAAAGTTTTGTTAGGATCGGGTATGTCTGAGGATATCGAACAAGGATTGGTATCCTTCTCAAAGAAAAGAGCTTCTACCTTCGCTTGGAAACATGAGGATATGACAGGTATCTCTAAATCTATAATTACTCATAAACTTGGTATGGATAAATCTTTCAGGCTAATACATCAAAAGCGAAGGAAGTTTGCTCCTCAGAGAAACATTATCATACAAGAAGAAGTGCAGAAGCTACTCAAGACCAAAATGATAAGAGCGGTTCACTATCCTAGATGGTTGGCCAATCTAGTTGTAGTCCAGAAGAAGAATGGAAAGTGGAGAGTGTGTGTGGACTTCACAGACCTGAATAAGGCCTGTCCAAAAGACCCATTTCCACTCCCACACATTGATTCAATGGTGGATGCAACTGCTGGCCACGAACTACTAACCTTCATGGATGCATCCTAGGGATTTCAACAAATTCAAATGGAGCCTTTAGATCAAGAAGACACAGCCTTCATGACTCCCACATGTATATACTGTTATATTGCAATGCCTTTTGGACTAAAAAATGCAGGTGCAACATACCAAAGGCTAGTCAACATGATGTTCAAAGACCAACTGGGGGACACGATGGAAGTCTACATAGACGACATGGTGGTAAAGTCAAGAAGAGCTGAGGATCATCTCAGAGACTTGGAAACAACATTTGATATCCTGGATGAGTACAACATGAAGCTGAATCCTACTAGATGTCATTTTGGAGTCAAAGCAGAAAAATTCCTAGGGTACATGGTCACCAAAAGAGGAATAGAAGCAAGTCCTGAGCAGATCAAAGCCATCTTAGATATCAAATCGCCAAGAAATGTCAAAGATGTCCAAAGATTGACCGGAAGAATTGCAGCTCTCAACAGGTTCATCTCAAGATCTTCAGAGAAGTGTAACAACTTCTATGATATCCTAAGGAATAACCAAAAATTTGAATGGGGAGAGAAGCAAGAAAGGGCTTTGGTATCCTTGAAGGAATACTTATCCTCAGCACCACTCCTGATGAAGCCAGTTGATGGTGAACCACTATCTTTGTACTTAGCCATTTCGGGAAGTGCAATTAGTGCTGTCCTAGTCAAATATCATGAAGGTCAACAACGTCCAATATATTATATAAGTAAAATCCTACTAGATGCCGAATCTAGGTATTCTTATCTTGAAAAATTAATTTTAGCACTTATAATGGCTTCTACTAAATGTTGGGACCAGGATCTCTGATCCTCGAAAATCAAGTATCATTGGAGACTGTTTCTAGGATTAAGGATCCTCAGTGGTTCAAGGATCTTCAACAGTCAATTTCGATTATATTCTAATGTATTTTTGCAGGTATAACACGTGCTTACCAGAATTCCTATTATTACGGACGAAGTATTTTACCCAGTCTTCCCTTCCCGTCCACGCTCCTAAAACGTTCAAGCTGAAGAAGTAAACGAACGTGTCCGGAATAGTAGGGATATAGTTATTAGCCGTTGTATATTTATGTATTTAATCATTAAGCTATAGCTGATCACGGCACTCGTTGCACATAACTCTGAAGCACTTAGAACACTTAGCATAACACTTGTATTCACGATCAGCTACTGTTCTGCCATCTTGTAATCTTTTTGAACTTAATATATATGGTAGTGATAGTTTTCACTACCCGAGGTTTTTATGACGGCAGGATACTAGTTACCAAGGGCTTTTCCTCATATAAATCTTCGTGTTCATTGCCTACAATTGTTACTCCTCACATACAAATTTGGTTTATTGATCCTTAGCTCGATTTTTAACCAAAACAGTTTGGCTCCCACCGTGGGGCATTTGGTGCTTTAACCACAAAAAATACTTACCTTTATTCAATCCTTTATTATCATCTCACTCAATGGCCTCTCAAGGAAAAGCTATTCCTACAACCACTACTTCAAGTGTCCCGGCTCAAGTGACTTTTGCCACCGCTACCTGGCAACAGTCGCTCAGAAGAAGGAGACTTCTATTTTCTCCGGATCAAATCCAGTACTGTCTCCTAAATGGTAACGTCTAACAATGATGTTTCTATTTTGTGTTCACAGATGAAGAGTTATATGGAGCAGCAAAACAAGACTAACCAGAGGATCCTTGTCACAGCCCCGACCCTTATACCCCGGGAATGGAGCCGTGAATGTTGAGTGGTGGTATCGATGTTTATTAAAATAATTAGCAGCGGAATATTTCATCAGAACCGTAGTTAGGAAAATTAATCAGAGTTATAAAAACACCATAATTCTTATTTCACAAACTAGGATAAAAACCCATTTTTATACAAACAAAAGTTTTATAGGGATAAACCCTAATTTACAAAACACGTTTCTTTATTCTGGTGACAAGCCACTTATTTAAGCTGGAAGCCCGCTGGCATCATTCCTTTGTTTCTAACAAGTCACCTGAAACATGTTTAAAAATATTTGATCAACAGGAAATATTGGTGAGTACATTCATTTATAAATGACACATTTTACAGTTACAGCATTAAATTTTTTTTACATCTGCCTGCTTACAAATTACCGAAAGGTACTTGTCACTCGACCGTATCTGTGACTGTGGTCATATTACTTATTGGCTAACACTTGTCCAATAAGTAACGTGTAATAGCCCAGTAGGCAAGCCTTGTATACAAAACCCCACAATACCAGTAGTAACCATCCCGTAAGTCTACAGAGACTTAATCACTGTAATGTAGTTTAAATCCTTTGAAAATATTTAAACTATCCGTCATGAGTTTGATGGTTTTGGAAAAGCATCATGACAGTGTTGGAAAATCAATTGTCTCACACAAATGTGAGTTATGCAAAAATTTCGAATGTCTCACCTTGCAAGTTTATATTTAACAAGCCTTCTGGTGTTAAGCACCTAGATTAAACACAATGTAGTATATTTCTATTAGTATAAACCCATAATCATAACGATAATCACGAGACATGAAACTTTACACGATAGCATAATGTCATACCTTGGTTAGGTAGAGCTTTTGGATTCGTGTTATAAAAGTTCCTTTCAATCGGAGAGGTACCGTTACAATTACTTGGTATAATGCTAGCCTTATATATAAGAAATATGAGAGAAAGTATGATTTTTGGGACGAGTTTGTGACCTCCAGATTGCTGCCGTATTTATGCTTGAATTTGAGCATCTTCGCGTATCGCGAAGTTGCAGTAGGGTTGCCTAGTCAGCCCTAGCTATGCCATGTGGCGTGACACGTGTCAGGCTAGGTGTCAATGTTGCGTAGCTTTCACGTCACATCTTCGCGTATCACGAAGAAGCTTAAGCATACTTCTTCGCGTATTGCGAAGATGCAAAAACACTAAGGCGGCCCTTAAGCGGCGATGCGAAGTGCAAAGTGTGCCATCAAAGCGCCACATTGCGCCCATCGCACTTCGCCCGAGCCCGTGCGCGTGCGCGTCGGGTGCTTCGCACCCTCCGCTAGGACTACTGGGTGTGATTTGGCACATAAGAATATTATCATGTGAACTCTCTTTCTTATAAAGAGCTTACAAGTTTTGTAATCTAGCGTTGTGGGACAAGAGTTAGAAATCCTATTTATACCATGGTGGAAGCCTTCCGTTTTCTTCCCTCCACCAAGGTGGGATGGAATTTTCCTTTAGATTTTCCATTCTTCCTTTTACTTGTTCTCTTTTCTTTCTCATTTCTTCATTTCTTTCTTTGATTAGTTTATTCTTTATTATGGTTTGTTATAGTCTCCCCTCCTTATTTTAAATCTCGTCCTCGAGATCTATTGAAATAGGTGTGGGTACTTCCGCTTCATTTCTAATTCTAATTCCCAAGTATATTCTGGTCCACGTTTTGAATCCCATTTTACTTTGACCAGAACTATTATTTTATGCTTGAGACTCTTGATCTTCCTATCTTCAATTTGTAATGGTTTCTCAACGAATTTCAATTTTTCGTTTACCTTTATATCTTGAAGGGGTACTTTTACTGATTCTTCGGCTAGACATTTCCTTAGGTTGCTTACATGAAATAATCATGTATACCAGCCATTTCTTCTGGTAACTCCAGCTGATAGGCTACTGGTCTAATTCTTTTAATAATTTGAAATGGTCCAACAAACCTTGGACTTAATTTTCCTTTCTTACCAAATCGGACTACTCCTTTCCATGGAGATACCTTTAGTAGCACTTTATCTCCAACTTGAAATTCTAATGGTTTGCGTCGATGATCTGCATAACTCTTCTGACGATCTCGTGCGGTCTTTAATCTTTCCTTGACTTGAATTATCTTGTCAGTAGTTTCTACTATGATTTCAGGACTTGATAGTTGTTTTCCTCCTATTTCTGCCCAACACACTGGTGTTCTGCACTTTCGTCCATAAAGTGCTTTAAATGGGGCAGCATTAATACTTGTATGATAACTGTTGTTGTAAGAGAATTCTATCAGTGGTAAATGGTCATCCCAATTTCCACCAAAATCTATCACACAAGCTCTTAGCATGTCTTCCAACGTTTGTATGGTCCTTTCACTTTGATCGTCAGTCTGTGGATGGTATGTTGTGCTCAAGTTTAACCTTGTTCCCATGGCTATTTGGAAGCTCTTCCAAAAATGAGAAGTAAAATGGCTATCCCGATCAGATACGATGGATAATGGAACTCCATGTAATGAGACAACTTTGTCTACATACAGTTTAGCTAATTGTTCCATTTTAAAAGTTTCCTTCATTGGTATGAAATGAGCTGACTTTGTTAATCTATCCACAATCACCCAGATTGTGTCATTACCTCTTCTCGTTGTAAGTAATTTAGTAACAAAATCCATTGTTATTAATTCCCATTTCCATTTTGGCATTTCTAATTGTTGAAGTAATCCTGATGGTTTTTGATGTTCAGTTTTAACTTGCGAACAAGTTATACATTTCAAAACATAATTATCTATGTCCTTTTTCATTCCTATCCACAAATAGGTTTTCTTTAAATCTTGATACATTTTATCTTTTCCGGGATGCATCGTATACTTGGTTTTATGAGCTTCTTCGAGAATCCTTTCTCGTAAATTTCCGATGATTGGTATCCAAATTCTATTCCCTATTCGGAGGATCTCATCATTTTCTTTTGTCAGTTGGTCAATTGTACTATTTCTTTTTTCATCAGCAATGTTATTTCCTTCCATTGCTTGTTTTTGAGCATTTTTCACTTCATCAATTAAATTGATTTGAAGTTCTATTCTTAGAGCTCGTACTCTTTTAGGTTTCTCGTGCTCTTTTTTGCTTAATGCATCGGCTACTACATTCGCCTTTCCTTCACGATATTGGATTTCACAATCATAGTCGCTAAGAATTTCCATCCAGCGTCTTTGCCTTATGTTAAGCTCCTTTTGCCTAAATATATACTTTAAACTTTTATGATCTGTGAATACAGTAAACTTACTGCCATACAAATAATGTCTCCAGATTTTTAGGGCAAAAATTATTGCTCCCAATTCTAAATCATGTGTTGTGTAATTCTCTTCATGCTTCTTCAATTGTCTGGATGCATAAGCAATAACTTTTTCACGTTGCATTAAAACACATCCTAATCCTGACTTGGAAGCATCACAACAAACTGTGAAATCTTCAGTTCCTTCCGGTAATGCAAGTATTGGGGCATTTGTTAATTTTTGTTTCAAAGTTACAAAAGCTTCTTCTTGCTTATATCCCCATTCGAACTTAACATTTTTACATGTTAACTTTGTTAACGGAACCGCTATTCGGGAAAAGTTTTAAATGAGGCGTCTATAATATCCTGCTAATCCTAAGAAACTTCGAATTTCTGTAGGAGTTTTAGGAATTTCCCATTTAATAATCGCTTCTATTTTGGCAGGGTCAACATAAATACCTTCCTGATTAATCAAGTGACCTAGAAATTGCACTTCTTTTAACCAAAACTCACACTTTGGGAATTTAGCATAAAGCTTCTCTTTTCTCAATAGTGTTAAAAGTGTATGAAGATGTTTGACATGATCATCACTAGTTTTGGAATAAATAAGTATATCGTCTATAAAGACGATCACAAATTTATCCATATACGGTTTACATATCCGATTCATCATATCCATGAATGCAGCTGGTGCATTGGTTAAACCAAACGGCATAACTGTAAACTTGTAGCGACCATATCTGGTTCTAAAAGCAGTTTTAGGAATGTCTTCTTCCTGTACCTTTAACTGATGGTATCCTGAGCGTAAATCGATCTTTGAAAAATATCGAGTTCATTGAAGTTGATTAAATAGATCATCGATTCTCGGTAAGGGGTACCGATTCTTAATTGTGACCTTGTTTAATTCTCTATAATCGGTACACATACGCATCGATCAATCTTTCTTTTTAACAAACAGCATTGGTGCTCCCCAGGGTAATGAGCTTGGTTGTATAAAACCTTTTTCTAGCAAATCGTCTAATTGCTTTTTCAATTCTAACATTTCTGTTGGCGCTAAACGATACGGCTCTTTAGCAATTGGTGATGCTCCTGGAATTACATGAATTATGAATTCTACTTCACGATCAGGCGGTTGTCCCGGTAAATCTTCTGGAAAGACATCAGAATATTCTGATACTACCAGAATATTTTTAGCTCCCTTTCTTTGGCGCTAGTATTTACAGAAATCATATATACTATACCCTGCTTTCTTAAGTAATTTGCTGCTTTCATTATCGATATAAACTTCGTAGATCTAAGAATTTTGTCTCCTTAAATTGTAATAATCTCTCCTGTTGGCGTACAAATCTCAACAGAATTCTTATTACATAAGATTCGAGCATGATTGGCTGCTAACCAGTCCATTCCTAATATAACATCGAATCCGACCAAATTCATTGGAAGCGAATTTTCTTTAAACTCTTCACCTAATAAGTCTATATTTTCTCCTTAAGTACTTCATGAATATAAGTGGAATTTCCATCGGCTGTTTCTACTATGCAAACTTGTTTAAGTTTGGTTAATGGTTGGTTTAGGACTTGGCAAAAATTCTTGTTTATGAAACTTTGATTTTCTCCGGAATCAAATAGTACTTTAGCGTAAACGTCATTAATAAGAAACGTACCCGCAATGACGTCCGAAATCATTGCTGCCTCTTGTGCAGTAAGCTGAAAAGCTCATGCGTTCCTCTTAGGTCCATCTGTATTCTTAGCTTTACTGTTAGGCATCTTTATCAACTTGGGACATTCTGGACGGATGTGGCCAGGTTCTCCGCAATTATAACAAACACGGGTTTCTTTTCTTCTACACTCTTTATCTGTATGACCAGCCATCTTTAGTAGTTGCAGAATTTGGTCTTTTTAAACGCACATCTTCCTGAATGCCTCTTTCTGCAGACCTTACAGAAAGGCTGAGCATAGGATTGCCCTGCCCCTTTCTTTCGGAATTCTTGAGAAATCTTCTGGGCTAAATTCTTTTTGTTTTCTTCCTATGTTCGGATTAATCCGTCTGTCATGGTATTGGCTAGTTCAACTGCTTCCTCTATAGTCTAAGGTCTAGCCGATTTTACTAGATCGCGGATTTCACTTACTAATCCCCAAATATAACGAGAAATTATTACTGTTTCTGGCGAAGCCAGAGCCGGTACCATTCTTGCATATTCAAAGAATTTTGTCGTATACTCATGACATTTCACACCTTCCATCTTGTGGTTCAAGAACATAGTAGCAATCTTTTCTCTTTCATGTGGAGGACAAAATTTTCTTTCTTCTATTTCTTTGAATTCACCCCAGGTTATAATGTAAACTATGTTGCTTCCTTTTGCCTGGAGGATTGTATTCCACCATTCTAATGCTTCATTAATAAAGAGATTAGAAGCATATAATATCTTATCTTCTTCAGCACATTTACTAATTCTTATAACAGCTTCTGTCTTTTCTAACCAGCGTAGTGCTAAAATAGCTCCTTCATTTCCAGAAATTTCGGTTGGCTTACAAGCCAAGAAATCTTTGTAAGTACAACCATTAGTTTTTAACTTTTTAGGTTGTTTATTTTTATTTCCTCCATTCACACTATTACTAGCTTCAGTGTCAGATTTTCGTTTATTACTTTCGGTTTTATCTCTAATGACAGTTACTGGTTGTCTAATAGCTGCAGCAATTTGTGGGATTGCTTCAGCAATTCTTTGGGCTATCATATCGTCAATAGCATTCATATTCAGAGCATTTTATTGATTGGAATTTTCGTGATTATTTTCACGGTTGTTAACAGAAACTTGATTTGACATATGAATTTCAAACAAGAAGGAATATTAATATCATAATTAAATAATAAAATAAGCAAGGTATTATCCACACATAAGCACAAAATATGTTAACACATAGGCACAGAATATGTCAAAATCGTCGAGCTTTGCGACATTTACTCTTTTTATATATATATATTTATACATATGTGTCCCTATATTCTATATCTAATCTATATATATGCATCACTATATTTTATACATACACACCATTTTTTTTACAAAGAGGAAATTACGGTAATAAACATATATATATATATATATATTATATATAGGGTTCTCTATCGTAAAATCGCCAGATCAGGCTATCCCCGATGGTTCTCAGTCGGTTGGTGGTTTCATTAAGTTCTTCCCCGTAATGACGGAGTTGTGTGGTTAGCTCCGGTGTCATCGTGGGGTAGTTGGCAATTTCCGGCTGGAATAGTGCGTACGGGTTTGTGGTCATTGTATGGAATTGCCAATCGTTTGTCCATCATTCCTCAAACTGAGATTGGTTTATGAGGTCATCAGGGGGAAGCGGGTTTTCTTGGTTTTGGTTTGGGTTGGTCGAGGTTCCTGCTCCCATGTTGTTAACTATTGGTTGGAAAAACTCACACTGATCTAGGCATCGGCCTAGCATTTCTTCCATGGGAAGTTTAGCGATGGGTTGTGTTGGAGGGGGTTGTGGTGCAGTTGGTGGTTGAATTTGTGGTTGTGGTTTTGGTTTTGGTTTTGGTTTTGGTACTGGAGTCATAACCTTTCTTTTTTTTGTTTCTCATTTTCTTTTCTCTAGTCCATATATCGTTTTCTTCTTTTTGGTTGATTTGGGGTTGAAGTCGAGGACCGGGCAGTGAATACCATGGTGGAAGACTTCCATTTTCTTCCCTCCACCAATGTGGGATGGAATTTTCCTTTACATTTTCCATTCTTCCTTTTACTTCTTCTCTTTTCTTTCTCATTTCTTCATTTCTTTCTTTGATTAGTTTATTCTTTATTATGGTTTGTTATAATCCTCCACGAGATCGAGTAAATCAGGAGGACCAAGAAGGCCGCTGAAAACACAAGCCCCATTATGCCGAGGATGCTTGATTTCAGCACTCCGGATTTCCCGGATCAAAGGTGCCGAGCATCCACTTATCCTCAACAAGGATTCTCGGACCTCTCCCAGAAAAATTCTCTGACCAATATTAGCAAGGATTCTCTATCCTTCAACAAAGATCATTGGGTCAACCTTTAAGATCCTTCAATCACCATTTGCAAGGATCCTCAGTATTCCAACTTGAACCATTAGGATTCCGTAAAGGATCCTCCACCCAACAACTTCAAGGATCCTTAGTCTTTCAACCAGGATCCTTAGGTTTCCAAACAGAATCCATCATCCATCAGCATCCAGAATCCTACTATCCTTATGGAAAAGAACCTCTGAAGGAACCCTGGTCCAGGCCATTGGAGGTCCATGAAGGCGACTTCATACCCATGCAAACCGCTGCTCCTGTTGGACCAACTGTTGATGCTGAAACAGTGTACCCCGGACGCAGCTATGGAGCTAGATCTTTTGATCACATGAGAGGTAACATTTATGATAATCTATCTTTTGGCACTAATCATTGTGGTATGCAGGATACTGGAATCAACCAAACCATAGCCCATGAGCTACAAAAGCTCAAGGATATGATATCGAGTGTGCCTGGAGTCATCAAACCTATTCCCGAAGTACCAGCAAGAAGCCACAACATATCCAGGTTTGCTCCACCAATTTGCGATGCCGAGATACCAAAGCGCTTTACTGCTCCCAGTATGAAACTATATGATGGATCCATGGATCCTGAGGAACATGTAGCCTAATATCGCGAAAGAATGGAAATCAACCCGATTTCAGAGAGATTAAAAGAAACTTGCTTGTGTAAAGGCTTTGGCTCAACCCTCACTGGATCCGCCCTTAAATGGCTGCTAAGTCTTCCTCCTTATTCTATTACTTCATTTTCTCATTTAATCAATTTATTTAATAGTCAATTTTCATGCAGTAGATCTTTCGAAAAATTAACTAGTGATTTATATAGAGTTGTCCAACCTCGTGGGGAACCTCTTAGGCAGTTCCTTACAAGGTTTGGAAGAGAGGCCTTGGGAATTCCAAATTTGGATGTCCCGATAGCTGTTGAGGCATTCAAAATGGGGTTACAAAAGGACTCTCCATTTTATCAAGATCTTGTGATGACCCCTTGCAGGAATCTAGATGAAGTCCGAAACAGAGCTTTAAGATTCATCAGGTTGGAGGAGGATTAAATAATACAAGATCAATTGAGCACTCCGGTGAAAAATGAATCTCAAGACAAGAAACAAGAATCCTACTTCAGGAACAGTAACTCTAAGCCATACAATAAACCAAATGGCCAAGGCTCTTGGTGGGGAAGCTACCCAAGGCTACCCAAGGCATATTACTTTATGAAATGGGGAATGGATATTGTGGGGAAGCTACCCAAGGCTCCTGGTGGAAAAGTCTTTATGCGGCCATGACATATTACTTCTCCAAGTGGATCGAAGCTGAGGCATTTGTCCAAGTTAAAGAGAAGGATGTGATCTCATTTAGCAAGCGCAATATCCTGACAAGATTCGATATTCCGGCAGAGATCATTTGTGATAACGGTTCACAGTTCATTGGTAGCAGAATATCCAATTTTTGTGAAAGTTGGGGAATCAAGATGGTGACTTCAACATCGGTACACCCTCAAGCCAATGGTCAAGCAGAGTCAAGTAATAAGGCCATCATAAAAATTTAAAGAAAAAATTGGGGTCCAAAAAGGGAAAATGGGATGAAGAATTGCCATTCGTTCTTTGAGCTGATAGAACCACTTCAAAAAATGCAACGGGTTAAACACCTTTCTCTTTGGTGTTTGGGGCTGAAGTTGTTATCCCTACAGAGATAGTGATCCCCACAGCAAGAACCAGCATCCAAGATACTGAGTCCAACAACCAAAGCCTTTCTGAAGACCTAGACACTATTGACGAGCTCAGAGATCTAGCTAAGATCAGAATGGCGGCCTACCAACAAAGAATAGCTAAGTCTTACAACAAGAACATCCGAGTTCGAAGATTACAAGTAGGAGATATGGTGTTAAGGAAGGCGTTCCATAACACCACTAACCCAACAGATGGAAAGCTAGCTCCAAAGTGGGAAGGCCCTTATTTAATCGATTCAGAAGCAGGCAAAGGGGCCTATAGATTGATCACTATGGAAGGTGTTCCTATACCAAGAGCTTGGAATGATGTCCATCTTAAGGCATATTTTTGTTAGTATCCTTAATTGGTATGATCATATCCTCACCATCTTAGGATAAAGTTATCGAATACGTTATCTTGACAACAGTTAGAGGCTGATCACTTCCCACACAAATAAGATATCCTTGATATCTTCAAAGGCTTAAAGGTCTTCACCTTTCTATCGAATTGGGTAACACCCTACCTGGAGCGCCCGATGTTCGACCATAGTTCGAGGCAGCCGGACCAGACCAACTGATAATCCGGTTGTTGTTGGCTATAGATCGGATCCTCAAGATAAGTGGCAGACGTGTCACACATAAGGTTTATAACATTTTCATGTTTTCTAAGGTTTCGGCATTTTCATGTCTCTCACATTTGGGATTTTCCCCAGTTTTATCTAAGGTTTAGACATTTTCATGTCTCTCAAGTAAAGGCTTTATCGCCAGTAAACATGCTCTATCACCAGTAAACATGCTCTATCGCCAGTAACCAGGCTTAATCGCCAGAATTATATAACTTGGTTTTGACAGATCGAAAGTTGGCTGAGTCATTAAAGTGCAAAAAATACTTAGTTAATCTAAGCTCGGATAGTTCAAATTTTGGAAGAATGATGTATGAAGATTCAACAGTTGGGGACATCATATGTAAGCTAGTTGACTTATTGTCTACTACAGAGGTGCACATTTACATTTAATTTTGCCTTGAGTTTTAAGTATGATCTTTCGGCTTAATTGTGTTAACTCTCACTTGTAGAAATTTGAAACGTATATCTTCGAGATATGTTATCCTTAAGATATTTTTCTAAGTATATTAAGGACATGTTTTCTACACATACAAACATAAGATATTGTACTTTTAAATGTGATAAGTTTGGGAGATATATTCCCTGGATATATTATCCTTAACATATCCTACTTTAAAAATAGAAAAGTTTAAGACCATTTTGGATGTGTTATGTTAAAAACATATCAAGTTGATTTCTCTTAAAAATATATATCAACACTCAAGACGTAAGGATATATTACCCTTAAGATAATTTATCTCAATATATAATAGGACTTAAAAACATGTTTTTTAGGGATATAATCCTTAAGATATTTTGTTTGGAACTATGAGGAGCTCAAGGAATATGTTTAGGGTATGATATCCTCAAGATATTCTATTTCAAAAACTTAGAAATGTTTCGCGGATATGTTC
This sequence comes from Bidens hawaiensis, assembly GCF_021521415.1. Taxonomy (NCBI): domain Eukaryota; kingdom Viridiplantae; phylum Streptophyta; class Magnoliopsida; order Asterales; family Asteraceae; genus Bidens; species Bidens hawaiensis. The sequence goes on along the minus strand of NW_027493477.1, from coordinate 79,334 downwards.
TAATTAAAACATATTCAAATGAGTTATCTAAAATGACATATAAATAAAAACACATTGCTAAAGCCGAAATATTATGTCATTACTAACATTAAGTGCAGGAAAATAAAAGGCAATGCCCGGGCTTCGTTCTTAATAAACAAAAGACCCTTCCACCCAGGCACTACCAGATGTCTGACGTAGGCTGTCGCGGTCTACTCAAACAATCAATTTTAAAGACTTAAATACCTATAATAAGTACGGGTAAGTAAGGTCGTCTCCTTAGGGACTCAAGGAAAGTGCTAATTTTAATACTACTAATTTAATTATTAAACTAAGTCAGACATACGATGTCAAGAGGTTTTTAGAAAAAGATTAATTAAAACTAAATGATTACTTAAAAAGATTTGTAAACAATATTAATCAAAAGAATTCATTCTAGGTTCGGGTTATGTGTTCCATACATCAATCACAGATTCTCTAGTATTTGGTTTTGTAATAATTGCTAGTCCTATGGTTTGATTTATGATGACAAACGATACCCTAACCGAATTGTTGACACAAATGAACCCGGACTCCACAATTGTCAAATCTATGTCTAGGACAGCTAACTCAATGATAAGGTTTGATGATTCTAGTTTAATAACACAAGAGCTTATACCCAAAATGTTGATGAACAACCAAACAAACGTTACACAAATCAATAATCTCAAACACAAACTTTAATCACCCAAATAACAAACTGAGCAAGACAAATTCATATAAAATCAATCAAGCTATATTCATTAAGCATAAGAATCTGATCATAACAGTATATTACACAAAACCTTAGCCTAGAACAAACACACACGACTAGCCGGACATCGACATAATCGTTAAAGCACTTATCTTGATGAACCTAAGATCGTAGGACAAACCGGAAGCTTTGGAATGATGAAAAATCGCCCTAGAACTCCTCCTTTACCTCTGGAAGTCGTTATATCCAAAATAGGGTCGAAAAATCGTTTATATATTGAAAACCCTAACTTTTGCCGACATTGAGCATCTTCGCGTATCGTGAAGTTGCATGTCCTGCATCTTCTCAATATGTGAAGATGTAACTGACTTCATATTCGAATTCCTCTCGTTGAGAAACATGAAATTCATATATTATGGATTCCGTAACTCATTTTCTAGGCCAAGATATGCCCATTTTACTAAAACACACTTTCCTGGTAACCTATGTTGTTCAGTTTTCACTTCGGCTTCATGTTTCTCATCCAATCCTCTCCCAAATCCTTCTTAACCCTCAATAAATGTTTCCCCATGCTTCCATCATCTCGAGTCTTGCTTAATCTTCATCTGGATGGCTCTGAATTAGCTCGTTTAAGCTCCTTAACTTCCAATGTCCTATAAACACATAACAATGCTTGAAGTACCAATGTTCATTCATTTATTTACTTAAATATTACTAATTAATATATAAGAATAACTAACTTTTACCCAACCATCAATGTCCAAAAGCTAGGATAACACGGGCTTCGTCTTGAAAACCAAGATCCCTCTACCCGTGTATCCTATTATCCTAAGCATAAACTGTTTAAAGATAGGAAATCGAAATTGTTCACAAACCAACACAAACCATCATTTACCATAAGCAAACAAGCCATAAAAATTGGGCTCAGGCCTTCTCTTTGTTGCCCTCATCGGCCAACTGGTCTCCACCACCAACCACCTTCGCAGCATCACCGATCACCACCTCACCGGTAACCACCTTCACAGCTTTGTCGGCTATCTTCTCCGCTCCACTCGGACCTGGTTCTTCCATGCCTTCTCCACTTAACTCCGCCAGCACCTTCTTCCAGGCCGTTACATCCCAAAAGGGAGTATCCATGCCAGCATCCTGGGCCTCCTTTGCCATACGAAGACGGGATTGGAAAATAGATGTAGCCGCCGACCTCTTCGCCCTTTCCGTGACCTCTTGGATTCTTACCAAGCAATCCGCTTCCTGATGAATCAGTTCCTTTTTAGCCAATGAGAGCTCATGCTTCATGTATTCTAGCTCTTTGATCTTCTTATCAAGGAGACTGGTTTTAGAAGTCCCGATCTTCACTAACTCATCAATGCGGGTATGGGCTTCATGGAGCTCCAGGCTCATGGCAACAAACCTGGAAGAAAGAACCTCAAGATCCTGCCAGATTAAAAGATGTTCAGCACATGTTATTTTCAGGATACAGTATCTTCAGGATAATAAATGTTCAGCATACCTATTGAGAGTCTTGTTCATAGCTTCATGGAAGTCGATATCGTGCACAGGAGTAAAGTTAGTGGTCTCCTGGTTCTTCCTCTTCTTTGAACTTTTTGCTCGACTGCTCTTAGGTCGAGGCAAGAAACTGGAAGCGACCTCCTTTTTGACGGAGCTGCGGGTGGACACCATGTTCTCAATATCTTCAAGACCAAAAGCGGCGACAGATTTACCTATTGGATCAGAGGTTAGTATCCCTAAATTCTTAACCATTATTACTAACATACTGCTACTTCTTACCAGACATATCAGATTCCTCCGAAGGGAGAGGCTGTTGAAAGTTTAACTGAAGGTGAAAGGTTCTCTCTTCTCGTCTATGAGATAGAACGAGTTCAGTTTGCTATCGGTAACTCTGCTTGGGGAGAAATTTCAAAGAACTTCAAAGCTGCAAGAAAACAAGACAAAGTGTATTACTTAAAGACATATCAGCATATGGCTTCAGGATAACGTATCCTACTTTTAGTGACCCAAAGATATGGAAGATTTTCAGGATGAGGAAGGGAGTCTCTCCTGACAAAAAAGAATTGTTTCGTACATTGATCGTTGTTTTGGTTATTTCTCAAAACGAGTGGGGTTTGGTCAGACATGGTCTTGAGGAGGTATCTTGAGGAACCGTGACTGCGGAGGTCATAGACGAAAGCGAGCTCGGAAAGAGTGAAATCAAGGACATGGTCGGCAATCAGCCTTTCTAGCGTGAATAGAGTTCTCCAAACCATGGGCATGGTTTGGATAAAGCTCAATCCAGTCCTATTAAAGAACTCAGTGGTAAAAGACGGAAAAGGGTAAGAAAAGCCGATTTTGAAAGGCAAGTATGGGAAGCAAATCCAAGTTTTGGAAACAAGATCGGATAGAATGGCAGGATCGAAAGGCCTGAAAATAGTTCCCGGAGGGAAACAGCCTCTGGACTGTAGATTCATGATGTCGGTATTGTTAAAGGTGCATATTTCATTCGATGGGCTTACGAGAAGATTTTGTGACATGAAATCCTCAATGCCTGAAGCATGAAGCTTTGGACTCATGTAGGTTCCCAGCCGGATCTACACAAGATATCGCGTACTACGCAGGTGCGGAATCCCTACGTAAGACGTTACGAGTATAGAAAACAATACGATTAACACACGATAATCAAACACGTTGTATACCAACCTGAAACACATGATACGAAGATCACTTGATTACAGACTCTCTCTGACTCGAATACACGAAAACTGAATTCCATTATTTTAAGCCGTAACAGATGGCTTATATAATCACGACAACTTCGCCTGGCATGTTCAGGCAAAGTTGTCACTAACTTCGCTTGACTAACAAGTTCGCCCATATCAGCGAACTTGTTAGCAACTTCGCTTATACAAAACATAAAATATTACAAACGCGATTACAGACACTAGACACTGAACTACTGACATCATGCACCAACAGACTCCCCCTTGGCAGTAGCTTCATCTCTTTAGCTTCAAACACGTGTCTTGTAATCTTCAACCTTGTATCTTCACGCATGCACTCCTTCTCTAACACAAACCGACACAACTCTTTGATATTTCCTCGCTTCGTCTTTTCAAGCAGGAATATAAAAGATTTTCTTCTCATTGAGCACCTGCATATCAGCTTGCGATAAGTTTACCAAATGCATCGGATCGTACACTCTTAGTACCTCTTGCTCATCCTCGTCTTCCATCACCGCCTCAGCTGTCTCACAATCTAAAAACCACCACTTTAGGTCTTTAAGCACATCCTTGGGCATAAGCTTCATCGGTACTTCTTTCAAACACCGGATCGGTTTATACTTCATGACCATCCAAGGCTTTCCATCAGCTCTCAAACCTCTATCCTTGTCTTCAACAAGTTTTCCCTTTTGTGGCTTCAACAGCTCAAACTTCTTCTCTTTTATACTCTCTTTCCATACAATTTTCCCAATGACTCTAGCCATATTATCATCACTTCGATTGATTAACCCCAATCTGGCTAAGTCTTTCACTTCACATTCGGCAGTGTATTCAACGATCTTAACATTCTTTTAAAATACTGAACACCGTCATACCTTTTAATCACGAAGAGCCTCAACTGCTCATCATAGATCCAGCATATAATCCCTTTCTTCGCTTCAGCATAGCCTTTAATGTTGTAACTCTCCTTAAACATTGTAGGGACCGCCGGTTTCTTCGTTTTGACGAACCACTGAGCATAGCCTTCCTTCCACCTAGGCTGCTCTTCCCATTCAGACTCATCGCTTCCAATCTGTTCACTCAAACCTGCTTTCTCAACATCTGGTATCTCATGCTCCACATTCTCTTCTACTATCTCTCCCTCTTCTATCTCTGTATCAATTACAATATCTTCTCCAATCTTCTCTATCACATCACTTGGCAATACATCATCATCACCAACCAAAACATCATCCATCTCCTCTACATCCACCACCACCACATTATCACCACCAGCTGCAGATGTCGACTCCCCCTGAGTTGTGGAAGTTCCAAGAGCTTGAGTAGTTCTTGGTAGCTCACCACCTGCATCTTTCGACGCATTGGGATCATCGTCTCTATCATTCCTTCTCTTGGTCCTCAACTCGTCGCCTTTACAGCTCCTCTCCCCCTGAGATGCCAAGAACTCCTTCAGAGCATCTATGATCTTTCCATGTTCTACCAGCAGGGACGACTGCATCTGATTCTCTGCAACTAGGCGTTGAATAGCCTGGGTCTGGATAAGATTCACCCTTGATTGTTCTGCCACGACCCGTTCAAGTGCTGCTATTCGTTCTGAGTCTGAGAGGGTTGCATCGACATCGAACCTCATATGTGAAATGTCTTGAGTGTACTGAGGAGGGATTTTCGATGTCACCGGGACCTCAGAAGTAGAAATAGACGTAACCGCAGGTGGTATCGTCACCGATAGCCCTGCAGTGGCCACAACAGTCGACTCAATAAAGCGTGCCACGACCTCCGATGGAGTAACAGTCGGAGGCGGCAACGAAATGATCACGGGAGTCGAAAGTTGGAAAGTAGTGGGTGGAAGGCCAAATGTAGATGAGGTAGCCACTACGGGAACACCCGTAGCGCTTGGCCTTGTAACCTGTAGGGATGAGGGAACCATTGTTATACCGGATAGTGTTGGTGGAGTGAAACGTACCACCCTAGAGCTTTCACCGGCTCCTGATCCTGCACCTATCTGTTCCCTTCTTGACCTTCTTATCAACTGTTGTACCTCTTCCTCAAAGTCTGACTCGTCATCATCATCTGTTCTCTTTCTTTTCCCATGTAGTCTTTCTCGAGTCACCATAATCCTTCTCGCCTCTGCCACTTCATCATCGGAATCTGAGCCAGCCACCATTGTAGCTGCCCTAGTAACATGCACAGTCGAGGCACGTTCAACTGGGACCTGAACGTTCTCCTCTGGATCCACCCGATCCATATCAAAGAATCCTTGACCACCAAATTCTGCATCAAGGTCCACTTCCTCCTCCGGTGACACAACAGGAGCAGCAGGTATAGCTTGAGGTGCTCCTGCCTGTTGTGGTGCCGGGTCCCTAAACTCATCCCCACGAGCAGGCACATACCCCGGGTTGATTAAGTACCCAAAGAGTGGAGTATGGCTAGGATGAAGCTCAGGTTTGCTCCTCGCACTGGAGGATCGACACTGGGCGAAGATCCGTTTGTTCACACTCTCTACATATCGGATCGGACGGCGCTGAGGAAGTGTTGGAGCAACATGATTCAAGATCATTTGAAGGAATCTTGGATACATGATGAACCGCTCACGCGCCATCGCTCTTCGTTGATGATCAATCTCGTAAAAGACCATCTGACTAAAGCTGAATCGCTTGTTGTATGTCAGAGCAGTCATTGCTGACTGCATGGTCGCGCCCATGCCATCAGTGCCCGCCTTTCTCCCTGAAATGCATACTATCATAACATGCATGAGAAAGCGCCACTGGTCAAGCAGAAAACCCTTCCTTCTCTGCGAATCCCCCAAGGGACCTGAATAACCCATCCTCAAAAATGCTCCATCGCGGAAAGGAGCTACAAACTCTGTCGGGTCATCCCTTGTCTCGTTTCCAAACTGCAGAGCCGCCCGGATATGTTCAGAAGAGAACTGAACTATTTGATTGTTTACTGTTGCTCGCATCACCGGGGGTTCGACTCTACAGTCGTATTCCATAGTCTGCCAGAAATCCTCAATGTTGGGTAAGGATATCGGCAGAGTTGTTGTAATGGCGTGGAATATCCTCGAGCGTAAAAGGAATGTGATGATTTCGCGGAAATCATCAACTCCGCTCGCTTCCGGGTCTAAGGTGATATACATGTTGTGACCCGGGAAGAACTGTCTTTGTTGATCACCTCTGTCATCACCGCCTGCACCACCTGCTCCATCAACAGCAGCCATATCTGCAACAAACAGGTTAAGTTAGATAAACATCAAAGCGAATCACAAGTTCGCCTGTTACCATGAGCGAAGTTGTGATCAATTCTGTATAGGCGAAGTTAAAGGTGAGGCGAAGTTGGGAAACAACTTCGCTTCAACTTGAACTTCGTCTGATAATAGTTAAGTAAAATGATCCAGGCGAAGTTACGGATAACTTCGCCTAATCACAACATCGCCTCATAAACTGTTTCAAAATCAATAATCAGGCCAAGTTAAACCTCAGGCGAAGTTACGGATAACTTCGCCTAAACTGTAACTTCGCCGAATCCGAATCGGCACCAGTTAGGTTTATCAAACGACGTGTAGGTGATGAAATTGGAGATCGAGGACTCCGAAATACATGATTTTATGAAGTTTTAAACGTTCAAGTAGTGTACTATCACGTAAAAACACGTTTAAAATCGGGTGTTTAAGGTTTCAAAGAATCGAGGTCACGGAACGGGTCGACTCGACCTGTGATTAACATTAAAGACAATGATTATACGAATATAGAACCCTACACACCTTGAATCGGATTAGAATCGAATACAAAATAACAGATGATTTAGATCGATGATATAAGTTCGCCGGTTGACAGAGAGTTAAGTTCGCTGGTATTTTGAAAATAATAAATCTGTTTGACCTTAAAACTTCTTTATATAGGGCCACAGATGTATCGGCAAAGTTGTGGATAACTTCGCCTATAAGGCGAAGTTATGCAGAACTTCGCTGATATTAAAATTTTTGAAAACAAACCCCATAATTTGAACAATTTGCAATTAGGTTTTAAAACATCCTTTAAAGTGTTAAATGAAACGATCAAGACCAAGTAACCAGGTATAAAATCAAACAATTACAAAAGTAACAAAAATTTGAAAAATTAAAGTACACGGGATCAAATTTCAGTCTCGACAGGGACTACCATGTTTTGGAAAAGATACGAACAGGAATCATACTAATTTCGTGACTGTCACACAGATCCGTGTTCAGCTGTATTATGACATAAAGAAACAGGTTGTAAGCAGGTAATATACTTAAAATGGTTTTCATCGTTTCTGTGATACGAGTTAGGTTCAATTAAGCTCAAAACTTAAGTGGGCAACAACTCAGAGATTATGATGCCTCCTATCTATTCTCAAGGCGTATTTGATTTTCCCCAAGTCACCCCGAATTGACCTCAACCCGTAGTGTCTGATTAAGTAGTAATTACTCTTCGATCTTAGACTCTGTTTCCCGTTCATCTTCTTGTGTCTTGATTGATAATCATTATCATTATGAACTCTAGAATTTTTTTTTTTAACTAACATGTATATACACAACTTCAAGAAGAAAATAACTGCAAGTCCCGAATCTGGATCACTGCAGCGTCTTGACACTCTATCTTCACGGGAATCAGAACACTCACGGGCTCGTGTATGACTGGGTAATCGATTTTCTGCCTATCATTCGGAAAGATATGTATGAAGACATGCACAACTCTTAAGGAGTTTCCACAAAAAATCGAGTAGATTTAGTTAGTATCACTTCTACTTTTACGCACCATAAAAAGCTACCATGACATACAATGACTGTTCTAAAGACTTTTAAGCCTAATAACTTCACTAGTTAAGCACACAGAATCAGTATATCTATCACTTTCCAAGGTTGGATCAATTTTCTGTTAAACATAGTAAAGCAACTTCTTACGAAGTAGTAGACTTGAAAAATAATTTCATCTCCCGAAAAGAAAAATTTAACTTCTATCGCCCCGACCAAATCAAAGTCTTCAGGTTAACGGCTATCCCGAAGATCCAATGGATCAGCTGGACCGACCACATACTAGTATGTGTCCTTCTAACTAAGTATGATCGACTAATTTTCAGCGAAAGAATGAAAACTCATCATAAACCGCCCCGGTCACTTTCAGTCATCTGGTTAATGGCTATCCTCATATTCTACAAGTAGAAATTAGGACCAAACATATCCTAAGACATGTCCTTCAAACTGAGGCAACTGACATAGTTCTAAGCGATAGTGACGGTTTTTTTTTTTTTTTTTTTTTTTTTTTTTTTAATCAAAAACACAAAGCATGGTTACTCGGGATTGATCATCCCATTCAGCTCAACAAGGTTTTGAAATCTAGTTTAGTCAAACGCTTTCGTGAATAAGTCAGCGAAATTATCTAACGTATCAACCTTTTCGAGCTCAATCAGCTTCTTTTCAGCACAATCCCGTATAAAATGATGACGTATGTCAATATGTTTAGTTTTACTGTGCTTCACGGGATTGTTAGTTACTGAGATAGCAGCTGTGTTATCAATGCAAATAGGAGTAAGTGAGAAATTCAGACCATAGTCGCGCAACTGTTGTTGAATCCAAAGAACCTGGGAGCAGCAGTTGGATGCTGCCATGTATTCTGCTTCACAGGTTGAAATTGCGACTGAAGTCTGCTTCTTGCATTGCCACGACACCAATCTGCCACCAAGAAACTGACATCCACCAGTTGTAGACTTCCGACTCTGATTGCACCCTCCATAATCAGAATCTGTGTAAGCGACTAGCTCCAAGTCTCCTCCTCTCGGGTACCACAACGCCAGCTTCGGTTTGCCCTTGAGATACCGCAGTATCCTCTTCGCACCCTTCAAATGAGATTCTTTTGGGTTTGCCTGAAAGCGTGCACAAAGACAAACAGCAAACATTATATCAGGCCTAGAAGCAGTTAAGTACATTAAAGAACCTATAATAGCCCGATATTGGGTTGGGTCCACGTCTGCATCGTTGTCTGAATCAGCACCCAATTTGTGATTGACGCAGACTGGAGTATCATATGGAGTGCTGTCCTCCATCTTGAAGCGTTTGAGAACATCATAGACATACTTCGTCTGATGAATGAACATCCCGTCTTTCTTCTAATCAACCTGCAATCCTAAAAAGAAAGTTAGTTCACCCATAGCACTCATTTCAAATCTCTTCTTCATGACGGCCTCAAACTCCTGACACATGGCGACCTTTGATGCAGCAAAGATAATGTCGTCCACGTAGACTTGCACCAGTAGGAAGTCGCTTCCTTTTCTCTTGAAGAACAACGTGCTATCAATCTTACCTCTTTCAAACTCATTCTCAAGCAAGTAATCGGATAACGTTGAGTACTAGGCACGAGGTGCCTGATGTAGTCCATACAGCGCTTTACTTAGCTTGTACACGTGATCGGGAAAGTCAGGGTCAGGAAAACCCGGAGGTTGCTCAACATACACAACCTCGTCGACTTTACCGTTTAGGAACGCGCTCTTCACATCCAACTGAAAAACTTTCATCTCCTTATGAGCAGCAAATGCCAAAAACAGCCGAATGGCTTCCAATCTTGCCACAGGAGCAAATAGTTCATTGTAATCAATCCCCTCTTGTTGATTAAAGCCTTTAACAACCAGCCTCGCCTTATTCCTGATAACAACCCCTTTCTCATCTCTCTTACATTTGAAGACCCACTTCGTGCCTATCGCATGCACATTTCTTGGTTTTTCAACCAAATTCCATACTTCCATTTTCTTAAACTGAGCTAACTCTTCTTGCATGGCTTCGACCCATGAGCTGTCCTTAAGAGCCATTTGATAGTTCTTTGGTTCAATCTGGCTGATGAAGCAGGTGTACAAGCACTCGTTGATTATGCCTGATTCTTTAATGCTTGTGTAAACACAGGTGTGCTCATTCAAGCTTTGTCTTGTTTGTACACCGGCGGATGGATCACCTATCACATTCTCCAAAGGATGATCTTTGTGAATTCTCGTAGTCGGAACCGAACTGACATTTAGATTATCTTCCAAGTTCGAAGATAGCTCATCCATGGTTGATTGATGTTGAGAATGAAATGGATTGATGAATTCCTCTTCAGTAGAGGCAGCAGGGGTATTGACAGCATTTGACGAGGAAGGCTGACATTCATCATACTGTGGTCTTTGCACCAAAGTGTCTTCCTCATCGCATATCATCTTCATAGCAATTCTTTCTTCAGCTTCTGCAAAATCCAGATAAGGTATGTTAAAAGATTTAAAGAGTCTATCATAGTCGAAAACCCCAGCGGGTCCCGTGCTTGGTTTTGGTGATTTGTACCTTGTGATATCAGTGTTACATACCACCTCAACCTTGCTGGTCGATGTATTAAAGACTCGTCTGTTGGGAGTCCCAACAACGTATCCGACTAAGATTCCTTCGTCGGCTACTTCACCAAATTTTGAATTGGTCTTTAATATCGAACACGGGGACCCGAATGGTTCAAGACCACACAAGTTGGGTTTTCTCCCATGCATTAGTTCATAGCAGGTTTTATTTAATCTTTTAACAGTTAACACTCTATTAAGGATATAATAGGCTGTAGCAACAGCTTCAGCCCAGAACACCACGGGAAGTTTCGAATCAGCCAGCATGGTCCTGGCTCCTTCAATCAAAGTCCTGTTCTTCCTCTCAGCCACTCCATTTTGTTGCGGAGTATACAGTGCGCTGTATTGGTGTTCAATCCCCTTCTGTAGGCAGAAGATCTCCATCTGATAGTTCTTGAACTCAGTCCCATTGTCACTCCTGATGTATTTAACTCTTTTTCCCATAATGTTCTCAACTTTGGTAATCAAATTTATTACCATCTGAACAGTTTCATCCTTCGACTTCAGGAAATATACCCACGAGTATCGAGAAAAATCATCAGTAATCACCAAGCAGTACGATGTTCCCCCTAGACTTTTTACATTCACGGGACCGAAGAGATCCATGTGAAGTAATTCTAGGGTACTGACTATTGAGTTGACCTTCTTGGTGTGATGGGATTTCTTGTGTTGCTTTCCCTTCTTGCATGATAAGCATTTGTCTTCGAAGTTGAAATTCTTCAAGGGAACTCCCAACACAAGCCCATTTTTGACAAGGTAGTTCATCTTACGAAGATGAATGTGCCCCATTCTCCTATGCCATAATTCGGACTCTGATTCAGTCGCTTTCGACAAAAGACACGATTCTTCAGTGGCCATTTCAGTAGACCTCATATCCATGATATACGTATTCTTCACTCTCGGAGCCTTCATAACAATCCAGTCCTCTGGTATCTTAAAACTAGGATACAACACTATCGCCTCATTCTTCGTGAAATGCACGGTATAATCCTTATCACAGATCTGCGAAACACTCAGCATATTGTGCTTCAGTTCTTCAACAAAGTTAACTTTCTCTAGCGTCATCTTCCCGTTAGTCACAGTCCCAATTCCTGTGATCTTTCCACCGCTCTCTCCTGCGAAACTCACTCTACCACCTTGAACAGGTTTCTAGTCTTGTAATAATTTCTTGTTACCCGTCATGTGCCGGGAACAGCCGCTATCCACAACCCATTGATTGTTGGCAGCCCTGTTCAACTGTTCCTGCACGATTAAAGCAGATAATTAGAATCTTGGGACCCAAGACCTCTTGGTCTTGGGTCGATACATCCCGTACCTTGGCTGTCCAAAGTTAGTATTATAATCATTTCTGTGAGTCCTAACAGGATACCTTCTTGTGGATTGTCTATGAGGCCATCCAAACCGTCTTGAATTAAATGAATTATTAGTTATGGTTTGGGTGTTACCAGTGAAAAACTGAGATCTATTTCTTTGAAAACCTGGATTAGTCCATTTTCTGAAATTCGATGGGTTTTCAGTTTTATCATTAAATTGATTACTGTTAGCTTTTTCCTCAGATTTTAAAGGCCTCACACCTCTGAATTTTTGCTTCAGAGGGCAATCAGCAACAAGATGTCCTTGTTGATTACATCTAAAACAACACCTGTTTTCAACTTTCTTATCAAAAGTTGTCTTAGATGTTGAGGCCGTATTACTGCCCGTTTGTCTCACATATGGTGGGACATACGGGTTTAGTGGAGACTTCTTTTCAGATGTTTTCTTTTTCTCTCCACTTTTTGGTAACACTTCCTCTTGATTTGTCTCACACGACTCAGAAGACTTGTCCGAGTTAGATGAGACAGGACTCGGAGCAGAAATTTTAACACTTGCAACAGGCTTACTAACTTCTGGTTTTTTAGCAGTAACTGGAACTGGAACTGTCTGACCATAGTCAACATCGACAGATTTCTGATTACTAGGGTTAAAAGTGTAATTATGATTGAAAGGTGGTGGAACTTCATGATAACCAATTCCTCCCCTTTTTGGAGACCCTTGATCACTAACGAGGTGATCAAGTATAGCGGAGGAATTTCTAAATTGTTCAAGTTTCCTGTTAAGTTCCACCACTTTTACCTGGTGATCAGCTATCTGTTTTTCCCTCTCAGCTATTAGTTTGGTTTTCTCTTCTAGAACTTCATAGCTAAGATCAATCATGTTAATTTTTTCAGCAAGCTTTGCTTTAAGACTTTTAATATCTGTTTCACTAGCTTTAATTTTTACTTTGTAACTATTTTCTCTAGCTTTAGTGAAATGATGATCTTCTTTTAAAGTTTTATATTGCGCATCCAAACTAACAAACTGATCAGTTAGAGTTGTCAGTTGTTCAGACAGAAGTTCACACTTAGTACAAGGGAGTTCGGTACTTACCTCGGAGAGCTGGTCTACTACATCTGCCATGTACGCTTCATTTTCGCCAGTTCCCTTCTCACTATCTGCATTTTCGATGTTTGCCAAGTTGGCCTGTTCTAATACTTCTTCAACTTGCAGATTCCAGTTGTACTCTTCATTCTATCTGGAAATCATGGCTCTATAGTCATTACCACTACCACTTTGCTGTGTAGATCTATTCTGACTGCGTTCTACACGTTCATTCTTGCATTCTTTTGCAAAGTGGCCATTCTGCTGACAGTTGTAGCAGCGAACCTTAGACTTATCAAACCCTGGCCTCTCTCCGACAAACTTCCTGCCAGTCTTCTTCATGAACCTCTTTACCCTTCTCACTATCATGGCCATCTGCCACTGCAGATCCATCTCCTCCAGATCATCGGCATCGATCTGGTCATAATCTTCATCCAAAACTGCAGGATCAACGATCTTACCCTGAATGTAGTTCTCATACGAAGCAATAAAAGATGCATAGAGAGCAAACTGCTGTTCAGCAGATTTGACACTCATGGGCATCTTCGAGTAGTTGTTGTTTGAAACACTTGGGGAATAACTACTCTTGGTCGCTTGAGGTTGAGAAGCATTTGACCCTCCAGCTACATAGCACACATCACCGTTCATATTGAGAGATACATGTCCCTCATGTGTTGAGCTCGCGCCTGACTCTCCCTTAGAGTAATAAGCAGATGATTCCGTTTTGGAACTTGATCTGGAGTTAACCTTTGCCCCATACATATCCGGATCTTGAACCTGATCGGTAGGTGTCTCCTTTCGTACCATGTTCAGTTCAAACGTTCTCAGCTTGTTAACTGCTGTCTCAAGGTCATAGTCAGCAAAGTCTTTATCTTCTCTCATCAACACAGTATACATCTCCCATTTTGGTGGGAGAGCATCAAGAAGCTTCTCAACAATCTCATCTTCTTTGTATGCAATTGAATAGTTGCTGAGTTCAGTCATCAGATGATAATATCTGGTGATGATATCATCAAGTGATTCGTTTTTCAGATACTTGAAGACCGAGAATTGGGTTTTTAGAAGTTTAATCTTCGAAGCACGAATTCCCACATTGCCCTCAAAACGGTTTTCAAGAGCTTCCCAAAGCACTCTAGCAGTCTTATACTTTCGGAAGGTGTGAAGTATCTCTTGTGGAAGAGCCATTGTAATTGCTGCATGAGCTTTACTTTCTGCCTCATACATCTTCTTCTCTTCATCTTCCATCTCTTTGTACTTCTTGATCTGATCACGACCTTCATACTCAGTAGTAGGTGGAATGTAACCATCTTGTATACACACCCACATCTTGGCATCTTGATACTTGACATATTGTTCAAAACGATCTTTCCACGCTACATAATCCGTTTTCTTAAGCATCTTGGGTGCCTTTGTAGCTAAACCTGCTTCTACTTCCATCTTTACTAGTTCAGTAATGTTTATCGAAAACATCTTTCTCTAAACTCAAAGAAATCCGAAAATAAAAATTTTATTTTCAAACAGCACTGTTGGCGAAGTTGTGGATAACTTCGCTTAAAGCTTAACTTCGCGTGAATTTGTAACGTCGCTCACTTTCTTAAATTCGCTTAAGTTGAGCGAACTTGGGAGGTAGGCGAAGTTGAGGGTAACTTCGCTTGAGGTAAGCGAACTTGAAGAGGTAGGCGAAGTTGTGGATAACTTCGCTTAACCTTATATCTTCGCCGAAACCCTAGTAACAGTGACGGCAACTTCGCCTGATGAACACGAAGTTTCTGCAGATTAGATTTCTGGGTTTTTCGAGGTTTGTGAAGATGTTATGGGTTGTTTAAGCTTGTAGGAGATGAGTATGACACAAAAACTCAGAAAACTCGTCCCGCGAATAGTCGAACGGAACGATTTCTATACCCGCGTGATAATCCCGAACCACACAATCGAGCAAAAGCTCTGATACCAATTGTAGGTTCCCAGCCGGATCTACATGAGATATCGCGTACTACACAGGTGCGGAATCCCTACGTAAGACGTTACGAGTATATAAAACAATACGATTAACACACGATAATCAAACACGTTGTATACCAACCTGAAACACGTGATACGAAGATCACTTGATTACAGACTCTCTCTGACTCGAATACACGAAAACTGAATTCCATTATTTTAAGCCGTAACAGATGGCTTATATAATCACGACAACTTCGCCTGGCATGTTCAGGCGAAGTTGTCACTAACTTCGCTTGACTAACAAGTTCGCCCATATCAGCGAACTTGTTAGCAACTTCGCTTATACAAAACATAAAATATTACAAACGCGATTACAGACACTAGACACTGAACTACTGACATCATGCACCAACAACTCATGATTTTTCAAAGATGAAGAAGAAGAAGAAAAGAGAGAAAACTACCTAGATAGATGAACGGATGAATGAAAGGTTTATTTATCCAAGTAGTTATAAGGATAATCTACGGTTTGGTTAATTGTCTGGATTCGCGACACGTGCTGCATATCTATCCTACATGCAGAGTTCGAATTTCAAAAATTAACAGCTGTAATCCACTTTAACAGCCGCTAATTTTGGGGACAATTGTTAGGGCTCGGATTTTCGGTATCTTCTGCACGCGATATGTTTATGATAACTCAACGATACAGTATCCTCCGAATAAACAGGTATCCTTAATATATTATAACTAACGATTCAATATCTGTTATTTGTTGCTTACCAGGTCAATAACGTTCCCACGATTTCTAAAGACTCGGATAGCAGCTGGACGACTTCAAATAAAAACGTGTTCAATAGAAGTTATGGAGATCAAACGGCTAATTGGAAGCAGTCCACTATCCCCGGATAATTAGGAATTATTGTTAGCTACATTTGTGTATAAATAGAGCTATAACTCGGATCATTTCACACACAATTATCACTCGAGACTTAGTAGTACTCGCACTCTGTAATCACGATCCAGTTTGAGTTCCACCACTTGTAACCGATTTTCGTTATTAATAAACTGGTGGTGATAGTTTTCACCACCCGGGGTTTTTTTTCGTGTTATTCTCAGGATAACGGGTTTTTTCCTCGTAACAAATCCTTGTGTTCTAGCATTTTTGCATTCATTTCAACCAAGCACCACGCCTCACTCACTAATTTGGTTAAGAAATTGCCTTTGTTAATTTTTGACCAAAATACGGACCATCCGACGATAAGAATAATTATGGTCGCGAACATAATTATCCGAGTCCTCGCATGGAAATCATAATACGTACCATTGCGTGTCATATTCTGGAACCGAAGATAGTTTGAATAACGGTACGAATGTTGAGATGATAAGGACATGGTGGATACGCCGCTGATACATCCTATATATAAGTGCCCTTATCGGATTGTCATATGAAGCGTTTGTTCGATTATTAAAAGGTCTATGTTATTATTTTCCTTAAAAGTTTAATTATTTTCAAAAATGATAGTGTTCTAGTTTTCCTTAATTTCGGGATGAAATTCCCTAAAGTAGGGGAGACTGTAACATCTCGGATTTTTCGTATTTGTTTAAACCGATTTGAGAACGTAATTCGGATCTTTCGAACTATTTATAACTTGTATTTATTGGTATTTAACTTCATAACTTTCAATTATGCCAAATAACCCTTAGAAACCTTTAAAATCACTTAAAACGGCTAAAAATCGCATTTTCGGGAACTATAGGGACTAATTTTGTCAATTTTTTCCTATTTTGGATTAAATTAATGAAAATTAAACTCCAAGAAATGTTATAGCTGGTCCAATTTTGTTTTCTTGGTGTCCAAGCCAAATTTTGTTAGTTATTGTACTAGATTTTCTCATTAAATAGCTTATTTTGTTTACTAATTTGTTTTTTGCATCCAAATCGCTTATTTTTGGCATAAATCGAGTAAATTAAGGTCCAAGAAAAAGATTATAACTAAAATACAAGTCCATATTCATAAAATACAGATCATGCACGAAATCTACACCTTATTTCATTGATTTATTCATTAAATACATATTCGGTTTCCTAAACGAGTGAATTTACTAAATATGGTTCGTTTTAGTGTTTTCTATATAAACAATCCTCATAATCTCTGTCATAAACTTTCCTCATACCCTAATATACTAATCCCAGCCGTCACTTACCTCCACGCTCCATCAAACTCTTCGGTTTTTGCATTATTGTTGAAGATACGCACATAAACGGTTGACTTTGCTTGCTTTAGGATCTTTGACTCTTCATTTTTCTTGATCCTTTCACTTTCCAGATAAGTTGTAAACATAGAAATCGTTCATATATATTCCCTAGTAAATAACATTCAATCAATTTCGGTGGTTGAAGGGTGTTGACTGGTCAAATCGTTTAAAACCCGATAAAGGGCAAATTTGCCAAATAGTTTGACTTAACGTTTTCTCATACTTCTGGTCGGATTCAACATTCGGTCCAGAAGACTTTTATTCTCTTAACAAAATTTTAAGGCTACTAACCAAACCCGACTTCTGACTCGCTGTTCGGATTCTGGTTAGTACCAGCTCGTTTAAATTTTAAAACAAACATAACTTGAGTTCTAAACGTCCGTTTGGATTGATTCCAGCGGAAAAGAGTTTGTTTTTATTTATATTATCATATCCTAAAGTCTCATATTCTTAATTGTTTATATCGTTTGACGTGTAGTGGGCGACTCGCTTATTCATTAACTCGCTTATTCGCATTTATATTTGTTTGTCATTAATCTAAGGTGAGTTTATCATTCCCCTATTTTACCAATTTTTCTAAAAGTTTTGGGGACATATGCGTACCTATCCGTATTTCATACTATATATATATATATATTCAAACAAATATATACGTGTAATTGTGAGCGACTTAATCAAACATACGTACTACTTGCTTACTTGTGTTACTATTCATTCATTCGTATATTGGGATTACTATTCATTCATTCATTTGTATAGTGGGTGTTCCTGCTAGTGACCAACACCCGATTCGCTTGGCAACGGTCTACATACTTGTTTATGGTTTGATTATATTTACTGCACTTATCACGTTATGCTTATTTATTGTTGTGTCAAAACTTGTGATATTCTCACTCAACTTTATGTTGACAAAACTCC
This sequence comes from Bidens hawaiensis, assembly GCF_021521415.1. NCBI lineage: Eukaryota > Viridiplantae > Streptophyta > Magnoliopsida > Asterales > Asteraceae > Bidens > Bidens hawaiensis. Next base: position 61,029 of record NW_027493477.1, on the reverse strand, counting down.
ATTTTCTACGCACATGCAGATTGCTTGTATTGAAGATTGAAGTTTGGACATGTAGACAAGACCTTAGGATATAATCAAGTTAATCTTTATTTGAGCTTATATTTATTTATTTAAATTGTTTGTTTTATTTGGATAATGTGTGTATAATTGAAATAAAATAATTAATTAGATATTGTCACTTTTATATTATGATAGTATCTTCGAGCTGTGAGCAATCGGATCATGCCCGACATTTCCGCCTTAGGTTGGGGTGTGACAGGCTAGGTTCGTGTTTGGTTCAAAACAAGTTTAGGTCAATGTGTTTTTTAAGTAAAATAAGTTTAGGTCCATACAAATTCTTTTAAAAGAGTATCAAATTTGTTCGGGTCAAAACGGATGGGTAAAAAAGAGTTATGATCATAATGAGTTTGAGTCGAAACGGGTTATTGTTTAAGGATAGTATTTTTTAACTTAAAAGTCAAATTCATTATTCATATATTTTTAGTTTTATGTTAATTTGAACGAGCGGTTCGGATTCAGATTTGGTTCAAAACAAGTTTGTTGAAACAACCGGTATTTTCAAACCCGATGAAAACTTTTTCCATTGAATTATTTTCTTTATGAACAATTTATGTTCTTATTCTTCGTCACTATTATATTTTGTGTAATATATAATTTCATTTGTGAGAAATTGTTATACCTTACTAAATTGTTTGACATTATGGATTTTTTAAATGATTATAATTGTTTCATATGTTATGGCTTAAATGATTATAATTGTTTCATATGCTATGACATATACTTCATGTTTGATTTCACATATAACTTACATTGAATATATAAAATTTTTTTATTGACATTATATTATTTTTCAATCTGTATAATACACGGGTTAATAACCTAATTAACCATTAAATTCAAATACCTAATAACTATTTTATACAATTAAGACCAAAGGCCATTTAACTTACCATTTTTAACGATAAGAAAATGAACATAATATAATAAAGAAAATGAGGGAGTAACCTTTTTTTTACTAACAGCATCGGCGATTCAATTGAGACGTTGCAGCTGCCTGTTGTAGAGTGTGCATGAGTGGGTTTTGGCTCAAAACAAACAGAAAATCCGGTCTTTTGGGTTTTAAAATTGTTTGAAAATATTTATTTGTAACAAAAAAAACCATTGATTTTGCCTTAACTCTGATTCAATTATTTTTTTTAAATTTATTGGTTGATTTAAATTTGTGATTTGGGAAACGTGAATGTGATGGAACGATTTCTCAAAATAAAGTTGGAAAAAAAAATTTGGTTTAATCTTTTTATTACGTGACCCAACTCAACTAGAACAATGGTTTAAACTTTAGTCAACCTTAATGTCTTGATAATGATTTAATTAATCTAATGCGACATGAACAAATATCAGTTCATCATTGATGTTATATGTCACAAACATGTCCGTTAACACTTTGATTGATCATCATTATTCACAATTAAGTATGCCTGAACACTAAATGAAGACCACACACTCAAGATCAAAGATGGTGGAATTAACAAGTTATAGTCCACAAAGTGTTATATGAAGATCTTTATCTCAACATTGAAGATGAAGAAATCACATGATTAACCCATTGAAGATTAATAAACAACTTAATCAAAGTAAGTTGTTAACTTTTATAAACTTACAGAAAATTTATAAAAATATATTAAACAATTTTGTTTAAATATAAATTATTTGAAAACCAAATAATACCTTTTCAAATAATACTTAAAAAAATCATTTTTCTTTGAGAAAGTATTTCACGCAAGCCTTGCATTAGTGACTTGACCATCATCAAAATGGCAAGTCAAACTCTTAGAACGAAAGGTTTGAAACATCGAATGATATGGACATTTTTCCATGTGTGAAGAACCAACAAATGAAGGCAAAAAAGCAAAGACTTCATATGACGTTCATAATAAAAAGAAGTTCAATAGTGAAACCATCACCAAAGTTTTGAAAATATCCATTTCAGCCACTCGATTTCTCATTCATCCTTGCATTTAGAGCATTCTCAATCCGTCTCTCATCCCATCTTTATAATTACACTAAAAAACACTATACGTGAAACCTTAAATCCCATTGAGGTGAACCTAAAATGATAAGTTTTTAAATACACAATAACTATAACTATTTTTCTACATAATAAATAATTAAGAATTAAGGATGGAATCGATAAAACTAAGGAAAAGATTGTACAATTATGATCAACAATTAGCCAAATCTTTTGGCAATAAGTCCTTGAAAGGAACCAACTAAGATAAAAACAGTTACAACCAAGCAAGCACAGCTATACAAACGAAGTACAATCCATTTGCTAGTCCAAGGTACAACCTTTTTCTGCACAAAGTACATTTCAACAGGGAAGTATATGGTCAAAGGCCAAAAGATGATCGAGCCCGTTGTAACACCTATGCATTTTCATGCATGAAATCACTAGTCTTTTATACTCGTATTTAATAAGGTCCATGTATTAGTTCACCATCTATATTATTATGGAATCATATATTATTTATTTCTAGTTATTAATATTATTTTCATATGCACAATTACATGTTTCTATGTACATTTAGTTATACATGGTTAATCGTTAACGTGACACGTTTAACCAGGAATGCCTAGATTTAATATTTGTCATTGTCAATTTTATCCTAAAGTAATTTTATTTATATCCTTAAATTCAAATTAAGAATAACCTTCTAGAATATTCTATTCTTGATCTCCAAGATTAGCCTTATCCAAATTTGAATTCAAGTCCTAGTCAAATTCTATCTCTAATTCATCATAATCTTTTCTCTAAACACCCCTATAAATATAACTCTCTAGCACCCCTAAAATTCATTCCAAACCTGCATATTCCAAAGCCCCAAGGTTGAAAATTCGTGATCATCATCCTCTCAAAGATTCACAACTCGTTTCCTTCCTAGTAAGTTCTAATTTCCGTATAATGTTTTGTTCTTTCATTATGCAGAAAAACCTTTTATTTCAACGCTTAGATCTCGGTCATACTATATCCAAATCACGAATTTCAAAAGCCTAAATTGGTTCTTTATGTGTCTAGTATCTCTGTAATTTTTGGTGTAAAATTTTATAAACTTTAAAAACGTTTTTATTATTTTTCTTTAACAAAGGGTCTTGCTGAAAATCCTAACAGATAACTTTAGCCTCAAAACAAATGTCATAACTCACTCATGTTTACGAATTATGACCCAATTTTTGGATATATTGTAGACCTTCTAATTATAAAAATTATCCAACTGGAATCTCCTCAATTTGTTAAATTATCGATTTTTAGTTATTTTTCGACTAAACTGACTCAGAATCAGACCCCTCGGTAGTCTATGAATTTATATTTTTTTTATAAACACTTAAATCTTATAAAAAATATACATGTTAAAAAACTCATACGGTTACAAGATATAAAATTTTCGTAATCTAACTCAAAGGTTTACTATTTTTAAAAATTCGTGTCTTGAACAGTAAACAACCTATTCTTTTCTAGAAAAGATAATCTAAAACCCTAAACCATAAAGTATCACTTGAAACCCTAAAATCCAATTGTACTTCCAAACAAACACCAAGTCTATAGATATTCAACCAAGGGTTCTGTCACCAAGGCTACGGCCTAAGGAAAAACCAAGTGGCGTGTCCGGGCGTGAATGGACCCACTTACCTTTTCCTGGGAACCTGAGGTCGGAGATTCTATTCCACCGAAATAGGGTCACATTCTAACAACTTTCTTGATTATTAGGGCTCTAAACAAAAGCGTTACAAGTCTCAGTTCATCAACGAAGGTGAGTTCATAGCCCCTTTTACATGCTTTTAAACGTTTTATACTTCGGGGTGGAAACATGCTTAATTAATTTGTTTTACATGTTATTTGATTCAAGCTTTATTCATGATATTCATTGTGTGATTATTACAAGTGTATACTTAATCGCATGTACAACCATTAACTTGTTAAGCCCGTGGTAGTATGATGATAGATCTATTGGCCCGACCCGCCCACTCAGGCCTCGGGTAGAGGCCTGTGTGTTCAGAATCCGACGATCGTTAAACATTAAACATAATAGTCTAATCGTGGATTAGACGACTCGCTAAATGTGTCAGAGGTTTGGTTGTAATCACAAAGTATACAAAGTAACTTAACACATATGGATTGCTTTCAACTTAAAACTTATTTTATTAAAACCTATGTTCTCACCAACTATTTTTAGTTGACACTCTCGCATGTTTTTCAGGTATTGAAAATTTGTTTGTTGAAGATTACTTGATGCAAGATATAGGATTGCATGATTGGACCTAGATGACTATAAAACAATTCATTGTATCTCTGTATTGCTTGATATTAAATTAAATTTAACGACTATTGTAACACGTAGTATCATGTGCTATGAACAATCACCGTCTCACCTCGACGTATTCCGCCATCGGTTGGGGTGTGACACCCGTGAACGCGAGGACCTCATTGAAGTAAGGGAATAACATCCCAACTGCCATTGTCAAAACTACATATGTTGTTCTAAAACATAACCTAAGTGGATTTAATCTAAACTCGGGCCATAACAACACCTTAAGATTGGGAATGTCCCTTGTCAATATGCTTTCGGGGTACTTTTCTGCATACCATCTTTCCACAAGTGCAAATAAAGTCTGACTGTATATCTGTATTTGAAACACAATTAAGTAATCATATAATTAGTTTAAACATAATTACTTTGATAACTTGCAACTTGAAAACGCAACGCCAAACTCATGTTTAGATTAACTGACTAGTATGCTAAGGTCATGTGATACCTGATACCCTCCAACTGAGTGGGGAACAATGGACGCATTACCAAAGTCAACGAGCCAATACGGTTCATAAAACCCGAACCCGGTCAACAGATTCCCAGGAGTATTATCTCCAAAGGCAGCATAACCAGAAACACCACAACACAAGTCATTAGAAGCGGTTATAAATACTGCAATAGTGGAAGTCTTGTTCATGGTCACTTTTTGAGATGGAGGTGACTTTAAAGTACTCATGTTACACAAATAACGTAATTGTTTAGAGAAACTAATTTTGAATTATACAGAACTAGAAGGTGTTAAAGCGGATTAAACTTTAACTTTGTACCTGTATTTCAAGAAGGATTAACGAAAATGTATTCGAAAATGCAATGTCTCCAATAGCTTGAGCAACCAACCATACTTTTTGAGTCGAATTAGTAGTTGAGATTCCATTGATGCTACCTTTAATCTCTCCTTGTTCTGTAATCCCATATTCAACAAGCAAACTGATTTGATAATATATTTAAATATATTCTGGTAACAGTGTTAATAAACTACTAGAAACTGACCGAGCCACCCAATCCAAAGCAAGTCGGCCAGTCTCACATTTGTACGGTTCGGTTTTGCCGGGCTGGCGGTTTTGTCCGGCCAGCAGTTTGGAAGTTGGAACCGGCCATATAAACCAAACCGAACCGGCCCTTTTACCCTTTTACATATTTAGAATATGCAGTTATGACTTATGTTATGTGTTGTATTCATGAAACATCTTTATTATTCTAAGATACTGAACACCAATTAGCAATTTTGAAAAAACAAATCAGTTCAAATTGCCAAAACCAAATCACTAAAACAGGCTGTTTTGGTTTTTCGGTTCCTAAAAACGTAGTTTAGGGGCGTGCATGGTCAGGTTTTAGTCGGTTTTGGGCTCAAACCAAACTAAAAACCAAAACTTTGGTTTTTGAGTTTTTGAAAACCGTTTGTTTCAGTTTTTTCAGTTATCGATTCAGGTTCGATTTTTTTTTTCAGTGTTACCTTAGGTTCTTAAAATGTCTGGGCAAACAGATGGCCCAAGATAATGAATTTGGGCCTACATCTTTTAGTTAATTAATGGTTATCATTTATTATGCATTTGGGCCTAAAATATTTATAAAATTAAAAATTATGTAAATAGAGTAGGATATAAGAAATTATTTGCATGAGAGAAGAATACCTGATAAATTTAGGAAATCCTAGTGTTTATGTTACTTTCTTTACGCTGGGTTCCGAAGTTTCATCTAAGAGAAGAAAGGAAAAGAAAGGAAAGAAAACAAATGATAAGTTGTGCTCCAGAGTTTTTGTTAGAAAGAAAAGTCATAAAAGTTGAGTTTTATTAAAAAGAGGAAAGAAAAAGAAAAGGTGGGAAAGAAAGAAGAAAATAGAAGAAAAATATTTCCTTTCAAATTAGAAGAAAAATGGGAAGAAAGGAAAGGAGAAATAAAAGAAAGAAAAGGAAAACTTTCCTTTCTCTTCTTAAACTCAGGAACACAACGTTAATGTTGTTAAACCCCTAACCCTTGCTACCGTTTTGAAAAACAATAAACTAAACTGGTGGCTTGGGTGTGGTGAGTTGAAGCGAGCAGTTTCAATAGTTTGATGCTTTGAAGTTATTTTTTTTAGATCGTGGTTATATTAAAATAAGTAAGTAAAGGATAAGGTGTTAAGTTTTTTGTGGATTTAATACATGTCTAAATGTTTAAATATAGATAGGAATAGATGGAAATGGTTGTTTTTGTAACTTGTCTTGTTCATTGTGTTGCATCACAGCCTCTGCTAGCTTCTCGTTAGGAGAGATTCTGTGTTATTTTCTTAAAGAAGTTTGCAGTTCAAAAATAAGTAAACGATAAGGATTGTTCATGAAATATGTACTTAATTACATATTTAAAAGTTACAAAAATTAAAAACAATGCTAATATGTCATGTTCAATGCATTACATGATCATAGACTAACGTCACATCGTCACATCTTTCTTTTACTTATTATTTTAAATTTTAAGGATATTTTCTAGACGAAAAAAAAATCTAATCACGCAATTGACTGTTTTGTAAAGACATTTTTTCAGAAGGTAAGATAATAAACCCTATTAATATATTTGGACTGCTAACTTACCTCTTATAATTTTTGTTAGAGCCTAGAATAGATAACAAATTTACCCTTTTTATATGCTTTAAACAACAAATTGTTCCTTTAACAGAAACAAAGACATAGTTATATAACGAAATGCCATTACCAAGAGGAAGAAGAGTAGACTACTGCTGGCCATTAAAAAATGTGACAAAAAGTATTAAGGAATGTTTAGCAAAACTAGCTGGTAGTTGTAGCTGGTGGCTGGTGGCTTGAAGCAAAGACATAGTTATATAACAAAATGCCATTACCAAGAGGAAGAAGAGTAGAGTACTGCTAACTTTGTTTTATAAGAAACAACATGCAGGTAAATGGTTTAGTGGCTCATAAGAGTAAATTTGAATTCAACAGTATTGATACAACCCTCTTATTAGCTTTAAAGAGAATTTACTATTTACTATTTACTTGCCAAATCTTTTGACAATGAGTCCTTCAATGGAACCAACCAAAGTAAAAATGGTTACAAACAGGCAAATAGTAGTATATATACGAAGCATAACCCATTTTTTGGACCAAGATACAACTTTCTTCTGCACAAAGTGCATCTCAACAGGGAAATATATGGTCAAAGGCCAAAAGATGATGGAGCCTGCAAACGCGAGGACCTCATTGAAGTAAGGGAATAACATCCCAACTAACATTGTCAAAATCACATATGCTGTTCTAAAACATAACCGAAGTGGATTCAATCTAAACTCAGGCAATAACGACACCTTCATGCTTCGAGTGTCTTTCGCAAATGCGCTTTCTGGGAATTTTTCCACATACCATCTTTCCACTACTGCAAACAGTGTCTGACTGTATACCTGATAGCGCATAAGATAGTTCATATAGACTAACATAAGGAAACACAAATTATTCCAAGGTCATGTGATACCTGATACCCTCCAACTAAGTGGAGAACAATGCACGCATTACCAAAGTCCACGAGCCAATACGGTTCATAAAACCCAAACCCGGTCAACAGATTCCCGGGAGTCAAATCTCCAAATGCAGCATAACCGGAAGCACCACAACATAGGTAGAATATAGTAGTTGTAAAGATTGCAATTGTGGAAGCTTTCTTCATGGTAACTTTTTGTGACGGAGGTGACTTCAAAGTGCTCTACATGTCAAACATTGCATAACTGTTTAGAGAAATTTAATTGGGATCGAATAGAAGATTTATTACAACGGAGTAGATGTTATACCTGTATTTCAAGAAGGATTAACGAGAAGTTAAACGAAAATGCAATGTCTCCAATAGCTTGACCAACCAGCCATACTTTTTGTGTGGGATTAGCAGTTGAGATACCATACATGTTACCTTCAATTTTCCCATTTCCTGCGATTTCATTTTTAATAAGCAAAATCGATCAATGCTTGCATTTATGTTGTTTACTAGAAGATATAGAATTTTACCTATTACTTGGGCTAATCCAAGTCCAATTCCGATAAAAGAATAGGTGAACGACATAGCTGCAGCAATAATCGAGAGCCATTTGGTATGAAAAATGTTGGGTATTTGAGAAGCTATTATTTGAATGATTCCAAACATAAGCATATAATATTTATTCTCGAATTCACAAGCAGCATCATGTCCTTCTTTGTGGTAACAATTTGATCGCCTGATTGCTCTGTGATCACCGATCCAAAAAGATTCAAACCAAACTTATGTTAATATGTTACAATCAAAATTTCACAAAATATATAGTACTTATACCATACCTCATGCTGATGGCAGATGTGATTGTATACACAACTCCTGTTTTAAATATACTGAAATAAAACAAGCATGCGCACGCCACACCCCTCTTATATCCTGAAGTTCAATGTACATAACTAGATGTAAGCAAAGTGCAAGTAAATGTTTGAAGTTTAGATCAAACAAACTCGCCTAAAACGTTGTGAACCGCCTGCAAATAGGACTGGTTCATGATGGTGGTGCCATTGTTAGGATTGAAATAAAGATGAATATCACAAATAAAGTATGCAGAAACAAGAGTGAAGAATCCAAAGAGTAGCAAAGACACTGGGCCGGCAATCCATCCGACCTGAGCTATGCTCCAAGCGAGTGATAAGACTCCTGATCCTATGACTGCTGTTATAATATGTGCTACTGCTGTCCATACAGTTCCTTCAATCAACAACACAAAGCCATTTCATAAACAAAAAGTTTAATCATTATCATCGAATTCGAATAACAGGATTGAAATCAGCTTTACCAGTGAGGTTATGATGTGACAATGATGGATGCTCTTCTTCTTCTTCATCATCATAGTCTCCTCTTGCCATCTTTGTAGGATCTTTAGTGCTCAACACCTTTCAACCACCCAGGCAAAGTTGTAGTAGTATAGTGTGTGTATTTAAACCCTCCTCATATGTATTTTATTTTATTATTTTAAGTAAATGACACACATGACTCCTAAACTGTTAAATGGTGTTTACTAATTTACATGAATAGTCCATATATGTAAAATGATTTAAATACCTCTAGACTTAACTAAAAGATTAACAGAGTTAGTGTCAGGAAGTAAAATGGTTACAAATAAATGTTACAAGATTTTATTTTTAGTAAAAAAATATTCACTTTTGGTTTTATTTTGTATTGTGTATCACCCAATGGCTCCACCAATATCAATAAAATCTTTCTGTATGATTCAAAAATCTTCAACCACCACTAAAAATAAAATGGCTATATATATAGCTCCCACTAATCATAGAACCAACGGGAGGATGACATATAATAAGCATGTGATGCAAAACCTTTGAGTTGAGATCGATGGAATCACTAAGCGAATTATGGCAGATAAGTAAAGTAAAACATGATTTGAGAGTGCGTGTAGGTGGTTATATAAACTCTTAATAGCTTAGGTAAAATCCCAACACAGCACTGCCTACTTTCCAAGTTATTACAAAATTGACATTTGATTTGATGTACACCCATTTTCCAACTTTAATCAAGACTCAACACTGATAAGGGCATCACGAAAAGAAGGGCTTTTATCCATGTGAAAAAAGAGAAGAAAAAAAAAACGAATTTAGGTACTTATTCATGTGTGCCTACCAATTTGGATAAGTATGGATTTGATTTGAAATTTGGTGAATGTCCTTGTTTGGTTTTGTTCAAGGACAAATGTTATAACAACTTAACTATGCTTGTTTACACCAATAATTATACTTCATTATTCATGTTGTTTGAGCCTAGGATCTCTTCATCATATCCATCATTTATTCTTATTTGTCACGTCTGCATCATCTTAGTGCTAACTCAGTTTTCTCTCCATCATTCAATCACACACCTCAACCTTGGTATGACTCATTCTCCTTATTCCATCATTCTCCACTATTAATAATATTTAATAATATAAAGAATTGAAAACGAAAAAAAAAACTCTGATTGGTTGAGAAACCCCACCCCACCCACCCTTTCAAATGATTCTCATGACCATCCTCATTTGGGTCTCGTCACGCGTGAGGGATTTAGGGGTGTGGTGGTGTTCCAATGAGACCATTGCATGAGTATCGGTCCACATAGGGCCATTCACTGAGCTTGAGGGGAGTATACCGTTGTGTTCTCGAGTTTAGTTAACGAGAGAAAGGAAGGAATCATTTCCTTTTTTTTTTTTTTTTCATTTTCACTTCCCTTTCTCCGTTCCTTTCAATTCAATTATTTCCGGTTTGAAAAGAAAACAAACCTATCCATTTAACTCTTCATTTGCATTGTTTTTTCTTTCTTTTCTTTCCTTTCGCTGTTTTCCTGAGTCACACTTAATGAAAGAAAGGAAAATAAAGGGATGGAAAGAATGAAATGCTTGTGTTCCCAAGTTTTATCTTGGAAAGAAAGGAAACATAAAAACCTTGGGAAAGTTTCATTTAATGGAAGAAAGGAAAGGAAATGAAGAGAAAATAGGATATTTTAATGAACGGATGTTTTCTTTCCAATTTGGAAAGAATTGGATGGAAAGGAAAGAAAAAAAATTGGATTAAATGAAAGGAATAGAAAGAAAAGGAAAGTTTTCCATTCCTTTCCTTTCTCTTGTTAACGAAACATGAGAACACACATTTCCTTGTTCTTTTTCTTTCCTTTCTTTAATGAAACTCGAGAACGCAACACTCCACTTCTTTCTCTTCATTTCATTTCCTTTCTTTCGGTTAATAAGACTCAGGAACACAATGTTGACAAGTATCTTTATCAAGTGAGCTAGCTTCACATTAATATTTCGATGCTTTAGGTTAGCCAGATCTTGGGCCCAAGAGTACGGAGAGGTGCCCAAGATGGGTTTGAAATTTGAAACTTAATATTCCTTAAATTGTAAACTTATTCGTTGATTTGATTTCAAAAGAATGGGAACAAATACTTATCAAGGATGAGCAAAAATCGGTACGGTACTGATTCGGTACCGTCGGTACCGAATCGGTACCAAGGTTTTGAGTTTTCGGGACCGGTACGGTACGGTACTGGTATTTCCCAAATTTTACCATAAATACCGGTACCTTACCGGTACCGAACCAAATATTTCGGTACCGGTACCGGTACCAAGATTTGGTGATTTTCGGAATCAGTATTTTCGGTACCGGTACCGGTACCGAGCTCATCCCTAATACTTATCACCTTAACCGTTAAGTTATTATCGAATTTTGTTTTGTACGACAATTCTGATCTATCATCCAATAAAAGCGACTAGCTTAGCAAACTTGCTTTAGAAATTGATATAAATAAATTAAAACAAATTGTTCCAAGTACGTAAGTTTGTTGTGATCATTTTGATTTGTGAAGAAAAAAAAACACTATACCATAATTTAAGATCTTATAATTTTGATAAGTGGAAAGACGTAGAACATGCATACGATCCTAGTTCATATAGGATTACGTGCATGCTATCGATCTTGACCATACAAACATAAGATCTTGAGCCGACGAAATCTTTAGTAGCCTTAACATAGTGATTAAAGACTACAAACGAGCTAACTAAGGTTCTGTTTGTTTTTGCTTAAAAAGTCTGTAAGAGGCTTTACGTCTGCAGACGCGCAGACATAAGCTTCTAAAGACTGTTTGTTTTTTTAGAAAAAAGATCTGAAAATTGCTTTTATGGTCTAAAAAAAAAGCTATTGTTCAACTTGTTCACACTTATTTACACTTCTTCACATCCTACCAACACCCAATGTCCAACACTACCACCACTCACCGTGAGCCATAGATGTTTGGGTAAAAGTTAGTTTATTTTATATATTAATTAGTTAATTTTAGTTAAATAATCGAATGAACAGTGGTACTTCAAGCATTGTTTATGTGTTTTCAGGATATTGGAAGCTTTGGAGCTTAATGAGGATATTTACGAGCTTGGAATGAAGATCGTGAAGTGAGAGATTGGAAGTGCATGCATCACGAGGCAGCCAAGAAAAGAAAATTCAAAAATGCTGAAAAGTTACATCTTCGCGATACGCGAAGATGCAAAGAAGGGCAACTTCGCGAAACGCGAAGTTGCAGGATCCAGACCCCGACTATTTTGTCCTTCGTGATACTCGAAAAAGAGAGCCAGGACATCTTCGCGATACGCGAATATGCTTAAGTCGGCCAAAATTTAGGGTTTGCCTTATATAAACCCCTTAACCTCCCCATTCGGATTATTACGACTTCCAGAGGCAGAAGAGGGGCTCTAAGGTGACTTTCATCCATCCTGAGGCTTCCGTTTGTCCTACGATCGTATGTTCATCAAGATAAGTGCTTTAACGATTATGTAGATGTCCGGCTAGTCGTGTGTGTTCATTCTAGGCTACGGTTTTGTGTAATATACTGTTACGATCAGATTCTTGTGCTTCATGAATATAGCTTGATTAATTTATGTGATTTGTCCTGCTTAATTAGTATTTGGTTGATTAAAGCTTGAGTTTGCGATTATTGATTTGTGTAACGTTTGTTTGGTTGTTCATCAACACTTAGGGTTAAGCTCTTGTGTCCTTGGTATAAAATCATCAAACCTTATCATTGAGTTAATCATCTTAGACATAGAATTGGTAATTGTGGTGTCCGTGTGCATTTGTGTCAACAATTCAGTTAGGGTATCGTTTGTCATCATAAATCAAACCATAGGACTAGCAATTATTATAATACCGAAGACTAAAGAATCTGTGATTAACGTATGGAACACATAACCCGAACCTAGAATGAATGCTTTTTAATTAATATCATTTACAACTCTTTTCAAGTAATAATTAGTTTTAATTAACCTTTTTCTACAAACTGTTTGACATCGTCTGTCCGCCTTAGTTAATTAATTAATTTAGTCATATTAAATTAGTACTTTCCTTGAGTTCCTGTGGAGACGACCTTACTTACCCGTATTTATTATAGGTATTTAAGTCTTAAAATTAATTGTTTGAGTAGACCGCGACAGCCTACGTCAAAATGGCGTCGTTGACGGGGACTCAACGCGCTTAGTGCTAGTTTAGTTTAGTTTAAAGTAGCATAATTTTAGTTTAATTTCTTTTCTTCGTTGATTTTACGCGGGGTGTGCTTGTTTGGTGTGTGCAGTTAATCTCTTAGGTTGATGCATACGAGATTTGCTCGAGACAAGGAGGTGTTGCAGTTTGATCCCGAGATTGAGAAAGCCGCTAGGAGAAACCGAGCAAAACAAAAAAGGGGTGAGACGTCGAGGCCTAAAGAAGAAGACATGATTCATCATGAAGAAAACCCGTACCCGATACCACCGATGTTTCAACCCGACAATCCACCGCACAATCAAGAACAACCCATTCCACAAAACCCGCCACTCAATGACTTACCACCAAACCCACCACTTCACCGACATATTCATCGAAACCAAAACCGCAGAGCTCACAGACAGTACAACATGAGAGATGATCGTTCTATACGGTCTGAACCACCAAACAATCGGGTCGAGTTCGAGTATGATCGGTGAAGGGGATTTGACGATTTTGAGGAGTTTGAGGATGAAGAAGAGATGGAGGATGATCGGGGGGTCAGTATTATAGAAGACCACAACAACAACCCCCTCCCGTTCAACAACCGAGAAACCGCTGAGCCCAAAGACGACAAGAGATTCCCGAGCCGCAGTTTCCTGAATATGAGTTCGATGATGGGGTTCCGAGGGCATTTATTCCACCGCCCGTTCGGGGGGTTCAAAGCCACTTCATTCCACAAGTGGCCACAAACCCACTTCCCATTGTAATCCCGGTCCAAGAAGGAAGAACGTTTTCAGTAAGGCAAAGTAACCTGACCGGGATGCCTACTTTTCATGGAAAGCATCTGAAGAGCCGTACTTGCATCTGAGTGAGTTTAATGCAATTTGTGCTACCATCTCAAGTCAAGGTTTCACTACTGATGAAGTCAAGCTAGTCGTGTTCCAGTTCAGCCTTATAGATCTAACAAAGCAATGGTTTTTATCGTTACTATCAGCAAGTATCTACACGTGGCAAGATCTGGCTCAACAATTCTTGGACGAGTATTACACACCGCAAAGAACATCCGAGGCCCGAACCCCCATCAGATACTTTCAGCAAGGGTCGGGTGAGAATTTTCATGAAGCATTTACGAGATTCAAAAGGCTATTGAGAACTTGTCCGCATCACGGGATTGCGTTGTGGGAGTTGATCAAAGTGTTTCATGACGGGTTTTCGAGTGACGATGTGCGTGATCTTCAGTCGACCACAAACGGGTCATTTTTGACTAATGATGAGAATGAAGATTGGCAACACTTAGAAAGACATGCAATGAACTCAAAGAGGCAAGCTCAGTCAAATCGCATGGTAAAAAGGGTGGTTGTGAAGGCCGTGGATAACGGTGAGTCGGATGATCGTATGGCTAGGTTGGAGAGAAAGTTGGATCAATTGATGGGTGTGGGTGTGAAAGAGAAAGGAAAGTCAGGAAAGACGTATCCAGTTTGTAAAGGTTGTGGTGGAATAGGCCATGTAGTGGCTACTTGTGGGGTCGTGTTGGAAGACGAAGAAGAAGAGGAAAAAGAGGAGGTGAACTTTGTTCAGGGTGAGAAGAGGTACAATAATAATATGAATTCAAACACCTATCACCCCGGGCCTCCGAAACCACCCTAACTTCAGTTATGGAAACCCGAGCACGCAACAAAACCCGAACTTTCAAGGTAGTTCCCAAAAAGCAAATTATCAGTCAAATTAGCGGCAATATGGGAACGAGAGGGGTAGCGGTCAAGGCGGGTATAATCAGAAGGAGTCGGGGGGTATAACAAGAGTTATCAAAAAAGTTATCAGCAGGGTCAACAAAGTCAAGGGGCGGCTCAAGGTCAAAGTTCTTCGCAAGATTCGGAAATTCTGACACTTTTAAAAGATTTGAGCCGAAGAATTGAGATTCAAGAAAAGGCGAATGCCGCAAGAGATAAGCAAATGAGTCAATTGGCGAAAGAAATGGCCACCTTGAAGAAAGACCCGAAAAAGCTACCAAGTAACACCTTGAAAAATCCAAACCATCAGAGTAGCAGTTCTTCAAACGGTAAGAGTGCCCAAGTCAACCAGGTAAGTACCCTCAGGAGCGGAAAGGTATACAATAACGGGGTAGCCCCACCACCTTTCGTTGAAGGTGTGGTGGAGGACTTGGAGGAAGATGGGAAGAGTGACGATGAGGTTGAAATTGAACCGAAAAGTAACCCGAAACAAATAAATAAAAATAAAATTGAACCAATAACTAAAACAGGAACACCACCTGCCAAGGAGACGGGTTCAACGAGTAAAACCGTTCCGTTTCCTCGGGCATTGGTGAACCCCGAGACCTCATCGGCACTTAGAAAGAGGGGCCCACAACGGGAGGAAATGGGGAAATCTTTAAATAAGTAAAAATTAATTTACCCCTCATAGATGCAATTAAACAAGTCCCTGCATATGCTAAATATTTAAAAGACTTGTGTACTCAAAAACGAACTCACAACTTGCCTAAACAAGTTGACTTAACTGCAAATGTGAGCACGGTTTTGACGGGTATCCTCCCGCCCAAGCTACAAGATTCAGGAACGCCAGTTATACCCATTCAAGTGGGCGATTTTAAAATGACTAGGGCGTTGTTAGATCTTGGGGCTGGGGTGAGTATTCTTCCGAGAAACTTGTATGACCAATACGACTTTGGTCCACTTAGAAAAGCCGACACCACCGTGGTGTTGGCTGATTTGACACTCAAGCTTCCTAGGGGAATCGTGACGGATGTGATTATGATGATAGAAGGTTTTTATTACCCGGTCGACTTCCAGGTTCTAGACTACATAGCAGTTGACCCGAAACGGCAACCGAACGTAATTCTCGGTCGCCCCTTTTTGGCCACCGCGAATGCTTTGATTAATTGTAGAACCGAGGTAGTGGACATGGCTTTTGGTAATAAGAATCTTAGGCTTAATGTGTTTTCAAACGTGTCTAACCCTCTGGTGAGTGACGAATGCTTCGCGGCTGAAGTCATTGACGGGTTGAACCCTCACGGGAGTGGGGATGAGGCCACAGAGGAGTGTGCTATTTGTTGCAGAAAAACAGTTGAGCATGTCTTGCAGTTGCAAGAAGAGGAGAAAGCAGTAGAATTGTATGCTGCAAGTATTGGGAAACAGCCATGGTCTCAGCAGGTGGAGCGGTTGCCCGATACGATCATTCAAAGTTGAAACCATCATTGGAGTGTCTGCCGACTGTTGAATTGAAGGAGCTCCCGAAACACCTGAAATACGTGTTTATGGGAGAGGGAGAGACATTACCGGCCATCATCGCCGCAAATTTAGAAGAAGAGCAAGAGAAGGCGTTGGTAGGAGTCTTGAGAGAGCATAAGGTCGGTGATTGGTTGGACGATAGCAGATTTGAGAGGGATCAGCCCATCCATTGTCATGCATAAGATCATCACCGATCCCGAGGCAAAACCCGCTCATGATACACAAAGAAGGTTGAATCCAAACATGCGGAAGGTAGTGAAGAAGGAGGTCTTGAAGTGGTTGGACGCAGGTATCATTTTTTCGATCTCAGATAGCACCTGGGTACGTCCGACACAAACAGTTCCAAAAAAGGCGGGAATTCAGATAACCCGTAACGAGAAAGGTGAGGAGATCGCCACCCAACTGGATGGCGGATTTGTGTTAATTACAGGAAATTGAATGCGGCAACATCTAAGGACCATTTTCCCTTGCCGTTCATTGACCAGATCATCGAGAAACTTGCAGGTCAGAAATTTTATTGTTTTCTAGATGGCTATTCGGGATACAATCAGATTGCTATTCACCCTGATGACCAACATAAGACCACTTTCACGTGTCCATACGGTACTTTCCCATTTAGGCGAATGCCTTTTGGTTTGTGTAATGCCCCGGCCACCTTTCAAAGGTGTATGATGAGTATCTTTTCAGATATGGTCGGGGATTCACTTGAAATTTTTATGGACGATTTTTCGATTTTCGGTTCATCTTTTGGAAAATGCTTAAATGAATTAACTAAAGTTTTAAAAAGATGTGTGGAAACGAATTTGGTCTTAAGTTGGGAAAAGAGCCACTTTATGGTTCAAGAGGGGACGGTTTTTAGACATATCATCTCAAGTAGGGGATTGAGGTTGACCGGGTAAATCCAAGTCATATCTAATTTACCACCGCCTACTAATATAAAAGGGATAAGGGCATTTTTGGGTCATGGAGGTTTTTACCGACGGTTCATAAAGAATTTTAGTGTCATATCGAAACCGTTATGTAATATGTTATTAAAAGATGTACCATTTGTTTTTAACGAAGAGTGTCTTAATGCATTTAATGTCCTAAAAAACAAATTGGTTGAAACCCCAGTCTTGTTGTCACCTGATTGGTCACTTCCATTTGAAATTATGTGTGACGCAAGTGACTACGCGGTCGGGGCCGTGTTGGGTCAACGGGTGGATAAGAGGCCCGTTGCCATATACTACGCAAGCAAAACCCTTTCCGATGCTCAAATTAATTATACCACTACGGAAAAGGAGTTGCTCGCGGTAGTATATGCACTTGATAAGTTTCGATCTTACATTTGGAGGAGCAAGCTTATTGTTTTTTCAGATCACGGTGCAGTCAGGTACTTGATGGAGAAGAAGGATGCGAAACCGCGCTTGATCAGGTGGATTTTACTGCTCCAAGAGTTTGATGTGGAGATCCGCGACAAGAAAGGAAGCGAGAACGCACTACGGAAAAGGAGTTGCTCGCGGTAGTATATGCACTTGATAAGTTTCGATCTTACATTTGGAGGAGCAAGCTTATTGTTTTTTCAGATCACGGTGCAGTCAGGTACTTGATGGAGAAGAAGGATGCGAAACCGCGCTTGATCAGGTGGATTTTACTGCTCCAAGAGTTTGATGTGGAGATCCGCGACAAGAAAGGAAGCGAGAACGTGGTAGCAAATCATTTGTCGAGACTCGTGGGACAAGAAGAGGAGGAGAAAGACGAGAGGGCCATCAATGAGTCTTTCCCGAATGAGCACTTGTTTTCTGTTTCAACCTTGCCATGGTATGCTGACATTATTAATTTTCGATCTTATTGTTTTTTCATGCAGTCAGGTACTTGATGGAGAAGAAGGATGCGAAACCGCGCTTGATCAGGTGGATTTTACTGCTCCAAGAGTTTGATGTGGAGATCCGCGACAAGAAAGGAAGCGAGAACGTGGTAGCAAATCATTTGTCGAGACTCGTGGGACAAGAAGAGGAGGAGAAAGACGAGAGGGCCATCAATGAGTCTTTCCCGAATGAGCACTTGTTTTCTGTTTCAACCTTGCCATGGTATGCTGACATTATTAATTTTCTTGTTGCAGATACAATTCCGGAGTTTTGGCCAAAGAAAAAGAAGCAACATTTCCTCTCGCAGGTGAAGCACTATGCATGGGAAGATCCGGATTTGTTTAGAGTTGGGGCGGATCAAGTAATGAGGAGGTGCATACTGGAGGAAGAGATGCGGAGTGTGTTGTATCATGCCCACTCTTCACCTTGTGGAGGCCATTTCAGTGGTCAGAAGACAGGACATCGAGTGCTTGCATGAGGATTCTATTGGCCTACTATATTCAAGGATGCAGCAGCTTTTGTGAAGAATTGTGTTAGATGCCAGCAGATGGGGGGTATTTCAAAGAGGGATGAGATGCCCATGCAACCAATCCTCGTTGTCGACATCTTTGATGGTTGGGGGATTGATTTCATGGGCCCGTTTCCTAATTCTTTCGGTAATCTTTATATCTTGGTGGCGGTCGATTATGTGTCTAAATGGGTAGAAGCAATCGCCACCAAGACGAATGACCATACCGTTGTTTGTAAGTCTGTCCAGTCTAATATTTTTTTCATGTTTTGGTGTTCCCCGCGTTATCATTAGTGATAGGGGTTCACATTTCAAAAACTTTAATTTTGGCAAACTACTTAAACGGTATGGCGTAAACCACCGCATTGCCACTCCATATCACCCTCAAACGAGTGGGCAAGTGGAGGTTTCTAATAGGCAAATCAAAGAGATTTTACAAAAGACAGTAAGGCCCGATCGGAAGGATTGGTCAAATAAACTAAACGATGCTTTATGGGCTTACCGAACCGCTTCTAAAACGCCTATTGGAACTACCCCTTATCGGTTGGTTTATAGGAAGGGTTGTCATTTACCTGTCGAGCTAGCCCTGCGCTATGGGCGGTTAAGAATATTAATCTAGACTATGGGTGTGCAGGTAAACAAAGCAAGTTGAACATATGCGAGCTGGAAGAGTTGAGAGATGAAGCTTATGAATGTGCGTCCGCATATAAAGACAAGATGAAGTGAGTTCACGATGCTAATCTAAGAAGAAGGACGTTCGAGGAGGGGCAACGAGCGTGGTTGTACAACTCGATATTGAAGCTTTTCCCGGGCAAGTGGACGGGACAGTATCAAGTCACGAGAGTTGGAAAATTCGGTGAAGTTGAGATCGAAGATTTTGATGATCATCTGAGGCAAGTGGTTAACGGTCATCGGTTGAAGCCTTACTTGGAGGATGCGGATTTAAACGAAGAGATACATGAGTCGGAGGTTTGATTTTTGGGGGACGAGCCGACCTATTTGGTTGATTGAGGACTAAGGAATGTCGAGCTGTAGACATTCAATTCAGCGCTAACCGGGAGGCAACCCGGCATTTGTAAGTTGTATTTTTGTATATTGAGTCTTGTTAGCTAAGTATTTTCCTCAAATTGTGTAGTGTAGAGCAAGGATCGAGTGTGGGGAAGCGACACGAGGATTAGTGTTGGAGAAAAGTTGGTAAGCACATGCATCGCTAGAGGGAGCCCCAGGTACGTAGGTGATTGGTATGTGGCGACTGACGCAGGTGGCGGAGGAAATCAGCTCGAATAACACTTAAAATATTAATTTTTTAAGCTGAAAACCGCTAAAACTTGTTGCTGAAAAGGTGCATCTTCTCGTATCGCGAAGATGCTATGCCTTGCATCGTCGCGTATCGCGAAGATGCTAAAAAGTCAAACGGTCAAAGTCAAAGTCAATGGTCAACGGTCAAATTGCATCTTCGCGTATCGCGAAGATGCACAGATCTGACGAAAATTTTTATAAAAATCCGATTTCCCCATTACTTTCACCATATCTTTCTTATCTTTAACCCCATCCACACACAAAATCCGGCCGCCACCACCCCTGTCATCGTCTTCGCCGGTCACCGCCGTCATCACCGTCACTTTCATTGTCTTTTCTCATCGAATACATTTAGCCCGATTGAAAGGTATGTGTTTAATTTTGTATGCAATTGGTTTATTTAGGGTTTGAATCGGGCATTACAGATTGTCTATGGGTATGGAATGCATGTTAGTGGGTTGGTGTTTGGTCAGGATTCGTGGGTTTTGTTGAAGTTTATGGGTTATTAATGTCGAGTTTTCCGGGTTGGGATTACCGGATTATTGAAGTTTTGGCCGGATTTTGAGATTCATGTTGAGGTTTGTGATGAATGATAGTGTTTTCAAAAGATTTTTGGTCACCGGAATAATTTTCCGGCGAATCTTCGAGTTGAAGTTTGAAAAGGTTTATCAAAAGTTTATGAGTTTGGGACGGTATTTTGCTAGATGTCGATGATGTTATGTGTTTTTGAATGATGGGAATTTTTCTGACAAAGTGAGATCGTATAAAATTTTTGAAAGTGACAAGTATTTGTCGGTTTGTTGGTTATCCTGTCGGGGATCATTAGGTCACGATGTTTCTTTGCACATGCAATTTTGAGGAATTTAATGAGTCTTAGTTTAAAAAAAATGAAAAAGAATTTTTTTTTTATTATTGAGGGCAACCGCGACCGAAAATGCTATACGGTTGTCACTCATTGTTGTTTTGACATGAACTTATTTGGTCTATTTATTTGTAGATGTCGAGGAAACGGTCCAAACAACAGTAGGCGTTTGACTCTACTTCGCAGCAGTATAAACGCGTGCCGATCAGATATACAGATAACGAGATTAAGGTTTTTGGGGCCACAGTTGAGGATATCACTGGGGGAGATGAGCAGGACCACCAAATATTACGATTCCTCCCCGGTACTCTAGAATATGAGATGTATAAGCAGATTTGTGACATGGAGATATTCCGTCATCGGACGTTTGATTGGGAGGCGTTAAAATCTATTGAGCAGCCACGTAGGCGACGACAGCCGAGTCCACCACCGGCATAGCACCCGCAGCCCATGACCTTAGACTACATGTTTGAGCAGCAATTGCAAATGCAGGATAAATTGCATGGGTATCGAGACGAGTTCAGAAAGTACAGAGATGAGTCGCGGGGTTACTTCAGGACCATGTTTGATCACTAGAACATTCCATTACCGGGTACGTTAAAGCCGCCGCCGCCTGCCACTGGTGGTTTTGATATGGGTGGTACTGGGTAGGGATGAGCGAAAATCGGTATGGTACCGGTACTGAAATCGGCACCGATTCGGTACCGAATCGGTACCAAGGTTTTGAGTTTTCAGGACCGGTACCGGTACGGTACGGTACGGTACCGGTATTTCCCGAATTTTACCTTAAATACCGGTACCGAACCGAACAATTCAGTACCGGTACCAAAAATTTGCGATTTTCGGGATAGGGATTTTCGTTACCGGTACGGTACCAAGCTCATGGAGCTGATTTGAGACTTGATAGTTTGTTACCGGGACGCTGGAGAGATATTTTGAGGTTTGAGAAGAAGTATGTGGAGCTGATTTACGAGTTTTACCCCACTTTTAGACATAATCCGAAAGATTTTGATGAGCCATACGCGGATACCGCTGTTGTGACGATTGACGATGCTCAAAAAGCGGGCATAATGACTTATGGTGATCCGCCGGGATGGCGGATGTGAGAGCAGAAAGTAGTTCGAGGAGGCACCGTGTGGAGAGGCCACCTGCCCAGCCACGTAGGCGACGACAGCCGAGTCCACCACCGGCATAGCACCCGCAGCCCATGACCTTAGACTACATGTTTGAGCAGCAATTGCAAATGCAGGATAAATTGCATGGGTATCGAGACGAGTTCAGAAAGTACAGAGATGAGTCGCGGGGTTACTTCATGACCATGTTTGATCACTAGAACATTCCATTACCGGGTACGTTAAAGCCGCCGCCGCCGCCTGCCACTGGTGGTTTTGATATGGGTGGTACTGGGTAGGGATGAGCGAAAATCGGTATGGTACCGGTACTGAAATCGGCACCGATTCGGTACCGAATCGGTACCAAGGTTTTGAGTTTTCAGGACCGGTACCGGTACGGTACGGTACGGTACCGGTATTTCCCGAATTTTACCTTAAATACCGGTACCGAACCGAACAATTCAGTACCGGTACCAAAAATTTGCGATTTTCGGGATAGGGATTTTCGTTACCGGTACGGTACCAAGCTCATCCCTAGTACCGGGCATGATTATGGAGGAGGATATGGTGGATCTGGTGGGTATGGAGCTGGTGTTGGAGGATCTGGGTATAGCAATTATGGACAGTATGGGTCGAGTGATTTTTATTATGCAGGTGTTGGAGGATCAGGAGCTAGTGGAGACAGTGATGATAATGACTAGGAGGATAATGATGATGAGGGGTAGGAGTTTATGGAAGCAGCTGTCTCGATCAATGTTTTGGGTTTTCTTTTATTTTATTATGTTTTTATTATCTTATGGGTTGTACTGATATTCTTATTATTTTGCTTATGGGTGGTTTGGTTGGGACACTTGCTGGTTGCTTATGGGTGGTTGCTTGTGCATATTTTGTAGTTGAACTTTGTAGGTGTAGTTCACTATAAACCCTCACGAGACCATACTCGTCCATCCGGGCTACCGGGGTGTTTAAAGGGCTTGTTGCATACACAAAATGCAACCGTGATTCTTACGAAAGTGAGTTAGGTCTTTTAACATTTTTACTCGTTTAATAAATTTGGTTATGAATTTAATTAATAATTAGTTGGTAATTTAAAATTAATGGTTTTGCAAACAGTTTAAAAGACCTTTATTTTTAACATTTGTGAGAAGTTTGCTTCTACATGTTTGAGAGTTTGCAGATTTTATTTTGAGAGTTGAAGAGGTAAGTTCACCGAGAGATCACCGAGGGTACGAGAGTTGCACATGAGAGTTTTATTTTCTATCAGGTGATTTTGGTTTCATAACCTTATTTGTTTTATTAGTTTTGTGTTAAAAGTGTAATTGTATTTTTGTATTAGAAATAACCACCATCATATTAGGCACGGTTTTTAAAATTGTCAAAGTAAATTTTAACACCGTCCCTATTTTGTGTCTTAAATTTTAAACATTGAGGACAATGTTTGCCTCAAGTGTGGGGATGGGGGAAAAATTAAAAAATTAAGATTTTTGCATAATAATGGAAAATGATAGAAAAAATTGGGGATTATTTTTCAAAATTATTATATAATAAGAAGACAAATAAAACGGAAACGCACTTAATTTGGGATGTGCCGGTAGGCTCAGACTTGAGAATGAAAGGTTAATTTGGTTATTGACTTAATTGAACTTTAAATGCTTGATTTTTAGTGGGAAACGCCTTCAGGGTTTTGTTTGTTTAGCTAAGCCTGTGTAAGGACTGGAATGAAATATTAGGCCATACTCAAGCCTTACTATTAGATTTGATCACCAAAAATATATTTTAATATGAATAGTCTATAGTACAATGGTTGGATAGGCTTAACATTAGAGTATGCTAAATGGCCTGTGATATAAAAATAAACGAAAAAACTGCTAGTTAAGTGGCTAACACTTCATACGCGTATGGTTTTTTAGCCTTAAATCATGTATTGATGGGATGCCCCGGGGAACGGAGACCATGGGTCGGTATGCGGTTTATCATCTGGTATGCGTAAATCCTAAGTGGATTTATTCATATTAAAAAAAAGAACTCAAAGAGCGAACCCGTAGTTTATCTGCCAATTCATAAGTCAATAAACATGATCACAAAAAGTGCTTTAAAAGTACAAATTCACTACTGACTTGATCATCCACGCTGTTAGTCATATGGGGTCCCCGTGCTCGCGTCTAATTACCATTAAGAAACGGACCACGCAGGACATGTCA
The DNA here is from genome assembly GCF_021521415.1 of Bidens hawaiensis. Classification (NCBI taxonomy): domain Eukaryota; kingdom Viridiplantae; phylum Streptophyta; class Magnoliopsida; order Asterales; family Asteraceae; genus Bidens; species Bidens hawaiensis. The sequence goes on along the minus strand of NW_027493477.1, from coordinate 36,601 downwards.
TATGTAAACCCTACAGATGAATTCGTGCATACTCACGTATGGTGATGGACTTCGGGGTATTGCTTGATAACGGGGGTATGTCATGTAGTGGGGGCTATTTACTAGCTGGTTACTTAATTGTACCTTAATCATATCTAATGCCCATTTTGGTAGACTTTAATACTTAAGTTTGGGTTTTGGTTCGATAAAAATATCCAAGATTGTCTTAGCTATTACATATGGGCTTGAAAAATTGTACAAATGTGCAAAATTTTGATCGTCTAATCTTAAGGTTTAAGTCAACTTGGGGTGGTCTGGTTCGGTAAAACTATAATGAAGCATGGTAAGGCGGCTTCAGGGCTTTGAGGTGTGGTTTCCATTTTAATCATATGAACTAATAAAACTATCACACCCTATATTTCCCGGTAAGTATTGAGGCATGGTTTAAGTGGACAACAATATCGGCAATCGCGGTTTTTGTGTTCTTTGTGCTTAATTAAGATAATCTATGAAGTATTTTGAAAATAGTCTCTGATTCTGATTCCATTGCAAAGTATTTTTCGAGACGAAAAAGGATAAGTGCGGGGATGTGATGGTTGGGTGAAAGTTAGTTTATTTTATATATTAATTAGTTAATTTTAGTTAAATAATCGAATGAACATTGGTACTTCAAGCATTGTTTATGTGTTTTCAGGACATTGGAAGATTTGGAGCTTAATGAGGATATTTACGGGTTTGGAATGAAGATCGAGAAGTGAGAGATTGGAAGTGCATGCATCACGAGGCAGCCAAGAAAAGAAAATTAAAAAATGCTGAAAAGTTACATCTTCGCGATACGCGAAGATGCAAAGAAGGGCAACTTCGCGATACGCGAAGTTGCAGGATCCAGACCCCGACTCTTTTGTCCTTCGCGATACGCGAAGAAGAGAGCCAGGACATCTTCGCGATACGCGAAGATGCTTAAGTCGGCCAAAATTTAGGATTTGCCTTATATAAACCCCTTAAACTCCCCATTCGGATTATTACGACTTCCAGAGGCAGAAGAGGGGCTCTAAGGCGACTTTCATCCATCCCGAGGCTTCCGGTTTGTCCTACGATTGTATGTTCATCAAGATAAGTGCTTTAACGATTATGTCAATGTCCGGCTACTCGTGTGTGTTCATTCTAGGCTATGGTTTTATGATCAGATTCTTGTGCTTCATGAATATAGCTTGATTAATTTTATATGATTTGTCTTGCTTAATTAGTATTTGGTTGATTAAAGCTTGGTTTGTGATTATTGATTTGTGTAAAGTTGTTTGGTTGTTCATCAACACTTAGGGTTAAGCTCTTGTGTCCTTGGTCTAAAATCATCAAACCTTATCATTGAGTTAATCATCTTAGACATAGAATTGGTAATTGTGGTGTCCGTGTGCATTTGTGTCAACAATTCTGTTAGGGTATCGTTTGTCATCATAAATCAAACCATAGGACTAGCAATTATTATAATACCGAAGACTAAAGAATCTGTGATTAACGTATGGAACACATAACCCGAACCTAGAATGAATGCTTTTTAATTAATATCATTTACAACTCTTTTCAAGTAATAATTAGTTTTAATTAACCTTTTTCTACAAACTGCTTGACATCATTTGTCCGCCTTAGTTAATTAATTAATTTAGTCATATTAAATTAGTACTTTCCTTGAGTTCTTGTGGAGACGACCTTACTTACCCGTACTTATTATAGGTATTTAAGTCTTAAAATTAATTGTTTGAGTAGACCGCGACAGCCTACGTCAGCCACCACCACCACCACCCACCGTCCGTCGCCACCACCACCAGCCACCACCGTCTGCCACCACCACAGTCCACAACCCCATCATTAGCCACAACCACCACCCACCACCACCGTCCGCCACCACCATCGCCCCACCACCACCCACCGTACGCCACCACCACCGTCCATCACCACCACCACCCACCGTCGGCCACAACCATCATCCACTACCACCACCCATCATCACCGTCCACCACCCATCGTCGGCCACCACCACCGTCCACACCCACCACTACCGTCCATCACCACCACCCCACCGTCCACCACCACCATTCAGCTTATACAGACGATATCTAGTTTATAGGTAACTAATGTCCAGTTTATAAAACAAAAGTATTATATTTTCAGATTGCGGACCTTCAGGCCACATCTTCAGTTGCAGACATGAAATCAGATGAAATAAGATTGCAGACAGTTTTTGTCTTCATAAACAAACAGCACCTAAGTGGCTCATAAGAGTAAAGTTAACGAAGTATTTGACTTCAAGAGTAATTAAATAACATGTGAGAAGGGCTTATATAACATATACTATTCTCTAAATGTTCCAACACTCATTAGCATTCTAAGAGGATTTACTATTTACTTGCCAAATCTTTTGGCAAGGAGTCCTTCAATCGAACCAACCAAAGTAAAAATGATTGCGAGCAGGCAAAAAATGGAATATATACGAAGTGCGATCCATTTGCCGGACCAAGGTACAACCTTCTTCTGCACAAAGTACATCTCAACAGGGAAGTATATGGTCAAAGGCCAAAAGATGATGGAACCTGAGAACGCGAGGACCTCATTGAAGTAAGGGAATAACATCCCAACTGTCATTGTCAAGACCACATATGCTGTTCTAAAACATAGCCGAAGCGGATTTAATCTAAACTCGGGCAACGACACCTTCACAATTCGAATGTCTTTCACGAACACGCTTTCTGGGAATTCTTTTGCATACCATCTTTCTACTATTGCAAACAATGTCTGACTGTATATCTAACACACGACATAATTCATAAAGATTATTAGAAAGAAACACAAATATGCCAAGGTCATGTGATACCTGATACCCTCCGACTAAGTGGAGAACAATGCACGCATTACCAAAGTCAACGAGCCAATACGGTTTATAAAACCCGAACCCGGTCAATAGATTGCCGGGAGTCAAATCTCCAAATGCAGCATAACCCGAACCACCACGAGTAAGGTAAAAGAAAGCAATTATAAACACTGCAATAGTGGAAGTTTTTTTCATGGTCACTTTTTGAGATGGAGGTGACTTTAAAGTGCTCTGCATGCCACAATTAACATAATTGTTTGGAACAACTAATTTTGGATTAACTAGAACGTGTTAGAACGATTAAACTTAAAGTTTGTACCTGTATTTCAAGAATGATTAACGAAAATGAATTCGAAAATGCAACGTCTCCAATAGCTTGAGCAACCAACCATACTTTTTGTGTGGGATTAGTAGTTGAGATACCAGTGACACTACCTTTAATCTCCCCTTGTTCTGCAATCTCATATTCAATAAATGACTTGATTTGATAATATATTTGAACTGTCATTATTTGTTAGAAACCAACTGAACCACGCTAACCAAAGCAAGTCGGCCGCTTTGATGTTTATAACTTTATACGGTTTGGTATGATTGAACGGTCCAGCCAGCAGTTTGGAACTTGGAACCGGCCCTTTTAATCGGTTTTTTTTTTCACTTGAAGCATGCAATTATGTATATGCATTATATTCATGAGAGTCTTCCTTATTTAAAATTTGGAATACAAACTAATGACTTTACAGAGAGAGAAAATAATCAGTTCAAAACTGAAGTATTTAATCATCAAACCGCTAAAACCGACTAGTCTGGCCGACCTACCGAACACAACCGTCAGTGGTTCGGTCTAGAATTTTCATCCCCTGCTTAGTGGTAGAAGAAGATCAAATATCAGTATTTTTGAATATAGAGATCAGTACCTATACTCGGGCTAATCCGAGTCCAATTCCAATAAATGAATTGGTGAAGGACATAATTGTAGCAATAATGGAGAGCCACTTGGTATGAAAAATGTTGGGTATTTGAGAAGCTATTATTTGAATGAATCCAAACATAAGCATATAATACTTATTTTCGAATTCACAAGCAGCATCATGCCCTTCTTTGTGGTAACAATTTGATTGCCTAATTGCTCTGTAGTTTAGACAAATAGTTCAAGTTTTGAAAGTTGCTAACACAATGTTCAGATATAACTGAGAGAAAAGGCTAGAGTACCTCATGCAGATTGCTGATGTGATCACATATACAACAGCTGTTTTGAATAAACTGAAATAAACCAAGCATCCACATACCATTCCATTCTTATATCCTGAAATCAAAAGAACATTATCATGTAGGTATTGCCAAATTTTCGAAATTATAAACTGTCTAATTAAACTGAAATCGAGGATGATACGTGTTGGCAGCCTACTAACCACATTTAATTAGTTTGCACCTTTATTTTAGTGTTCATGTTTCCATGTTGCACGCTTCCGTTCTTAGAAGTTAGAGTAGTGTTGGTTTATTAATTATGAAGAGGTAGGGCCATAGACTCATCCGCAAGACAAATGAAGCCGCCCGTGGATCGACTAACAGTCATCCGCAGAGATACCCTTATCAAATTATAAAAGGCCCGCGGACACCTCTTGTGGGTGAAAGACGTGCCACCTCAGGAGAGACAAACAGCATACGATGGATAGCTCCTATGCCAATCACAGTTCAAGATTCCCCAAAGGACCACGATGGAACGATAAACCAATCAAGGGGCGCCAACGTTGTACTCTCAGGTGATAGCCGTCTCCGTACGCCAGCTGTCTCGTCCAATTAGAAACCTTAGAATAGAAGGTTCTACTGATAGTGGCAGCTGGTCCAATCCTTCTCAACCTCTCCGACTATAAATACCTCATTCCTATCAACAGTAAAAGGTTCCAACATTCTCTCATTGAATACTTAATTCCCCATTACTCATATTGATTGACACGCCAGAGGGTGGTTACGAGAAGACCCCCCCCCCACCCCCCACATTCCCCTCCTCGTAACGAGCTCACGGTGTTATGCATTGCAGGTTATATCGGTATTTGCTCATAGAGATTGGATCGCCTTAAACCCATCGGTTGAGATAGTAGGTTAACCCGTCTAGGGTTGAAATATTGTTTCTTCTATTTGCATTGTAAGCCTAAATAATGCATTCTAACTTTGTTTAATGTTAAGCAGAAAAATGAATTAATGAAGTTTAGTTTTATTGTCTTTATTTATTGGAGCATGATGATGCAAGCTGATTTGAGATGGCTAATCTCTCAGTTGATAGTGACCTATTATGCGGGTTAAACTCCAAAGAGACGAGAGAGAACAAGGCAATTGATCCAATTTTCTTCTATTCAATCATATTCATACTGAAAACAAATACAAACTCCAAATAGTCATACAAACCACTTACACACTACCTGCTGATACGAGTCCATGAAAAACTAACCACTATGATTATTACACTACCCACCACTAACTCATATACTTATTACTAATAATTGACTAAAATAAAGTAGTAAATAAAAATTAATAATTAAATTAAAGCATGCACGAATCACATTACCCCCCTCTAATAGGCCAAAGACCATTTTGGTGAGTACTTAGACTAAGGGAATAAAATCCTCTCTTGCTTTAGGATTTTTGTTAAATAAACTTTTATACGATGTGCTGTTATTATTATTGTATTGATTTATATAAACAAGTGTTACAAACCGTTTGCTTTCGTTTTTTAGGTTTCGGTTTACTATTTGGGTTTGAGATGTTTGGGGAAAAAAACATTGCACAAAATAATGAGCGGGGCCTTAATCTTTTTGTTAATTAGTGATTAATTGATAATTATACGTTTGAATTAAAATATTTGGACTACATTATTTATTAAATCCTTAAAAATTATCTAATCTTCAAAACTAACATTGAAAATCCATACAATTTGTTTTGTTCGGTTTTAGTTGCATGCAAAACCGAAACCAAACCAAAAAATTCGGTTTTAACAAAAATATAAAGCGTTTTTCTTCGGGTTCGGTTATTTCTGATTGATTTTAGTTTATGGACCGGCTTTTTGGGCTTCATAACACCCCTTTATAAAGACTTAAAGTAGAATACTAGAATCATAAGTTAGGTGACAAAAGCTTACCTAAAAAGTTTTGAACAGCCTGCAAAAAGGAGCGGTTTATGGTGGTGGTGCCACTACTTGGGTTTGTATAAAGTTGGATGTTGCTGATAAGAAACGCTGACACGAGCGCGAAGAACGCAATGGTTATAAAACACAAGGGCCCGCCAATCCATCCGAGCTGTGCGAAGCTCCAAGGCATTGATAAAACACCTGATCCGATCACTCCGGCTATAAAATGTGCTAGCGCGGTCCATACGGTTCCTTCAATCAACAACACCGAGTTAAATGATTAAAAAGTACTCTAAATCTCAGCATAAGGTAAAGATGGAGTAAGTAGATCGAGCAGACCAAACACTGGCGGCAGTTGTTCTTGTTGGTAATCATCGTAGTTTCCTTCGGACATTGACCCTGGATTCTTCTGTCACTAACTTCTGCTTTTCAAAGAAAAGAGCTTACTCTTTATTACCTAACGTTATGTTATAAATGGTTACACTGATGCCGCTGCCTTCCTCTGCACTACATTTATTTTTCACACAAACTTATACACTTCATTTCCGCCGACTTACCAGTACATTTGCAAGACTTCCTTTTAACTTACATAAAATCTCAAAATAGTCAGTTCTAAACCATCTTTTTTCCAATTTCAGAAAAAATACACAAAATAGTTATTTTTTATCCCATCGGACCCGACAGGATTTCAAAAATCGCCGACGGAAAATCGTTGACCAATAAAATGTTGCCATGTGTTAACGTATTAACGGATCCGATGGATTTCATTAAAGAATCGTCGAATCTGATGGAATTCTTAATGGATCCGACGGAATTGGAGACATATGAGATGAAAAATTCCGTCGGATCCTTTAATACGTTGACACGTGATGAGATTTTACTGGTCAACGAGTTCTTTAATGAATTCCATCGGATCCACTAAAAATTCCGTCGGATCTGACGGTGTTTTAACGAATTCCGTCGGATCCGTTAATACGTTGACACGAGACGAGATTTTACGAGTTCTTTAACAAATTCCATCGGATCTATTAAAAATTATGTCGGGCGAGGGTTTTAGAGTGGCTATTTTAGGTATTTTTTTCAAAACCATGACTAAAGTTAGAAAATAATGGTTAAAAATAGCTATCTAGGGGATTGCCCTCACTTTTTACCCTTATTCTTAAAAAGTTAAAATTTTGTTAAATCTAAAATAAAGTTTGAATATGAAATAAGGGTAATTTCATATAATACTAACCAAATTTAAAAAGTGTTCGAATTAAGTCATTAAACTTCATATTTTATTTAAATTATAGGTTTTAATATGTTTTTTTAGCATTTTTCTTTTTTGTTTCACATAGAAGATCTTTTTTATCTTTTTTATGTTGACGTGAAGTGGTGACGTGAATTTTATTTTTAAATTTTAATATAGTTAAATGTTTTTTTAATTGTTTAAATCGCCACCCACTCACTTCATTTTCACCGTCATCTTTTTTTTAGAGCTTTTGGAACTATCCTTAATATTCGAGTGAGTTTTTTTAAGATGGGTCACGGGTGTCAGTCGTCCATACTGATTTTAACGCTTCATATTCGACTGCCTAACTCACCTAAAAGCATCATCAGATAGAAAACCACCGTTGTGCAAATACCTACTAAAGTTTCTCTCATATGGTAGGGTCTTGTAAGATGAAGGAATGCATTTCCTCTATCACGAAAGAAAGAGCGGATGCTCACTATAGAACATAATTAAGAAAATAAGATAAATATAAACCGAAAGTTATGCCATTTTATTTTTAAAATATAAATATAAAATATAGGATCAAGTTATTCTACAAAAAGGGATAAAAATAAGAAGTATGAAAAATATTTGTAGACAAAAAAAAACCCTCAAAACAAATAATAAAAAATTAATAAAAAAATCATAACCCAAGTTTTAATACAAAAACGAAAAATGTAAAAACACAAAAATGTTTCCCCCATCTTTCTCGTTCTCAAAAAAAAGAAAAAAAAATTGAAAAAGACACAATGCTGAGTGAAAAAGATCCTTGTGTCTTTTTGTTTATCATTGTGTTTTTGTTTATTTTCGTCATCATTGATTGTGTCTTTTTTTCTTGACATTGTGTCTTTTTTTCCTTAATATTGTGTTATATTATCCAACGTTGAGTCATATTTTGTTCGCTATTGTGCTATATTTTGCGATTTATTGTGTCTTTTTTAGTTTATCACTATGTTGTTTGGTCATTTTTGGCATTGTGCTTTTTTTCTCGGCATTGTGTCTTTTCATCGGGGTTTTTTTTAGCGGGAATGACAAGGGAAACATTTTGGTTCTTTTAATTTTTTTTCATTTTATTGAGTTATGCTTTTTTTATTATTTTTTATGAGTTTTTTGTGTGCTCTCACACTTCTCATTTTTGTCTCCCCTTGTATTTTAACTTTACCCATAAAACATAAAGTTCTATCTTTGCATCTTTAAAAATACATTGTTACGGGTTTAGGTGAAATATTGTTCTTCATATTATACTAGGATAATAACCCGTGTTACACACGGGTGGAAAACTGTGACATTTGAGCCAAAACAAGGTACACCTCAGTACGTATTTACCGATTAAGCAAATAAACGCCTTTTGCATAACAAACGAACGATTAACCGAACGGGTCGGGTTATGACCCAGATATCTCGGGGGGGCATCTATAAGTGATATACGATCTATACAAGCTAAAATATTAGAAATATCGTCTTAGTTTGATAGCAAACAAGTTAAACGAAAACATGCTCGTTTAACTACCCGCTATAGATTGAAACGCAAAAGATAGTTACAAACCAAGCATTGTATCATCCGTTAAGCCGAAAAAGACTTACCAAACACTTATTTGAAATGTTTTAAACGATCCGTGAAAATATTTTTGATTTTTACAAACATATAGTATGCTTTTATAATTTTACACTAAACTAGCCGAAAAACACTCGTTTTCGCACTGTTTAACGCACCCGATAAGTTTTTCGTGCCAAAAACTGAACCCGAACTAAATTTTGACCGAGCTTTTCGTATCTGGGCTTGAGAAACCAGATTAGTGGGCCAAAACAGCCCATCATGGGCCCAAGGGGACTTCCGATCGGACCAGCCCACCCACCCGCCAATTTTTTTATATAACTTGTTTAGGAAGCTTGTTTATCCAATTTGGTTTATAAAATCTGAGGTCCAAGCAGCTGCATCCTAAAATTCCAGAAAACCTCCAAACCCTAAGGTAAATGGCTTAAATAAGTAGCTTTTGAACTTGTTTAAACTTGTTTAATACCATAAAAACATGTCTTGGTTACTAAAAATCATTCCTAACCGTGTAAAAATCCTAAAAATGGTCCATAAACATGTTTTGATCATACACATGGTAAGGAACCTGTTTTGATAGTTTTTTTTTCCATAAACACGGATTAAAGGGTTGAAACGACGTTTTTACGGTTCAAAAGTTCGTTTTTGTACACTAGCCGAAACCCTAACTTAAGGGCTGTTATTTTGATGAAATATTGCTTGTTTTGTGATATAGGACTTGTACCTAGCTTGCTTAGAAGCACAAAAACCTGAAAACTTGATTAAAAGGTCGGAAACGAGTCAAACCCGCTAAGGTAATGCCGAAACACTCGCTTACGGGCTATTTAGGTTAAGGTTATGATGTGCATATTGTTAGGACTTGAAATTTTTCAGGGACATCAGGGACCATGTCAATGAGTCCCTGTTCAAATTTGGTAATTTTTCGACCATCCGATAATATTTGGTGAATTTATTACCGAATTGGGACGTTTATTTGGGAAAAATAGCTAAAATACTTCAAAAATTATGAAATTTTTCTGGGAACTCAGATTTGATGTATTTTGATCACATATGAATTTTGGGATCATTTGGAGAAGTTTAAAGGTGTTTTGTTTATTTTCGTTCGTGTGAATTTTTCAGCCGAATTTGGGCCGAAAAGAATATTGCACGAGCTTTTTACATTCTGGAATTGATACAGGTTGTTTTGGGACATGATTTGAGTATTCAGGAATTTTTGTGGAATTTTTGGAAATTGTTTGGGGTAAACGGACAATTTTCAAGCGAAATATAGTTGATAAAATGAATTTTTATAAATTAATAAATCAGTAAATAAATTCCAGAAATATTTTTATAAAAATCTACATATTTTAATTGATAAATGGTTAAATTTTCAGAATTTAATGATTAACGTTTAATTAATTATGCTAATCTGAATATTAAACAAATTCAGTTTTTATAAAACCCGGCAAGTTCGCGACTACTGAATCTGGGGGAATATCAAAACACCAAGAGTGATCAAAAATCATATTTTTGGACTAACTAAGTAAAAATGAACTTTTCTATGAGAAACCTGGACAATCCGGGTGGATTGTGCGCGTTTCTTCTCAAATCAAACTGTATAAACGGAAATGGGCCCCGTGGCTAATCCGGGACCCCAGTATGTGATCCTTCTTTATAACTTAATCATGTTATTAACCAATACATTTACCCAAGCTTATTTTCCCATAATTGTTTTCTGAACGCGTAAACGAGCAACTTGGCCCAGCTGGGAAAACGGGAGTCTGAGCCAAGTTCGGTTTTAAGTATTAGACATTGAACAACATCACAACCTAAGCCTGTTGCCACTTTCTGGGCGTTCCAACTACACCCAGATTAGTTATACAGCCCAGATTAGTATTGAGATTATAATAATATTAAAATATTAATATTATTATAATATTGATTATAGGAACTACTGATATCGGACCGAACAAACCACGAGCTGATACAGTACCGAATATCTACTAAACCGTGAGTTTCATGACCCCACTTTTAAACTGTTTTACGAACTTTTGGGGTGAAAAGCATGTTTGCTTGTATCTATATACTTATCTGAAACATGTGATGATGTGAATTATCTAAGTGCTAACACACGAAAGTCCCCACGATCACAGTGATTAACTTCGAGCCGGTGGCTTGTGAATAGTACTATTGGTTTGACAAACCCAGGGGGGGCCAGCACGGTTGCTAAGACATTATCCCGTTTGCACATGTCCATATATTATTTTTACGAACCAGCTATGTAGTGTTAGATATAGCTACCGGGGCATGTTGTGGGCGGAAAGGGGCCACAGTGGTTGATTGAGCGTGGGAAATGGAGGCACGCAGCACGAACAGTCCAGGCTTCACTGTAGCTTAGCATAATTACATCACATACATCATTTACATACATACATACTTATTTCATTATTACAAGTGTTGACTTGTGAATACTCATTACTGATTTCTTGAAATCGTGAAACTCACCAACTCTAGTAGTTGACCCGTTTTAAACTGCTTTTCCGGTGTACCTAAATCGAAGTAACTTGATGATCTGTTACTTACCTGAAGTGTGTGGTTGATGCTATGTGAATAGAGGCAAGGATGTTAGTAGTAAGAATGTATAGTTAATGAACTAGTTTTGTTTATATCACCTAGACTGGAAAACAACGATAAAACAAAGAAATGTAATATATTGTAAATTAGTTTGTAATGTTTCTTTATAAACAATGTGTTGATATCAGAGGTGTCTGTTACATTCCCGTTTTACGCTTCCGCATTGTGCTAGTCAGGGTGTGACAAAAACATATCAAGAAACAATGTAAAATGTAAAAAACATATTCAATCAATACAAATATTTGGCATAGGTTTTTTACCAGCAGATATTACAAAAGATGTTAAACTATGTCTATAACATAAAGAGAAAATACTTTATAAATAAATAATTCAGTAAATAAGGAATAAAATAACATAAATAAACCATTATACCTGAAAAAAATAAAAAAACACATTAGTAACAGATTTTGTAATATTATTTGAAAACTAATATTACAAATACATAACAGGTTTAAACTTATATTTTCACACATGTAGAGTTTTCATTCAAAAACCTTTTGAAACAAAAAATGTCGGTTATAGATGAGGCGAAGAATCTAGTTACAAACAATAGGGAGCGTTATGATTTTTGAACGAAGCATGTGCCTTTTAAAGAAGAAAAGATGAACAACCTAGTAAAATTTAATAAGTTTTTTAATTCTAACAATAATTAGAATAATTAATATCATAATCTAACTAATATATTAAAGTAACATAATTTTGTCCACATGTCCTTCACCTAGGTTGTCCACATAGGCTTCCATGTCATCAACGTTCCATAAATCTAATTTTCACATATTCACAATAAAGTTTTAATCAATGATATTGACTTTTATATTTTTGTAACTTATTAATGTAATTATGATATTAATTATTCTAATTATTGTTAGAATTATAAAACTTATTAAATTTACTAGGTTTAAATTTTTCATTGTTTCTTCTTTAAAAAGCACATGCTTTTAAAGAAGAAACGATGAACAACCTAGTAAATTTAATAAGTTTTTTAATTCTAACAATAATTAGGATAATTAATATCATAATTATATTAATAAGTTACAAAAATATAAAAGTCAATATCATTGATTAAAATTTTATTGTGAATATATGAAAATTAGATTTATGAAACTTGATGACATGGAAGCCTATGTGGACAACTTAGGTGAGGTACATGTGAACAAAATTATGTTGCTTTAATATATTAGTTATATTAGATGTTCGTTAAATCAATTACTATTATTTAACTAATATTATACCAAATAAAGGAATGTGTTAAATATAATAAACTAATATTTTAATTATTATAACAGTTAGGTTCCTATTCATATATAATAAGATTTTCAAATTTTAAATTGATAGGTCATAAAAATAAATTAATATTAGTGAAACTTGAAAAATGCGTATTAGAAACACAAAATCACAATATATAAGCATAATTTTAACTAACAAACATATTAAAAATCATATCGATTAACCGCTAATTTAAAAAAAAACAAACCTTTAAACCCTAAATAGATTAAAACTTAAATCGATTAATAGGAATAGATTAAATATAAAATCTATTAGTCGTTAGTATAAAAAATCATGCAGTTAAACCCTAAATCCAATAACAGTGAATAAAGTTGATGTTGTTCATTGATTAAAATTTTATTGTGAAATATTGTTTTTCATTATATATATATATATATATATATATATTAAAAAGTAATGGATAGTTAACTCACAAATATTATTATTATATATAATAAAGAAAAACCTTTGGTGTCGCTGGACTATGATTGGTCCACTTGACAGCCTCTAATTGGCCTCATAATTTATGTTTTTCTTTTTTGCTTTTTTATATGATAATTAAACCATTATTCGGGTCGTCTCACCATCTGGAACTATCAACGCTCGGGTTTTATCAACTTACCGTCGCAACACTAGGGACGAAAAAGCCCGGGTTTCACCAACGACCGCTATTTATCGACATTTTTGTTTTAGTTCCGATATCGCAATTAACGTAACCGAAACCGACCGAATTCGCATCAACTCATCGCTGCAACGCCCAAGACCTACAACGCTCGGGTTTTACTGACTCACCACCCCAACGTACGGCACCAACAACGCTTGGGTTTTATCGACGTCCGATCAATCGAATAAACGCCGTTTAAAATATTTTGTTTGTTTATAAGTTTTTGAAGAACTTATTTCTTAGGTTTCACGTTGCTTACACTGTAACGAACGTAACTAATATCGGCCGAATTCGCATTGCCTTGCTGTCATAACACGATTGGTATATAAACATATTTGACCTCGCCCGACGCAACACGTCGGGTAAAAAAACTAGTAATATTTATGAAATAAGCTAGTTATTTTTCTACATTTGGTACAGAACGGTTAAATTGTCTTATCATAGTTATAATTAAATCCATTTTCTAGATTGATTTTAATATTATTTTTTGTTCATGTAGATGTTTAGTTGGACGGCTTAATTCAATTCTTTTCTAAATTTTATTTTATATTGTTTCATTTTTATAAATATCTTTTGCATATTTTATTTTTTATTTGCAAATTCTAAAATGTAACGTTTTCTTAAACAACAAATATATTGTTACGTAATCTTTATTTTTATCTATGTTTCAGACTTTCAGTAAGTTCCGTTCAAAACCAATCTAGGCCAAATATAATATACTTTTAACTACTTTTTTCGCCAACGTTAATATTTCTATGCATCCCTAGATATAACAAGCTCTCGCAATATGTGAACAAAACATATGGGTAAACATCATTTTTTTAGTTTTCTTGATGGCAACTTAAATTTTATAAAAACAAACTTTATCTTTTATCAACGTTTCCAACACAACACGCAAGTTTAAATGTATCAATGTTTCCGTCGCAATACGGCGTTCCTAGTTATATATTAAAATGAAGATTTAGTTTTCCTCACAAACTTACTATTCTATTTCCTGTACCTAATTAGTGCATGCTTTTATTGTTTTATTATACAAGGTTACAACCACTAAACAAAGACAATGTCTTTTATTGTTTTATTACTTAAGTTTTATTTTATATGTGTTTTTCTATATACTATCAGATGGTTTTTAGTTCATTTATTTATTTTTCGTTATATGTTTGAACATTTAATTTGGGTAAGTGTCGGTATTACATGCTTTATTTGTCGGTTAAACAATTTTTTTTAAAGTTTACTTTCGTAATTATAATTCATATTTACTATAATTGAAACTTTTTTCATGATTTACAAATATCTCGTCATCACATATGTTTTTATCTATGTTTTGATGTTTGATATCACACATTTAAAATATGGTTTTTTTGGCTAACTAATTTATGTTTACGAGTTAGTGGCGGTACCGCTGGTACCAACCGAATTTGCATCGGTTCGTAGCTATATAATGTGCGGGGGTTTTTTTCTGCATATGATAATTTGTTGTATTTTATCATTGACGAATTGTGTTCCGATTCCGTCAGCCGATACCTACTGAATTCACGTCGACCTGCAACACGTTTGTGCCGTGGTTTAATGTTTTTACATATTTTTTATTGTTCAGATTAACAACCCAGTCGCGAATCACGGGTCCTAAATACTAGTTTAAAAATAAGAATCTCAAACACAGAAAATGGATATATAATAATATTTGTATCATATATACAAACATTATATTATCTTAAACTAACATAACCATATCTTTTTCTTCCTCGTACTCATTTTGAATTTTATACATGAATATTGGTTTGCGCTTTGTAACATTTTCAAAGAAAAAAAATCCAATCTACCAAATGATATGATTATTTAGTAAAGGCTAGTATTGATATGTTTTGATCCTTTGGACGACTGACTTACCCTTTTTCTAATCGTTAGTTGAGCCTAAAATGAAATTAGAAATTAAATCAAGTCTATTCCCTAATTTTAAGATCTTATGATCTTGATTAGTGAAAACATGTTGAGCATGCATATGCATATATGATCCTAGTGCATATAGGACCTCGATCTTGACCATGCAACGTCTAGCTGATGAAATCTTCGTTGCCTTAGCTCGGAGATTATAAACAAGCTAACTTTGTTGTATAAAAGAACAACAAACAGGTTAACAGGCTAAGTGGCTCATAAAACTACATTTAAAGAGGTATTCGACTTCACCAGTTTATAGTTGGACATCATGCCACAACGTCGGGTCGAATGACATTATTTTCTAAATATGGCATCACTCAGTAACATTTTAAAATTTGTACAACTGTATTTACAAGAGAATTGACTAATACACCCAATACAGTTTCCAATCATCCAAATCTTCAAAGGGTATTAACTATTTACTACCCAAATCTTTTGGTAACGAGTCCTTCAATAGAACCAACCAAAGTAAAAATGGTTACAAGCAAAAAAAAAATGGCGTATATACGAAGTATAATCCATTTTCCGGACCAAGGCACAACCTTCTTCTGCACAAAGTACATCTCAACAGGGAAATATATGGTCAAAGGCCAAAAGAAGATGGAGCCTGCAAACGCGAGGACCTCATTGAAGTAAGGGAATAACATCCCAACTGACATTGTCAAAATCACATATGCTGTTCTAAAACATAACCGAAGTGGATTCAATTTGAACTCAGGAATTAACGACACCTTCACACTTCTATTGTCTTTTGCGAACCCGCTTTCTGGAAATTTTTCTGCATACCATCTTTCCACTATTGCAAACAGTGTCTGAGTGTATACCTGACAACACACAAGATAATTAATAATGTAAAAAACACAAATTGAATCGGTCCTGATTGGTACTAGGTAGATGTGGCAAAGGGTACGAGTCATGAAATGGTTTCGGGTCAAAATGGTGATGTTTAGGTGTGGGTCAAACTGGTCAGGTTGGCACCACCTGACTTGTGTGACAAAGTGTCACAAACTGACGGAACCAGCCAGGTTCGGTTTGGGACCAGCTCGTGTGCGCGCGACAATATACATCGGTTCCTAGAATTGGTTAGGATCGTTGGTCGGTTCGGTTAACCTGTGTTTTTCGCCCATCTCTATTTGTAATTAATGAAGTATTGAACCATCTTTTTTATAAGTTATGTAAATATTTAATGGGTTCCAGTAAAAATGCTAAGGCCATGTGATACCTGGTAACCACCAACCAAGTGGAGAACAATGCATGCATTAGCAAAGTCAACGAGCCAATACGGTTCATAAAACCCAAACCCAGTCAACAGATTCCCGGGAGTCAAATCTCCAAATGCAGCATAGCCAGAAGCACCACAACATAGGTAGAATATAGTACTTGTAAGGATTGCAATTGTTGAAGCTTTCTTCATGGTCACTTTTTGTGATGGAGGTGACTTCAAAGTGCTCTATATGTCACAAACATCACATAACTGTTTAGACAAATTGATTATCAAATAGAAGAGTTAAACAACGGGTTAGATGTTGTACCTGTACTTCAAGAAGAATTACCGAGAAATTAAATGAAAATGCAATGTCTCCAATGGCTTGAGCAACCAACCATACTTTTTGTGTGGGACTAGTAGTTGAGATTCCATAGATGCTACCTTCAATTTTCCCTTTTCCTGCAATTTCATTTATATTATTCATGGTCCATCAACAAGATCGCGTATCAGTATGTTAAAGATAAGATTTTTACCAATTACTTGTGTTAATCCAAGTCCAATTCCAATAAAAGAATAGGCGAACGACATAATTGCAGCAATGAACGAGAGCCATTTTGTATGAAAAATGTTGGGTATTTGAGAAGCTATTATTTGAACTATTCCAAACATGAGCATATAATAACAATCTTCAAATTCACAAGCAGCATCGTGCCCTTGTTCGTGGTAACAATTTGATTGCCTGATTGCTCTGTCAAAACAACAAAAGATTTAAACCGAACAATACTAATATGTTACAACATTTAACCAAATCAAAGTAACATACCTCATGCTGGTGGCAGATGTGATTGTATACACAACTCCTGTTTTGAATATACTGAAATAAAACACGCATGCACACGCCAGACCATTCTTATACCCTGAAATACAATGCACAGAAGTAGAATGAACAAAATGCAAGTGAATGCTAATGAGCATGAAACAAACTAACCTAAAACTGTGTGAACGGCCTGCAAGTAGGACTGGTTCATAGTAGTGTTGCCATTTTTAGGGTCGAAATAGAGATGAATGTCACAGATAAAGTATGCAGAAACAAGAGTGAAGAAGCCAAAGAGTAGCAGAGACAAGGGGCCAACAATCCATCCGACCTGAGCTATGCTCCAAGCTAGTGATAAAACCCCTGACCCTATCACGGCTGTTATAATATGTGCTACAGCCGTCCACACGGTTCCTTCAATCAACAACAAAAAGCCAATTCATAAAGCGCTATCATCAAATTTGAGGAAGTGGATTGAAATATAAGTAAATAAGTTATAATTTTGAATTTTATTGACTTCAAGCTACAAAATGTGCTGCTGGTGTTTATATAGTTCCTTAAATCAACAACACAAAGCAAATTGAACAATTATTATTATTATTATTATTATTATTATTATTATTATTATTATTATTATTATTATTATTATTATTATTATTCTAGGGTTCCTTCAATCAACAGCCCAAAGATAACAGATAAAACTAACCCTAGGTCTATTCATTAAATTCAAATTCGAATAAGAGGAATGAAATGGAAGTGATATAAGATCAAAATCTGAAGTTAATGGATTTTGAATTCGAAATATCGAATTGAATGCAGCAGATAACTTTGATTTTGAGTTTCGAAAAGTGAACTACATAATACCTAATCAGGTCAAACAGTGATTGATTGATATAAGCTAAGCTAGTATGTAATTGAGTGTAAAATGAAGTAAGTAAAAAGTGAAAGAGAAATGAAGGCAGACCAGTGAGGTTGAGGTCATGATGAGAGGTCTGCAACAATGGCGGATGATCTTCTTCTTCATAGTCTCCTCTCGCCATAGTTGTTCAGTTCTAAACGCAACCAACTTCTTGTTAGACTGTTGAAGATCCTTTATCAACAATCGAGCCAAAACCAATAAAACAAAAAACGTTATCAGGTATATAAATAAAATAAATAAATAAATAAATAAATAGATAGGTAGACTTAAAAATTAAAATGAGAAGGTAAAAAAATAGAAATTTGAACATTTGTGAAAAAGATTTGAAATCATATAAAAAAAATAATAAGAAAAATATAACCTGATATATAAATAAAAAACAAAAAAAATTAAAATATCAAAATGTTTCCCATCATTCTTGTTCAAAAAAAAAAACGGAGTTGCTCAAATCAAGGCCAACTTAAGTGATATATTGTTAATTCAAGACAATAACTACTTAAATGGAGTTGGTAATCATCTTTAGTTTGAAACATGAGGTCTTGGGTTCAAAACTTGTATCACACAATAATTTATTTTTCAACATTTTACAAAATGTTATCTTCATATGAAGATGGTTCTATTTGAAGAGAAACCGGGTCATAGGTTATAACATAACTAAACGGGTTCATGCTCCATATTGTGTTTGGAAGAAAAGATGATATAATAGGAAACTGCTCACATGGCATCCTATGTGGAAGCCCTAAAATGATGTCATGTGGAAAAATCATGTTGCTTCAATATATAGTTAGATTAGATTATATTAGATTAGAAATAGGTGTATTGTCCCGGTTGACTTGAAAATATAACATATCATAAATAAAGCAAAGGGCTTTATCCATCCGAGCTTCTCACCTTGGGACGTACCCGTTCTCGTCGTGAAAAGGAAAGATGGCTCGCTTCGCATGTGTATCGACTATCGTGAGCTTAATAAATTCACCATAAAAAATCGTTACTGTAATGCCCCGGTCCCGGTGCCTTACATTGGATGTTGGATTTACTCATAAACACAGTTCTAAATATCAGAGTGAAATAAAACTTTCGCGGAATAACTCAAAACATCAATCAATATGTTACAAAACAACACATCTTGTCTTAATAAAGATTAACTTGTCTTAAACATAACATAAAAGTTTCATAATCTTTCTTCTTAAGATGCCAGCCTTCCAGTCCCTATCATGTGTCATCCTCAAGCCAGCTCCTTTAATCTATTTACCTGCGTGCATACTAAAAGTCAGCTACGCTGAGTGAGTTCTAGTTAATTAACATACATTACATTCACTTACTTACTAATACGCGTCCGGAGATACGTATTAATACTTACTTGTTCATCTATCATACATACATACATACATACATACATTCGTTCATACTTCATACTGTCTACATATCTCGGATATTATAAGGGTCCGGTCCCTACATACCTCGGATATTATAAAGGTCCGGTCCTTACATACCTTGGATATTGTAAGGGTCCAGTCCCTACATACCTTGGATGTTATAAGGGTCCAGTCCCTCCATACCTTGGATGTTATAAGGGTCCACTCCTTACATACCTTGGATATTATAAGGGTCCAGTCCCTTTATACCTTGGATATTATAAGGGTCCAGTCCTTACATACCTCGGTTATTATTAGGGCCCGGTGCCCTCGAACATACCATACAATCCTACCTTCGTTACATTTCCTTTCTACTTCCTTCAATCATAACTAATATAACAACTACGTGAATACTAGTTAATAAATCCATATCATTCACATTCATACGCAAACATATATCTAATATACACTTACCATTTAAGGTAAGTGTATTAATCTAACACATCGTAGTATGCACACAGCCCCGAAAACATAACACATAAAAAGGGGCCAGAACTCACCTGGATGTTGTTCCTCTTGGAGTTAATTGTAACACTTCTCCTTAGTTCCCAACGTCTATTTGTTTAATAATTTATAGTATTAATTAAATATTTCGAACCCTGTCATTCTTCTAGGTTAGTGAAGTTCCTAACGAATCGCATCGCATGGGAAAACAAATCGTATGGAAACCATTCTCATGAGAATAAAACTATTCTCATGGAAACCATTCTCATGGAAACCATTCTCATGAAAACTATTCTCATGGAAACCATTTTCATAAGAATAAAACTATTCTCATGAGAATAAAACTATTCTAATGGAAACCATTCTCATGAGAATAAAACTATTCTCGTGGAAACTATTCTCATGAGAATAAAACAATTCTCATGGAAGCCATTCTCATGAGAACTATTCTCATGAGAATAAAACTGTTTTCATGGAAACCATTCTAATGAGAACTATTCTCACGAGAATAAAACCATTCTTATGGAAACCATTCTCATGAGAACTATTCTCATGAGAATAAAACTATTCTCATGGAAACCAATTCTCGTGAAAACTATTCTCATGAGAATAAAACTATTCTCATGGAAACTATTTTAAAGCCATATTCCTTCAAGGTCCTTACTTAAGACCCGATTTTACCCTTTTTATGGGTTTTGGGCCGTACCGACTTTGTATACCAGCGTTTTACAAAGTCCGAATATCACCTTTTTATCCTATATCGTACTCTTGAACCCTTTTACTATGAAGTTTATGTTTTTCTTACATGTTTCAACCCGATTTACTTTCCTTTCAAATTTCGTGCAAAACCGACTTCGTTTACCCGTCCTTTTAACGAACCGAAAGCTACTCGTTGTACCCGAACCGAACCAACTAACCCATTTACTAACAAGTTCATTACTTTATCACTAATCGTGACCCGATCTATCATCCTACCAAGTTTCATGCAAATCTGTACACGAAAAGTAAGCCTTTTTAATAAAACGCACCCTTGAGATTTTTGTTCGAAATCACACGAATAGACAAAAACCATATCAAACGAACTCGGTTCAAGCGGCCACACGACCGGGTCGCAGAGCTCTACCAGCGCCGCCTACTGCCGCCGCTGTTTCCGGAAAACCCAAACAGTCGCCGGAAATCTTCATTTTTCGCTGTTATGGTTTTGCTGATAAAAACAGGGCTTCCCGACCTCTGATCGAAGATCCGTCCAGTAGAAATCTTCATTTATATACTATGAACACTCAGTTAAAATTTGAGACCGATCCGACGGTTAGATCTCCGGAAATCGTCGGATCTCTGTGGGTTACTTTCTCAAAAACGGGAATCTTATAAGGAGGGATGCTAGAGGTGAAGATTGTTATAAAATGGGATGGTGACTATATTATAGGAAGATGGTAGGGTTCCATGTTTAACTTTTGACCTAATAACACTTTATCCTCTCATACTTTAGATAATTACACTTATCTTCCATAGTTCATTTAAACTCGATTCTTTGAAATACCTCATGAAAGTTACAGTTACCCTTTGCCTCGAATCGACGAAGTCTTTGATCAACTAGGCTCAACTTTTTTCTCAAAAATCGATCTTTTATCGGGTTATCATCAGTTGCATGTTCACGAAGATGACATTCCCAAAACCACCTTTCGTACTCGGTATGAGCAATACGAGTTCATGGTTATGCCATTCGGATTAACCAATACACCTGCGGTATTCATTAAACTCGATCGCGTTTGCAAACCATTTTTGGGCAAATTTGTAATTTTCTTTATTGATGGCATCCTCATCTTTTCCAAAACCAAATCCGAACATGAGCATCATTTACGATCCATTCTCGATCTTCTAAGAAAAGAACAACTATATGCCAAATTCTCAAAATGTGAATTTTGGCCAAAGGAAGTTCAATTTTTTGGTCGCATCGTCAACGATAAAGGTATTCATGTTGATCCCGCCAAAATTGAGGCCGTAAAATATTGGAAAACTCCATCCACACCTACGGAAGTTTGATGTTTCCTTAGTTTGGCCGGGTAGTACCAGCTTTTCATTCTAAACTACTCCAAAATCGCGTTACCCCTCACCCCTTATGCAGTCAATAGTGGTGGGATAGTGGTGGGATAGCAGTGGGATAGCAGTGGGATAGCGGTTAGCGGACCTTTACAAAATTGCGGTGCCAATAGCGGTCCAGAATAGTGGAACCGCTATTAGCGGCGCTATTTGACCGATTTTTATTCCTAGATAGCAGTTGTAGCATCAATTTTCAAGGTTGGTATATTTGGACTAAGTTAAGAAAAGGCCATAATATCCCAAACTTCAAATTTGATCTAATATTTATTTATAACCGTTTTTTTATTCAAGTCCTAGAAAACTCAAGTTCTCGCTCTTTCACCTACCAATGATTCCTTGGTTGATGTAGACTCAGAGGAAGATTTCATTGCTTATGATTAAATCATGTTTTAGTTATTGATACTTTTGTGTTTTTTTTCTTTTGATATTACTATTAATACATATAATATATATATATATATATATATATATATATATATATATATATATATTGCATGATATTAAAATTACCGCTATCCCACCGCAATAACCTATATTTCAAATAGCGTCCCTTGACCGCTATCCGATTTTTTACCGCATTAACTGCATAGCTCACCCCATTAACTCATAAGGAAAAACCTTACGAATTGGGACTGAAACAAGAAGAAGCTTTCCAAACTTTAAAGCATATGCTTTGCAATGCTCCCATCTTAGCCTAACCCGAAGGAAACGACAACTTTGTGGTATTTTGTGATGCATCCAACTGTCACACCCCGACCAATGAAGGCGGAAACGTCGAGGCGCGACATGATTGCTCATTGCACAATGACACTATAAAGTTACAATATTTAAACAACTCATTTAAATCCATATCATCATAAATAACACAACAATTGTTCATACAAAATGCCAAATAGATAGATAAACAAATAACTTGTTCTTTTATTTTCTAATATCCTAAAGCCAAGATAATAAGTTTCTTCAAGTAATCCAATCAAGCTAACATCAAACCTGTAACATTGCATAAAATAGAGTTTGTCAACACGAAGGTTGGTGAGCAATTTTCATAGTTTTGGACAATAAGTATATAGTATGAAATCCACAACTAGTATATGAAAACAATAAATAATAGCAACAATTTAGATAATAAAACCGTCAATAAGAATACATTGACGACAATAATGAAATCGTCAATAAGAATACATTGACGACACCTTTCTATATGGGGATACCATATATATTCGGAATTAACGTATGATCACACCTTGATGAGGCTACCCGCCTTAGCATTCAAGAATTTGCACATAATCATGTAAAACATATAACACCAAATCGAGCATTTATTTAAGTAAATATATACAATACGTGTTGTGGTTTAAGACTCAAGTATAAATCATTTGAATTTGAATAAGTATGCAATGCCACCCCCAAAACGAAAGATGGAAAACGGGGGATGAAAAAGTACTCACATTAACAAGTAACTTGAAAGATAGTGTCGTGAATAATCGGAGAGATCGGTTTAACGAGCAAGACCTATATTAAACGGGTCTTGTGTTAGTAGGTAGTCTTGGAAGGGTTTAAAATAAAATACATGACAAATAAAGTAAATAAATAAAGTTTAGGATTTAAAATGTAAATGTCGGACCGGTGCGGGACACGGTTTCCCAACGATTCACGGGGCAACGTGTTAGAGTGCGGAATCCTCTAACACGGCGATTCGGTGGTGATCAACAACGCGCGGTAACGATTCCTAAGACGGTTTGACACCTAGGGACGGAGGAAAGGACCGACACGTGAAGAACGGGCAGAGAGTATTTCAGCAGAGTGGTGGTTCGTGACTGTGTGTAGAATGTGTGCTATGTTGTGAAATTTCCTAAGTTTCGTTTATATATCGAAAACTGGTTCGATCGAATGAGTCTCTCATTCGATCGAACGAGACCTGGTTCGATCGAATCAGTCACTGATTCGATCGAATCAGTTTCTTTTGACATTTTCAGTCCGTTAACTTAGTTTCACGATCGTTATCTTCATATCGAACCATCCTGATAGAACTGGGGACATACACATGACATTTCATGTCCTAACAAACTCCCCCTTGGAGCCAGTTCTATTTACTTACAATCAATCGAGTTCTCTTGCTCGATCGTAACTCCCCCTTGGAGTTATCTCACTCTCTCTTTTCTCAAAGCTAATGGTGCGCATGTTGCATCCACGAACTCCTTTCATCATGAAGTTCTCTCAGGATCAAATGGTCCAGTCAGTCAGACTTACCATAGGTTCCGCATATCCTGAGAAGCTGTCAATTGAAACTTTAGATAAACATTTAAGCACAATCTATCACAATGTTCCAAAACAAATTACATTCAACTCAAAAACAATTACAACCAGAAGATTAAACCTTTCATTACAACAAGAAACAAAATAAACATGACAATTAAGCTTCAGTCTCTTGTGCATACTTCTTCTGTTGCTCTTTCCAATTTGATCCTGCATGTATGTCATAGGCAAAGCAGATCCTAATGACATTTCTATACGTTAAAGCTTGCTCCATGTCTTCGGGGGCGTAGAGAATCTCTGTCTTGTACAGCGTGTAGACGTCCTCCCGTGACAAGTTTGTGAGCCACATAGGATCAAAGATACGAATTGTGCTCCAATTTCCATTGTCGTTGAGCACGATGACTGCTTCATGCAGTCTTCCGTCATAGTACCAATGCCTGAACGCTTTGTAGAAGTCCTGCTTCATCTTTCTTAGAGGAATCTTCTTCATCGTGAGTGGTGGCATGTACTTCAAAACAATCTTTGGCCTGTTGGTGATCGGATCGATCTCCCTTTTACTTGTATATCTCTTTGGCCTTTGTGGAGTGATCATCTTCCATTTTGAGCTGTATTCCATTCGCAATACACTCTGATAATACGTTGCAAATGGAGATGAACTTGCATAAAGCATATCAAGATAGTTAAGACGGTTTAGATCAAAAGTAGGAAGAGTCTTCAAGTCAGTGATACGTTGAAAGTACTCAACCCCTTTTTCTCTCTTGACAGCAATGCAATTAAGATCCTTCAGACACGCCCAAGCAATTATTTCACCTGAAGTTCTACGACCCTTCATCTTATAGGACATTGTGTGAGGAATGGTCGGCTTTGCTTGTCGTCTGGACCTTATCTTCTCAAGAATAGCGTTGAAAGCTTTCTTGCACTCTTCAGTTTTCTCAACGAAATCGGCTTGATCTGCATCAGAAGGCTGTTTCATTGTGTTTGACCTTTCGTCAGCCTTCTTCTGTATTTCCTCCTCTGTTACATTTTGAAAGAAGCTTGCCGAGTTAGGAAGATCTTCAGTTTGAGACGTGTAGTACTCTGGATATTCTTCCTGCGTCAAGTCTTCCATTTCGACTTCATCGAATTGAGAGGGATCAGCGGCCGTGGATGATGTTGAGTCAGGTGTAGCAGCCGAAGAAGATGTTTGTTCTGTTGAAGGCAAAGCCAGATACTTGCCTGTTTCTTCATTGTATAGCTCAAACATATGTTCCAGTTCTTCTTCTGTGAAATTGTGAGAAATTTCACCTTCTTCCAAGTCTCCACTTGCGAAGAATTGCTGCTCATCTGGATTGTCCAGTAAAAACGTGAAATATTCCGCTGCTGTTTTTGATTGCAGCGGTTGGACATTAAACGGATCAGCATCACCTGTTTGATTACACAAACACAAAGTAACAACAAATTTAAGTAAACATATGTAATATCATAAACATTAAATACAATATCATTACATATGAAACTAGGTTTACAAACAAATCATTAATTGAAAAGATTTAACATTTAAGTCCTTACTACATTCACTCAAAATACTCTTAACTACCTTCACCTCCATCATCAGAAGAGTCCAGTTCGTCTGTGTCCACATCGACATTGGTTGGACCTTCCAGACGAAGAACATCACCCTTCAGCTCAGTCACTCTTGCTTCAAGGCGTAGATTTGACTCTCTCAGCTCGGTGATCAAAGAACCTTGTTCATTGATCGAAGATCCCTGTTCAGCGACAGTAGCATTTAACTGACTATTTTCAAGCCTGAGCATTTCGTTCTCAGCTTGAAGTTTAGCAATCTGCTCATCTCTGAGCCGATTCTGTTCTTCTTGCTCTGCCTTGAACAGTAACATCTTCATCATCGCCTTGTGCAAATCAGCAAGTTCGGATGCAACCTTTTGAGGTATGGCCATTTCAGGTTGAGCTTGAGGAATAGGTTGTTGAGCTGACTGCGGTGTTGGTGGCTGTGCTGGTTGAGCAGGAGGAGCAGCAGAAGTCCCGACGGATGGTAACATTGAGGGACGCGGTTGATCGGGAAATAAGCTTCGATACTTCCGAGTAACCTTCTTCTTTTGCCTCTTTGCAGGCCTTTCTTCTCCTACATCTATGTCGGCCGGATTTTCCACGGCTCTGACTTCCTCACCAGTTTCCAACTCTTCTTCATTTAGAAACGAATCAGCCTCCTTTTCAGCTTCGGTCCTTGTATCTTCAGGGACCGCCACCTCCTCAGTGTCAGAGTCGTCGCTTGATTCCTGCAAAGGTAAGTTTTCGACGTCTGAGTCACTGGTATCATTTCTCCATTTCCTTTTAGGAGGGGCCCTGTAAGACGGATTCACCAAATGCCCGAAGCATCTTTTGATTGGTGGCCTGGTTGGACGTTCCTTGTAAGATTTGAGACGGTTGAGAGTCTCATTTTTCATGTGGTCCAGTTTCACCACATCACCTTCGTTTTCTTTCAGTAATCCCGGTGCTTGAGTATCGACAATCATTTGCACGAACCGTGGGTACTGTAGAAACTTCTCACTTTTCCCTTGCTTCAACGTGATGTTCTCGACCATATGACCGAAAGTCATCTGAGAGAAGTTGTATGGTCGGTTCATCACCAAAGCAGCTACAGTGAACTGCATGCTTTCCCTCAGCTTGTCAAAGCTGGTTCGTTGAGGGCCCAAGCAGTGCATCACAACGTGTGCCAAATATTTGAACTCGGGGCACAAGTTGGCCTTATGAAGCAGACCGGCATTGAGGTCGCCGTCATACTTCATACGTGCGAAACATCCTCTTGTTGCAGCAGGATGTAGGGAGGTCGGGTCTGATTCATCATCTTCAAATCCACAGACTTCTCGAATGACCTGGGCAGATATAACAATTGCATGCCCTCTAACGGTGGAGCGAATAACCGACGGCACGACTGATTTGTCGTGCGTGGCATTTCTCCAAAATTCCTGTTGGATTGACATTATCGGCTCAATGACCCTCGAGATAGGTCCAAAAATCCTTGACCTCTTCAAAAACTTTATCACCGTTGCAAAGTCTTTCCCGTGGCTCGACTTTTCGTCTAGAAAAGCCACGATGTTGTGCTTGATGGACGTTTTGTACTGAGCAACCACTACTGCAACTTCAGCCATTGAATCTGTAAACTTAAACGTGTTAGAACGAACAGATATTGAAACGACTGAATGCGTTTAAACTTTTCAAATTTTCTGGACTAGTTCGATCGAACGAGTAACACATTCGATCGGTTGAGCTATTCATTCGATCGAATGAGATCTGGTTCGATCACAGACAATCGAATGAGATAGATCTTATCGTTGACTTCTGATTCGATCGAACTAGTGGTCGAATAAGTCACATTCGATCGAATAAGAAACTCGTTCGATCGAATGGACTGGTTCGACTCATTCAAACAGAAACCCAGAAACGAAGAACACCGAACCCGGAAAACTTAGACGATCAACAACCCGATCAAAACACGGTTAAAAATAACAAAAACTTACATTTTAATGATCTACGTGAAAAACCGAATAATGTGATCGGATCAAAACAAGGGTTTGAGGAAAATAGATTTGAGAGCAAAAATCCGTAATATATTTCGAAATTAACTGACCGATCGAATAAGTTTGAGTATTTATACTGTTTTTGGACTTATTCGATCGAACGGACTTGTTCGTTTGGACCATTCGATCGAATGAGATTCTTATTCGGTCGAATGAGTCTCTTCGCAACTGTTTGCAATCCTCAACCACTGATTCGATCGAATCAGTTCCTTCGATCGAGTTATTCGATCGAATAGCAACCTATTCGATCGAATGGGGAAACATTTGAAAAAAAATTTTTAAATATCTTATTTCCCGTCCATCGATCGTGATGCCTTTGAACCTGCACGAAAACATAAACTTTTGACACTTGGTTAGTTTTCGTAGACATTTTCCAATCCTGAGAGCTTCGTTCCTACAGAACATATAGATCATAATACATTAGTAACAAATGGAAAAATATCAGGCTCAAACATCTTTGGGTTTTCTTGTCACTTCATTCTTTCTTTCATGCACAGCCTGTTGCACAGATGAACATTTAGCAACCTGCATGAAGTTTTCTTTCATTCCTACACACTGGATAAACATTTAGTAGGAACAGACAGGGATCAGACTACCTGTCACGATGATTTCTCATCGATTCTCAAACAAACAGAAATAGATAAAATGAGAAAGAAAAAAAAAAAAAATAAATAGAAATAAAATCTTTTTTGGTTTTTATCAAAATATTTACAGGGAGGGACAGGGATCAGACTACCTGTCACGATGATTTCTCATCAACATTAAAGCAGAATAAAATAAATAAAAATAAAAAGATTAATTCAGAAATTTTTTTTTTTTTTTTTTTTTTTTTTTTTTTTTTTTTTTTTTTATAAAATTCAAACTGAAATAAACAACTGTACAAAATTTTAAAACACATTATTTTTGGTTGAGAAGGATCTATAATAAGAAATCATACAGACGTATATGACTGTCTACTGAGATTTTTTTTTTTTTTTTTTTTTTTTTTTTTTTTTTTTTTTTACGAATAAACGAAGTTAAACAAGACATAATGAATATTCTTTTTGTGAGAAAGATCCGAACAGGAATCATACTAATTACGTGACTGTCACACAGATCCGTGTTTAGCTGTATTATGACATAAAGAAACAGGTTGTGAGCATGTAAATAACTTAAAATGGTTTTCATCGTTTCTGTGATACGAGTTAGGTTCAATTATGTCTCAAAATTTAAGTGGGTATCAACTCAGAGATTATGATGCCTCCTATCTATTCTCAAAGCGTATTTGGCTTTCCCCAAGTCACCCCGAATTGACCTTGACCCATAGTGTCTGATTAAAGTTGTAAGTGTCTTCATCTGCTTCCCGTTTTCTTTCTTTCTTACTCCATGATTGAGAAGTCTTGACATTGTTAACTCTAGAATGTTTCAATCACTCATAATGTAAATTTTTTTTTTTTTTTTTTTTTTTTTTTTTTTTTTTTTTTTTTTTTTTTTAACATAGACTTCAGAGTAGTAAACAATTGCAAGTCCCGAATCTGGATCACTGCAGTTTCTTCACACACTATCTTTACGGGAATCAGAACACTTATGGGCTCGTGTATGACTGGGTAATCGCTTTTCTGCCTATCATTCGGAAAGATATATATGAAGACATACAAAACTCTTAAGGAGTTTCCACGTAAAATCGAGTAGATTTAGTTTGTATCACATCTACTTTTACGCACCATAAAAAGCTACCATGACACACAATGACCGTTCTAAAGCCTTTTAAGCCTAATAACTTCACTAGTTAAGCACACAGAATCAGTGTATCTATCATTTTCCAAGGTTGGATCAATTTCTCATTTTCTGAATATATATGAATGTCTTTTAAAACATATAACGTTTAAATTATTTCGCCCCGATCAAGTCAAAGTCTTCAGGTAA
The DNA here is from genome assembly GCF_021521415.1 of Bidens hawaiensis. Taxonomy (NCBI): domain Eukaryota; kingdom Viridiplantae; phylum Streptophyta; class Magnoliopsida; order Asterales; family Asteraceae; genus Bidens; species Bidens hawaiensis. Next base: position 6,715 of record NW_027493477.1, on the reverse strand, counting down.
ACGGCTATCCTGAAGATCCAATGGATCAACTGGACCGACCACATACGAGTATGTGTCCTTCTAACTAAGTATAACCGACTATTTTTCAGCGAAAGAATAAAGACCCATCAAAACCCGCCCCGATCACTTTCAGTCATCTGGTTAATGGCTATCCTCATAATCTACTAGTAGAAGTAAGGACCAACACACATCCGAAAATGTGTCCATCAAACTGAGGTAACCGACATAATTTTAAGCGATAGTGATGTATAAAAATTTAATATTTGAAAAATGAAAATAAGCTGTACAGACATAACAAATCTTTTTGATGTCTCAGTATGATAGCGTCTGTGTACTATCACCTTTCTTGTAACAAGATCAACTTCTCAAAATTTTGAATTTTTTTTTTTAATGTTTTTGGGTTTTTGTATTTTATATTGTTTTTGGTTTTTCTTGAAACCTTTCTCCCCCTAGAATTTATAAAAAACAAAATCTTTTTGGACTTTTTCAAATTTTTAAGAAAAGAAAAAAATGAAAACAATTTAAATGATATCTTCAGGAACATCATCTGATATACGTTTAACGCCGTTGATCTCTAGTAAATATAAAAACCGTGGTTTATCAAATGCTTTAGTGAAGAGATCAGCGCGTTGTTCCTGAGTGGGGATTTTTATCACATCGATTAACTTCTTTTCGTAGCAATCACGAAGGAAGTGATATCGAATTTCGATGTGCTTCGTTTTGCTAAAATGGACCGGATTTTTGGTAATTGAAATTGCAGCAGAATTATCAATATATATGGGAGTAGTAGAACATTCAATACCGTAGTCACGCATTTGTTGCTGAATCCAAATAACTTGAGAACAGCAACTGGCAGCCGCAATATATTCCGCCTCAGCTGTTGAAGTGGAGACTGACGTCTGCTTTTTGCATTGCCACGTTACTAAACGACTTCCAAAGAACTGACATCCTGCTGTTGTTGATTTGTAATCGAGTTTACAACCACCATAGTCCGAATCACTGTACGCATGTAGATCAAAGTTATCATCATGAGGATACCAAAGACCCCAATCTGGAGTACCCTTCAGATAACGCAAAATTCTTTTGACTGCAATCAGATGGGAGACCTTCGGCTTTGACTGGTAACGTGCACAGAGACACGTAGCAAACATTATGTCTGGCCGAGAAGCAGTCAGGTACATTAGAGATCCGATGATCCCTCTATAGTGAGTTGGATTGATCAATTCACCCTTCTCGTCAGGATTAATCCCGTGATTAACCTCTAAAGGAGTTCCCTGTGAAGAAGAACTCAACATCTCAAACCGTTTCAAGATGTCATTGACGTATTTTGTCTGGTGAATGAAGATACCGGAATCTTTTTGATCAACTTGAAGTCCTAAGAAGAACTTCATCTCACCCATGGAGCTCATTTCAAATTTTTCTTTCATCACTTGTTCGAACTCCTTACAAAGTGTTTTATTCGTGGACCCGAAGATGATGTCGTCCACGTACACTTGTACCATAATTAGATCTCCTTCTTTTTCTTTTGAGAATAGTGTGCAGTCAATGGTTCCCCTTCTAAACCCGTTGTTCAGAAGGTGTTTGGATAGTTCTTTATACCAAGCTCTCGGGGCTTGGTGAAGACCGTACAAAGCCTTGTTGAGCAGATAGGCTTTGTCCTTGTGATATGGGTCTTCAAAACCTGGAGGTTGTGCCACATATACGGTCTCTTCGATGTGACCGTACAAAAAGGCACTCTTGACGTCCATTTGATATACTTTGAATTTCTTGAAAGATGCATACGCCAAGAACATCCGGATTGCCTCCAAACGAGCAACCGGAGCATATACCTCATTGTAGTCTAGGCCTTCGATTTGCCTAAACCCTTGGACCACCAGGCGGGCTTTGTTGCGAACAATCACTCCACGATCGTCACGTTTACATTTTAGTACCCACTTAGTGCCAATTTTCTTCTGTCCTTTGGGGAGATCCACCAGCTTCCACACACCAAGTCTTTTAAACTGCAATAATTCCTCTTGCATGGCTGAGACCCAGTTGGAATCTTTTAGCGCATCGGTGGTGCTGTGTGGTTCTTCTTGTGCTAAGAAGCATTCATGGGCATTAAGAGCAACTGATCCTGACTCCATCATTTCTGTGTAGAGACCAAAATTCAGCTGTCGCCGAGTTTTGACACCCTGTTGAAAGTCCCCTATAATGTTGTCTTGTGGATGATCACGTTCAGTCCTAACAACCGGATTGTCAGAAACGACAACATTTTGTTCCAAGTTAGTTAAGTTCGGCTCAGGAACTGGAGCGGATTGTGGTGCCTCTGAAGTAGATGTTAGAGGCTGATCTGTTGGGTTTCTATAGAATTTACAAACTTAGTTAACCGATTAACTAGTTATAATATATGCGGAAACGTGATAGACAAACTAAACATATGAACAACCTAGTTTATTCATTTCAAGATTACCAATAATCTATTTACTAGAAACCCGAAGCAAGGATCACATGATACGGGAACAACTAAACTATCAAAGCATATAAACACTTACAATCTTAACCCTTTAAGAGTTTAGTAGGTGGTTGAAGAAGATGATGATGAATGCAAGACTTTCAAAGGAAAACTCTCAAACCGAATATACCCCGAGCCTCCAACACGCACCGAGCTATGCTAGGGAGCTTGAACACGAAAAACCCGAGCCCTTTTTTTCTTCCCTTCTTGGCCGTGAGGTAGAGAGAAAAGAAAAGAAGTTTTTTTTGTGTTTTTGATTACTTGAAAGTGTTATCCAAATTATCATCCATCACATGCATACATAGGGTAGAGTTATATCCAAGTCCACACTCCATCTCCTTTTGCATGTTGACAATTTGACCAAGTTGGTGGGGTGTGGGGCCCACCCAAAACCGGCCCCAACATATTTTATTATTTTTTTTTTTTTTTTGTTTATGTTATATATATATTTTATACTTTATAAAATATATAAACACCCCATCTTTTATAAACCATTTTATAAAAGAATACATAGTTAAATAATCATTCCAATAATAATTATTTGAATAAATAAATTAACCAATTAATTATTTAATACTTTCAAGTAATCATTCAGAAACCCGATTTTCTGAAAGTGTCGTGTTCTGTATTTGTCTTAAAGATCTTATCTTAACAAATACATAATTGGTGTGTGTCTAACTCGTTATTGGGTATGACCCGACTTGGATCAAACATAACTAGCCACATTAACTTAATTATGTGTCTCGGGCATACGATATTCCAACAATCTCCCACTTGCACGAGACTCATAGGAAGTTAATGCTAATGGTGAATACCGCCTAACAACAGGTCACCACCCCTAGTATGTTTGACTAAGTGCCATTCAATAACATCATCCCCTTCAAGTCCATACTTGATATGATATAGGTAAGTCTTATCATTACATCCCTTTGTTACTAGATGTCCTGTCAAATCGAAGAGACATAGATTGATCATTCTCTCATTGATTTAACTTAACAGGCCTTAGACATCTAAACTCTCAACACATAAGAGGAACAAATCCCATCTTGACTGCATACATCCTTGTTGACATCTCGTATGATATCTGAGCTCTTTCTTTTATGTCATCGTGTTACCGAAAAACAAAGAAGAGAGTCAAGTTATCAGACTTGATGAAAGGTCAGATCCAATATGCATCTCAGGTCAAAGGACACAATGATACTCGCCTTTACTCAAGGATTACTTATGATCAGTTGCACTAACTCCATGCAGTGATCCTCGAGAGCGGATCATGTCCAATATTTGTATCCCACAAATATCTATGAACCTTGGTGGCAAACCTATGCCTTATATTCATCACATGAATATCAACCAATCCGGGTTCATAATAGTCTTACCTTCATACTTGTTCCCACAAGCATGATCGACTACGGACGTTTAGAACAACATAAGTCATTCATGGATTAAACATGCAAAAATAGAACATAACTCATTTAATAATTAAAACTTAATTAATTTCATGAGATACCCATTACATTCGTTCTTAAACAAACACTAAACACGGATTAAATCCACTCACTAGAATACCGAAGTCCTAATGCACAAACATGACCCTCATGCTTTGGCCTATCGAGGAGCTTCGTGAGTGGGTCCGCAATATTTTGATCGGTATGAACTTTATGAATACATATTTTTCTCTTTTCAACTTCATCCCTTATGTAGTTGAATCTGCGCTCAATGTGCCTCGTTTTCTGATGAGCACGAGGCTCCTTGATCTGTGCAATAGCACCCTCATTGTCACAGAATATCTCTAGGGGCTCCTGAATGGAAGAGATAATCCCTAGATCCATGATGAACTTTTTCATCCATGCAGCCTCTTGGGCTGCCATTGAAGCGGCGATGTACTCAGATTCTGTAGTGGATAACGCGACAACATCTTGCTTCGAACTCTTCCAAGAGACAGCGCCTCCATTTAAGATGAAAACATATCCCGACTGTGACCGAGAATCATCTCGGTCAGTTTGGAAACTCGCATCCACGTAACCCTTTACGACGAGTTCCTCCTCACCAGACCCATATATTAAAAACATATCCTTAGTCCTTCTAAGGTATTTTAATATATTCTTGACAGCCATCCAATGACTGTCACCTGGGTTGTGCTGGTATCTACTTGTTATGCTTAAAGCATACGAGACATCCGGTCTAGTGCACATCGTTGCATACATAATAGATCCTATTGCCGAAGCATAAGGAACATGCTTCATCCTATCCTGCTCTTCCTTAGAGCTAGGACTTTGGATGAGCTTAATACGGTTCCTCTAGGAATAGGCACCAAACCTTTCTTAGAGTTTTCCATCCTAAACCTCTTTAGGATTTTATCAATGTACGCACTTTGATTGAGTCCGATCAATTTCCTTTGTCTATCCCTATAGACCTTTATTCCCAAGATATATGTCGCTTCTCCAAGATCCTTAATTGAGAAACGACTACTTAACCACGCTTTAACGTTTTCCATACTTGGTATATCATTTCCAAATAAAAGTATATCATCGACATACAAAATAAGGAACATGATTATACTCCCACTAGCCCATTTATACACACACGCCTCATCACCGTTTTGGACGAAACCAAACGCTTTGATTTCTTCATTAAAACGATGATTCCACATCCGTGATGCTTGTTTCAACCCGTAGATTGATTTCTTTAACTTACAAACTTTATCAGGATTAGATGGATCGACAAAACCTTCAGGCTGAACCATATGGACATCTTCCTCAAGATATCCATTTAGAAAAGCGGTCTTGACATCCATTTGCCATATCTCATAATCAAAATGAGCTGCAATGGCAAACAATATCCTGATCGACTTAAGCATCGCGACTGGCGAGAAGGTTTCATCATAATCAATCCCTTGAGTTTGCGTGAAACCTTTTGCGACAAGTCGAGCTTTGTAAGTATCTAAATTTCCATGCATATCGGTCTTCTTTTTGAAGACCCACTTACATCCAACCAGTTTGGAGTTAAGTGGACGATCAACCAATTCCCAAACTTGGTTATCGTGCATGGATTGCATCTCGGCGCTCATGGCTTCAAGCCACTTGTCACAATCAGGTTGTGACATAGCATCTTTGTAGGAGATCGGTTCATCCGAATCAACCAAATAGCAATCATCCACAAGAAATCCATATCTCTTGGGAGGTTGACTATCCCTACTAGATCTGCGAGCAACGTGTGTATGATCAACCATTTGATCATCTTCAACATCCTCGTGTTGAAAGCTAGTATCGACCAACTGTGTATCATCCAGTGATTCTTGAACCTCTTCAAGTTCCACTCTCTTTTCACTAGGTCCTTCCATAAGGAACCTAGTTTCTAAGAAGTATCCTTTGCGTGAAACAAACACTCTTTGTTCACTAGGATCATAGAATATATATCCTATATCATCCTTTGGGTATCCTATGAAGACACACCTGATGGATCGAGCCTCAAGCTTATTTGGGGTGTCACGTTTAACATAAACTATGCATCCCCATATCCTTAAATATGAAAAGGATGGAACCTTTCCATCCCACACTTCATAGGGTATTCGATCCACCTTTTTGGTCGGGGCCATATTCAAAATACGAGCCGCTGTGAGTAGCGCATATCCCCAAAATGATGGCGGTAGTGAGCTTCGTGCCATCATTGATCGAACCATGTCCAACAGTGTTCGATTCCTCCTCTCGGATACTCCGTTATGTTGAGGAGTTCCAGGAGGAGTGAGCTGTGAAATAATTCCACAATCTCTAAGATGACTTTGAAAAGCTTCACTTAGGTATTCGCCTCCTCTATCGGAGCGGAGTACCTTGATTGTTCGGTCGAGCTGATTTTGTACTTCATTTTGAAATTCTTTGAACATTTCAAAGGCTTCATGTTTGTGTTTCATTAGATAAACATACCCATATCGACTAAAATCGTCGGTAAAGGTAATGAAGTACCTTTCACTATTCCTACTAGTTGGCTTGAAAGGACCACATACATCCGTATGTATGATACCTAACAAATCCTTAGCCCTTTCATTTGTACCTTTGAAAGGCTCTTTGGTCATCTTGCCTTGAATACAAGATTCACACTCATCAAACGAACCTAACTCGTTTGTTTTCAAAAGACCTTTCTTTTGGAGAGTATTTATACGATTCTTGTTTATGTGTCCAAGGCGACAATGCCAAATGTAGGAATCACTCAAACCCTTTTTGAGTC